>NC_090025.1:96740543-97048235 GCF_037176765.1 Anolis sagrei | reverse complement strand
GACCTAGAATTAAATATATTAATTTAATAGATAAAAAAACAAGAGGTGGTTTGGGCCTCCCAGATCTACAGACATACTACGATGCAAGTGCTCTCTTGTGGATAAGAGATTGGATGTTGTTAGAAAATGAAAAATGCCTGAATTTAGAAGGGCATGATCTACGTGTAGGCTGGCATGCCTACGCGTGGTATGAAAGAGAGAAAAAGGAAAAGAATTTTGGAAACCATTTTGTTAGAGCATCTCTGTTGAGAACATGGATGAAATATAAAAATCTTTTCTATAATAAAACACCTCTTTGGGTATCCCCAATGGAGGCACATCAAAGAAGACTATTAGGCTGGAGAGCGTGGCCGACATATAAGGACATCCTGAAAGAGAACACAGGGGAAATTAAGCCTTATGAAGTTTTAAAGGAAAAAAATAAGAACATGACATGGTTAAATTACCTACAAATGAAAGACTATATTAAACAAGATAATAAGATAGGCTTCGCTTGGGAAGGTTCGATCTGGGATAAAATTCTAAGAGTGAAAAGGAAAGTTATCTCGGTCATTTATAATGCTCTCCTGACGTGGTTAACGGAAACTGAACAGGTTAAGCCATGTATGATAAAATGGGCACAGAATATAAGAAGACCTATTCAATTTAAGGAGTGGGAACAGATGTGGAACAAGAAATTAAAGTATGTTTATGCAACTGATTTAAAAGAGAACTGGATAAAAATGTTCCACAGATGGTATACCACCCCTAAGAAATTATCATTAATAAATAAGAATACTTCAGATAAATGTTGGAAAGGGTGTCAACAGATAGGCACTTTTTATCATATGTGGTGGACTTGTAAAGAAGTAATGAAATACTGGTCTCTAATCCATGAAGAAGTTCAAAAAATTTTGAAAAAATCATACAAGAAGAAACCTGAATATTATCTATTGGGCTTTACGGATTGTGAATTACAACTACAAGATAACGAAGATAAACTTTTTACTTATATGACAACGGCGGCGAGAATTGAATTAGCAAAAGTATGGAAACAAGATAAGATACCTACTAAGGAGGATTGGTTGGGAAAAATAAGAGAAATAAAGGAAATGGACGAACTTACTTTTTATTTGAAGAAGAATACCGGAAACCCAATAAAGAGGACAGATTGGTCATTTTTTGAAAAATACGAGGAAGAAGAGAAAAAATAAAAAAGAGTTAAAGTTTGGATAAGAATAGAAACAATTTTAGAGCTACTACACCTGATGATGAGATGGAAGTCAAACCCTTTTATATTTTTTTTTATATATATTTTATATTTTTTTATGTTATATTTTTTTATGTTATATTTTTTTTTCTTTGTGTGTACTCTCTATCTTTTTCCTTGCTATTCTATCTTCTTTAAATGTTCTCACTCTTTCGTTGTATTATATAAACACCTTAATAAAAATCATTTCAAATAAGGTGGAATCCGGTGTCAAACAGGGATGTGTTATTGCCCCAACTTTATTCTCCATCTTCATCGCTATGATACTTCACCTTGTTGATGGGAAACTTCCCACCAGAGTGGAAATCATCTATCGGACAGATGGCAAGCTATTCAACCTCAGCAGACTGAAAGCCAAAACCAAGGTTACAACAACATCAGTTATAGAACTCCAGTATGCTGATGACAACGTCATCTGTGCGCATTCAGAAGAAGATCTACAAGCCACTCTAAACACCTTTGCAGAAGCATACACAAAGCTCGGCCTGTCATTGAACATTGAAAAAACCAAGGTTCTGATCCAGCAGACACCAGCCAACCCCTCTCCAATGCCAGTGATACAGCTTAATGGTGTAACATTAGAAAATGTTGATCATTTCTGCTATCTTGGCAGCCACCTTTCCACGAAAGTCAACATCGACACCAAAATACAACACCGCCTGAGCTCTGCGAGCGCAGCATTTTTCTGAATGAAGCAGAGAGTGTTTGAGGACCGGGACATCCGTAGGGATACCAAGGTGCTTGTTTATAGAGCTATAGTCCTCCCAACCGTGCTATATGCCTGTGAGATGTGGACTGTCTACAGACATCACATGCAACTCCGGAAACGATTCCATCAGCACTGCCTCCGGAAAATCCTACAAATCTCTTGGGAAGACAAGCGGACAAACGTCAGCGTGCTGGAAGAAGCAAAGACCACCAGCATTGAAGCAATGGTCCTCCGCCACCAACTCCGCTGGACTGGCCACATTGTCTGGATGCCCGACCACTGTCTCCCAAAGCAGTTGCTCTACTCCGAACTCAAGAACGGAAAACGGTATGTTGGTGGGCAGGAAAAGAGATTTAAAGATGGGCTCAAAGCCAACCTTAAAAACTCTGGCATAGACACTGAGAACTGGGAAGGCCTGGCCCTTGACCGCTCCAGCTGGAGGTCAACTGTGACCAGCAGTGCTGTAGAATTTGAGGAGGCACGAATGGAGGGCGAAAGGAAGAAGCGTGCCAAGAGGAAGGTGCCTCAAGCCAACCCCGACCGAAACTGCCTTCCACCTGGAAACCAATGCCCTCACTGCGGGAGAAGATGCAGAGCAGGAATAGGGCTCCACGGCCACATACGGACCCACAAGAACACTGGAAGACAATCATCCTCAAAAAACGAGGGATCACTTAAGTAAGTAAGGTTGTAATACTGTGAAAGGGAGTCAAACTAGCCCCCTGATTTCATCCTAGTAATAATGAAATGAATGCGATTGTAACTAGAGTGATGTTGACAGAAAGCTCAGCATGAATCCAGTCAAACAGACTAGTTTGACTGATGGGTTACTGCATGGCAATACTGACAGCAAGAAAATTTCTTTTCTACCATCTCTACATCTTTAAAGCACTGGTCAGCAGATCTGTTTTGAATGGTTGAGTTTTTATACACACTGGAGTGCAAGGATAACAACCTACACTGCTTGACAGCACGCTGTCAACTTGCCTACCATTTCTAAAATTAAATTGCTAGAGTACATTCTGATATGGATGCTATAGGTAATACAAATGGAGTGGAGGTAACTTTGGTGCCTGATTGTACAGTGAAAATGGTCATTTTTCAATTTATATACACTTGATCATCCACATTTGAAGCTTTAAACTTTTGTAGATTTGATTATTCATGGAGCTTATTAATATGTATTTCTATTTAATATGTAAATCTCTCAGCCAGGCATGGACAAACATTTTTGTCTTGGAGCCATATTGCAGGACCGGGCCAGAGAGCCAAGGCAAGGAGGGAGGGCAAAGGAACTGTGCCAAGGCAGGGTGTGTCAGTGAAGGGGTGGGCCAGTGAGGAGGTGGGGCCAGGGTGGGAGGGGTGGGGTGCCATCCCTTATTCTCTCCCCATCCTCCTCCCTGATCCTCAGGCCATCATCTCGGCATAAGGACAGGGCCACTTGTCCTATCCGTATGCCTAGAGGAGGGTGAGACAGGTGGTGGCAGAGAGGGCCTACAGAGGTCTCTCCACTGCTGCCAACCTTTCTGAAGTCCATCCTTATGCTGGGAGGAGGGTTTAAGGATAATAATAAAATAATAAAACTTTATTTGTACCCCGCTACCATCTCCCCAGGGGGCTCGGTGCGGCTTACATGAGGCCAAGCCCACAACACATCAATAAACAAAAGCAATAACAATAAATCAATACAAAACAGTTGAAATAAACTCAAAAACAAAAAATACACAATAAGCAATAAACAATATCAATATCAAAAACATACAGTATTTGAAAACCTATGGGTTTTTAAATGGCACGCGGTGGCACGCGGTGGCTCTGAGCACTACAGAGGGCTTCTGGCCACATGCCTTTCTACCCCATCCGTTCATCATAAGTATGTGGCAGGTCACTGCATCCTTATACCAAGAGGACAGGGAGAATTAGGAGGGCCGGATAAATGCACTTTGAGGGCAGCATCTAGCATGTGGGCCTTAGTTTACCCATGACTGGTTTGGGTCCTCCAGGGGGACTCCGTGGGCAGCTTCTGCCAGATTGCTTGCATACAACTTGTCCCAGTGGAAGACTACCATAGTGTGACCCTGTAGGAACTTGAGATTCCTAGAGAGATGGTAATTTGGTTAAAAAACCACACATTTTTTTCATTCATGGTTTTTCCACTTTCATGGGGATAAAGCACCCAGTGAAAATGAAGATCCTACTGTAGCATGAAGATATGGGAAGGATTCTTGGAATGTGTTCAGACTTAACAGACCATGATATTTTTCTGTGTTGGAGACTCAATGCACTGTATTTCAGTAGCTCCATTCCTTCTTGAAGGGGTATACTAAAATGATAATACTGAGAGATTCCAATTTGATCTTTTAGTTGTCATCCCATCCATTCCCCTATGTTCTAAGTATTGGAGGTCTGGTGTCACCAGTATGCTGATGGTGCTGAACTGTAACTCTCCTTTCCATCTACTTCCACGAAAGCTACTTCAGTACTAAAGCACTGTCTTCTGCCAATAATGGATAGGATGAAAATGAACAAGTTGAAACATAATTCATATAAAACAAAAAAGATTATGTTAGTCCAGAGGCAGTTCAGGGAATAGGCAATTGGCCTTTGCAGGATGGGATTACACTCCATGAGAAGAAATAGATTTGAGTTTGGGTACACAGCACTTTGAATAAACCTTCTGCAATGGCCAGGACTGTGCTAACTGTTCCTGTTCTTCAAAATGGCTATGATCATATATTAGTTAAATATTCTTTGGATTACTGTAATGTGCTCTATGTAGAACTGACTTTGTAGAGTCTAGTGAAAGCTGCAGGTAGTTCAAAAAAAGATGAAATCAGCTTATTGACTGAGATTAATTAAAGAGAATATATCCAGCAGTTCCTTTGGCAACCAGGTCATTTCTGGGCATGATTCATAGTGCTGGTCATACAACTTAGAAAACCTTATAAGACTTGGGTACAGGCTATCTAAAGAACCATACTTTCTTATGTGAATTTTCCAATATCGAGATTCTCAGAGGAAGCTGTTCTTTGCATGCCACCACCTTCACAGGTACATCTAGTAGGGCATGAGTGAGGGCATTCTCAATGGCTACACTTAGCTCTGGAAAAATGTCCCTAGACTGAATAGATTGGCACCTTCTATGATGTGATTCCAGATGAAGGCAAATACATTTTTTGTTTTGACAAAGCCTTGAGTTTTAATAAAGTGCTGTGTTGTCATTATTTATTGCTATTGCTGTTATTAGTAGATATGTATTCAAATTGCTTTCACTCCTATTTATAGATAATTATGTTTTAGGCTTTCTATATTATTGCAGGAATTACTTCATCACCTATTCCAGCCTCTTGATGAGTGCTTTACTTTCATATTGGGAGAGAAATGGGGGAAAGTAAGAAATTACTGTCACATTTATATTATTATTGAAAAGTAGGTTTCCGTTTTATTTTATTTATGTTGTCGATCACCATGTGTAGCATGTAGGCTGTGTCTTCTCTTTAATTTAATCTAGGGCCAACCCTGGATCAATCATGATGCTTTGAATGCGATGAATTCAATTTTCCCGCTTCTTGGTAGAGGGTTGGACAGGATGGCTCATGAGGTCGTTTCCAACTCAATGATTCCGTGATTCTGTGATCTATGTCTTAAAGACTCAGAGTGGTGTAGTTGTTTGAGTGTCATTTATTTATTTATTTATTTGCTGTATTTATATACTGATTTTCTCACCCCGGGGGGTGGGGGATGGGTGCAATTGGTTTACAACATAATATTGGTAAAATTCAATGACTAACATACATGTAAAACCAAATCATAAAATCTAAACAAGAAACATATAACTATGTGTTAAAATCAATAAGATCGTTAAACATAAGATATAAGCAGCATTTAGACAAGAAAACATAGAATTAAAAATACCTATTATAAACATTAAAATCACACGATCCAAATGAGTCAAAGAGACCATCTATGAGTCAAAGAGACCAACTTTTGCATCTTTACTGGGTTACTTTGGACAAATCACATTTTCTGAGCCTCAGAGGAAGACAAAGGTCAACTACTCTGAACAAATCTTGCCAAGAAAAAACTCCCGATACGTTTGACTATACATTTCTGGGATTGGAAATCTGTTGAAGGCACACAACAGCAGTACCGTCATGATGTTAAATTTTACCCATATTTGTTTAATTTTGTATGTCACCTGGAGTTATAGGGCTGGGGAAAAAATGATGTTGATGATCCTAATAACAATAACAATGGCAATGACGCTACAAAAATCAGAATGATATCAACAAGAAAAAAGTGGTAGTCACAAGAAAACAAGTCAGGATTGAGGGCAAGCTAGGTGGAACCAAATCCAGGGCAATTCTAGTAGAAAACTTTTTTCATATTATACGGAGACTTGAGAGGGGTTCACCTACCAGAAGGATAAAGAGACTAAACATTCAAGCAAAGTAACATAGGAACTTTAAAGCAACTTGAGTGTCTTAGAATGGCCCAATGCCAGGAATTCAGTTTGAATGAGAATCTGTGAAAAGACTTGAATTTTTCTTTTCAGCCGTGGTCCCCATCTAACCTGGCAGAGTGGGAATAATTTTGCCAAGAATGAGTAAAAACTACATATAGTGGCTGAGAGTGCTACGGAGGGCTCCCAGCCGCCATATGCCTTCCTTCCCCGTCTTTTCGAGGATGCAGCAGGCCACTGTGTCCTTATGTCCAATATCTAAAAAGAGACTACCACAGGTAGTCTACTATCAAGTATTGATTCAGGTTGGTAAATACTTACGCAATTCACAAATACTTGTTTGCATTTGTTCACTTTACTGATGTACCACAATATTTCACACTTTCATAATGTTGAACATCTCATGCATACCAAATGACAATACTGCATTTCATTACATAATAGTCATACTTTTTCTCCTTTGGGGGGAAAATTTTCATGAGGATTTTTTTTGTAGCTTGGTCAAGGCAAACTTTCTATAACTTGGAGGGAAGGGATGATCAGGCAGATGTTGCTCCCTCACATAACAGTAACTAAGGGTGAAACTATTACATGAGGACTTCTCAAATACCAAAATGGGGACCCCCCCCCCAAAGGCGTGGGGGGATGCCTATTATGTGATGGCAACTATTTTACGATGAAATATGGTACTTCCAGTTCAATACACTTCAATTATAAAAGTGGGGCAAAAACTACTGAAAGTTACTGTATGCAATGACAAGTATATCATATCAAGACATAAAACATACCAGTGTAGTAATAATCCAAATATGTTTTAGTTTGTCCATAAAAAATAATTGAAATATGAGGGGTATTTTTAAAGTAAGGTCCGTTTTGTTGTAGACACCAGTAGTTCGCACGCATACCGCAACGAGTGCATGTGTCGTGTCCCGGCATGCCTCGGGAACAACTGTGCTCAGTTTCCGCTCTGTAGCTAACCAGTATGGTTCTGTTCTGTGCTTTAAAAATGTTTAAGACTATCAACTCACCCTCTGCATGTGAGGTTTGCTCAGTGATACGGTTTTTGTCAGCAAGGAACCTGCCTGCTTCAGAAATTCATCGACAGATTTGTGAAGTGTACGGTGATACTGTTATGAGTGAAAGCAAAGTGCGTAAGTGGGTACGACAATTCAAAGATGGCTGTGACAACGTCCATGATGAGGACCGCTCCGGTCGCCCTTCTTTGATTACAGTGAACTCTTGGTTATCGGAGCAGGCGGCAAGTTTTTATGAAGAGGGTATTTTAAAATTGGTTCAGAGGTATGATAAGTGTATGAACAAACTTGGCAACTATGTCGAAAAATAGAGTGAAGTATGTACTTTCTGAAAATAAATTTACTTTTTTTGAAATAAACTTTCATTGTGTACTTATGTTCAAACGGACCTTACTTAAAAAATACCCCTCGTAATGATTTTAAAGGCTTTGTCAATTCAACTGTTTATGTGAGAATGATTTCTAAATACAAATTTATAAGCTCTAAGATCTTTTATGTAGCATAGCCAAAGTCATGTGAATAAAGTAACATTTAAGCCATGGAAAGAGTGCTATTGCCCAGCCCACAGGGCAGATGTGAGCAGATGTTTTTCAGTTTCTCTGTCTTGCCTCTGGTAAGCAGCATCTGTTAATGGAATCATTCCAGCTTCTATTTTGAATTTTCTCTGAGACACAGTTCCAAGTTCTACAAGATTGGGCAATCTACGTATAATTCAATCATGGATTCTGTCTAAAGCTGCTATATCAAGGTCTAGATAATCTTGAAATAATAGTAGATGTTGGACACAAGATGACATCCAGCTTGTAAGGATAAGACTTTGGCTAGACATGGTACCTCATGAAAATACAGAAAATATTTGCTCTCTTAAACTGTTTCCTCAGAGGGAGATCTCAATGCTTCACCTGATCTGGTCAAGCCTAAAGAAGACCATCTTTTAAAATATATTATTAACATTGAATTGTTTGGTTTTGACCTAAGACAGTTGCATGGGGCATAGCCTCAATGTTTTTATCCATTAAGGCTGGACACAAAACTCTAGGTGAGACCTCAAGATTCAGCATCTTTCCATCAAACTTATATAGGCATATATTAAATATGTATGAGGCTTATTTAACATAAGCATTCAGAATATTTTTCAGAGACAGCAACACAGAAACGTGTACTGTTTCCATAAGCTTTAAACTACTTCACAGTTTCAGGTGTACATACTGTGTCATTGTACAATACATGTTAAACACCCACAGTCTTTTGTATTAGCATGCGGTGTGCAATTCACATTACAGTTTAAATTATGGTCATGTGACAGTTTGTGGGATAATTTGCTTGATAAGCCAATAAATCTGAGGAATCTTATACTTACTTTTTCTTGACATTTCGGGGAACAGAGCTCCTTGCTAAGTCTTTAATGTTTCCATTTCATAGTTATACTATTGGAAAGTCTCCTACTGGAACTGCTGCTGTACCCACTAACTTGGGAAGCATACTTGAAATACCTCAATGCTTTCTTCCTAAAAATCTTTAATCATAAGTATCATGGTTTAAACAAAAACCACCCAGATAACATGTAATGAAGTGAGAGGTATTTCTTTAAATTCTACTCTAATTGTATTCTATGCCAATTTTGGTCTATTCTTTAAGATGTATTACTTTCTGCTGCTGCCTTTTCAAGTACATATAAATGGCTATTATATTTGCAAACTTAACTCTCTTCTCTTTAAGATTAACATATTTTGTACTATATTTCAAAAGCACATTCTAGGAGCTTTATCTTAAGCTAGTTGAAAATACTGTTACCATTTATCTATACACATAATAAAAGTGAAAACGTGTGTATGTTGCAGAGGTGCCCACTTACACAGACAGCCTCACAGTCTCCTGCACAAACAGGCTATAGTTCCAAGTGCTGAGAAGCCTCCAAAGACACTCCCTCAACTGACATTGCAGGTTATCATGAGCACCATGAACATGTAGCCCAGCCCCTGCCAATATCCTCCCCAAACACAGACAACCCAAGGAGTGCTTTAATTCAGGGAACTTTCCTTCCTAGATGTTCTGTTTTTTCTCCAGAATGGATATCCCAGGGTCCTTTCTCTCTCCAAATTTGCATGACCCTGCCCACTGCTTCTCACTTAACCCTTTCCTATGCATTTCCTATGCACAAAGCCAACAGGAATTGATCAGCAACTGAACAAGAGGTTTGGGAAGAATTACCAAAAATGGCACACAGACCCAACATGGCAAACTTTGAATACTGGTGGGGTGATTGCCTCACAATTTTGGGAAATGAAGTTCACCCACATCCTTATGCATTTTCTAATGGGAGCATTCATAAAAACAACAGGAAAGTCTGACTTTTTTCTAAGAAATACAGCTACAAATTACCAAACTGATATTACCTAACACCCCCAAAACAAACAGTGCCTTTTTCAAATAACCCAGGCCAACATAACATACTTGGAGGGGTTTGGGGAGCAATGACCTGCCCATGTGGGAATTGCTGTTCACTCTGCATCCAGAGATATTACCAGACTTCCCAAAACAAACAATGCCTTTCTCAATGTATTGTCAAAGGCTTTCATGGCTGGAATCACTGGGTTTTTGTAGGTTTTTTCAGGCTGTATGGCCATGTTCTAGAGGCATTCTCTCCTGATGTTTCACCTGCATCTATGCCAAACATCCTCAGAGGTAGTGAGGTCTTTCACAAGTAACCCGGGCATCGCCAGGTCCCCAAGCTAGTAACATATTAAAAATCAAATCAAATCCTAAAGAAGTGAGTTTACCAATGCTGCCATTAGATATTCACAATGAACTCATGTTTGATAGAATTGTACAAGAGCACAGTACCTTGATACAAGAGACAAGCCAAAGCTCAGAATTCCTAGCATATCAGGGCCAAAATGTTCATTTGAAACAGATGGAACAAGAGCTAAGTTATGTAGATGTGCAGAACAACCACCTGCTGAAAACTTTGGTGTGGGAATGAATGGAGTGACCTAGGACCTCTACACATGCTCCACTGTAATTGCTGGTGGTGCCAGCCTAGGGTGTGTGGAGTCCTGTTGCCCAATGCCCACACTGTCCTGGCTTGAGGGGGGTGGGCTTGGTAACCTGGTTCAACCCTTATTATGCTTCCCAGTGAGATAAGAGGTCAGCTTCATCCCTCCTGTCTTTCAGGAAGAAATTTCAATCATGGTTCTGGGACCAGGCTTTTGGACAGCAGGCATAACAGCACTTTGAATGTGGAATTGAACTGGAATGGTTAGATGGCTGACAATAATACTTTTAATTGTTTAATTAATGTTCTATCTATTGCTTTAAATTGTTGTTATATTGTTGTATTTGTCTATATGTTGCAGCATGAAATTGTTGCCAAGTGTAAGCCGTCCTAAGTCCCCCTCCGGGGGTTGAAAAGAGCAGGATAGAAATGCTGGAAATAAATAAATAAATAAATAAATAATAATAATAATCATAATAATAACTGCAAAGGCTCTGGCATAAACCAGTACAGGTGGTAACAGTGGTCATTGGCACACTGGGTGCCATGCCAAAAGATCTCAGCCAGCATTTGGAAACAATAAACATTGACAAAATCATGATCTGTCAACTGCAAAAGGCCACCTTACTTGGAAAATACATCACACAGTTGTCAGGTTTTACAATGTATTGTAATGTAATATAGCTGAGTCATGCACTGCTAATGGGCTTCTATTGGGAATGCTGAGTTATGCATTAACTGTTTATATAACTTCATTTGGGGAATGTGTTCTGGTCTAGTCCAGGTGATTGTGAATGATGCAATCCTGGGTTTGAGTTAAGTCAATGAGTTGGGAACCAATCAGTGATTGCTATGTGTAAATGAATTGTATATAAGGAAGTCATGTACAGTGTATATTTCTCCTTGTGCTGTGATGTTGTTCGTCGAAGGCTCTATGTAATTAAAGAACCTGTCTGCTAAGACAAGATATAACTGTGTGCTATGGTAAGTCTGTAATATCATCTAGACTAAGGGGAAAGACAATGGTAAAACTGACAATGGCCGGGCATGTGCTCAAGTGTCTGTAAAAGGTTCCAGAGTGACTGAGGCTGTGGGAGCAGTTGACTGAAAATACTGTGCAGGAAGAAGCTACTAGAAAGCGCTGAAGTTGTGCAACTGATCTGCTGCTGAAATGTGAAGTTAATCTCAACAACAGTCCTAGACGCTTGGGAAGTGTTCGACTTGTGATTTTTTGATACGAAATCCAGCATATAGTTCTCGTTTGCTGTGGCATACTGTGTTTTTGTGTCAGTAAAGTAATAATAACAATGGAAATAACCCATCTTTTCTAATGGGTTGAGCCAGATTGTGTGCTGCCAGCAATATTTTGATGGCTTCAGGGTTTTTGCAACATTTCTGCCACAAAGCCACTCTGGAAGTATTTTTACTGGGTGTGATGGAAGCTGGCGGGTTCTGTGGTGAGAGGGCAAAAAACCAATCGCTGCTGCTGAATTTTGGACCATGTGAAGAGGTCTCTAGATAGAACAAAACATGCTAAAAACACAAACCTACTGTCCTTTTAGTCAAAGGATATTGTTGCTTTTCAAGTAAATGTATTTATTTGATTTGTAGGCATGCCACATACATGCTGCCAAACAAAAGAAGGTAGTTCTCCTATTTATAGCACAAAAATAAGAGAATAACATTGATTAAAATAAATGAGGCGGCATGACATAAGATGTGGAGTTAATTAGGACCACATTATATTGAATGACAAAAACCAAAACTAAAAAACACAAGAGAATAACTCTCAAAAACTGGCAACAAGCCCTATAAACAGTTGTCCAAGTCCATCTGACACAGAGAAGGGATGGTGATAGACCCCCTCATTCCTAATTCTGCATTAATGCCATTCATATCTGCAAGTATCTCAAAATTCCAAACTGGTCCCAAAGATGATAATCACCTATCTTGCCCATGAACCTTAAAATCTTGAGCTACAGGATTCAAGAATCACCAATCACCTTAGAACTAACTCTGATTCCTAATTCCTGTACAACTGCTGCACATATCTCCCATACTAAATGTGATCAAATCGGTATTAATCAAACAAATGCTAACTCGTATCTGTAAATAATGAAAACGAGCCAAATCGATCAAAAAAAAGAAACTTAAGTTTACCCGCAAGAGACCAATGCATTCAGTAAAAAGTAGTCAAAGATTTGGGAAATAGCCATAAAATCCCATTCAGTCCTGAAGCAATCAGCAAAGACAGTATTGTAGATAGGTGCCAACAATCAAAAGAGGCAATGGACAGACAAGATTAATATAAAGCAACACAAGACAGCATATGCATGAATCACTTCATGCCTTCTTTGTGAAATATTTTTGTCAATTTGCTGGGGGTTCACAGCAAGAAGAACAACAAGCTGTAAATAAGAGTTTAAGGCAGGGATGATTGCAACCAATTTTCAGAGCAGAGAAATTAACTGTAATGTGTGCATCAAATTATCCACCTACTTACCTACTATTTAAAAATGTTATTGGTTCTCATTTAAGCAACAAATCATACATGTATGAATATAATAATTAGAAAAATAATTTTGAAATTCCGTTTGTGACAGTTTTAAACAGACAAATATATTCAATTTGCAAATTGCCTAGATTCACATATTTTATTTATTTATTTATTTACAGCTTTTAAATTCCGCCCTTCTCACCCTGCAGGGGACTCAGGGTGGATTACAGTGTACACATATATGGCAAACATTCAATGCCAATTTTCGACATACAAACATATACAGATATACACAGAGGCTATTTTTTTAAACTTTTTCTGGCCGCCAGGGGAGGTATCGCTTTCATCATCCATCTGCGATGCTGATGAAGCACTTCCGCATTCCCCGCATGCTTCCCCGCTGGAATGCTTTGCTGGAGTCTTCTTTATAGCCTCATAAATCAGTTAATTTAGCCTCCCCACACTTTAAGGTGGTACCTTATTTTCCTACTTGACAGATGCAACTGTCTTTCGGGTTGCAAAGGTCGACAACAGGCTACACACAATTGGTTGGAAACCCACTCCAACCTGGGCTGGCTTCGAACTCATAACCTTTTTGTCAGAGTGATCTTAATGCAGCTGACACTTAGCCAGCTGCGCCACAAATATAAGCTTATTTGCTTAGTTTACAAGTTTTGCTTCTTTAATAGGTACAGTATGGCCCCCTTATCCACGGGTTTGCTTACCCTCCTCCAAAAATATATTTTCCCTTAGAAAATATATTTTCTCTAATGGGCTTGACATTATCCATGATTTTAGGTACACGTGTGTGTGTGTGTGTGTGTGTGTGTGTGTGAGAGAGAGAGTGAGTGAGTGATGAGGGAGAATCTATCCCCCATGGATATACTGTAGTTTGTGAAAAGTACATCATTATTAGAGTTTTTGGTTTAAAGGGAAAGATGGATGGAGAAATAAGAAGACAGAAACATAGGGTTTAATATCGCCCAGTAGGAGTTAGTGGGTTCCGGTCAATGATATAATGAATTTGCTAGATTTTAAAAGATTTTTCCAAGTTACTCTGAGGATGGGAACAAGCAACATGGATAACTAAGAACAAATTTGTCACACCAGTGATACATGACAAATGGTAACTGAGCTGGCATATATTTTTTATGTGGGATTACATTTTGGCCCAATTCCATGATTGGTGGAGTTCAGAATGCTCTTTGATTGTAGGTAAACTATAAATCCCAGCAACGACCATTCCCAAATGACAAAATCATTTTTTTTTAGTGGAGGACATAAATTGGACTGTTAGGTGTCTTGTGTCCAAATTTGGTGTCAATTCCCCCAGTGGTTTTTTGTGTTCTGATGGTAGCATGAACTAACATTACATTTTTATTTATATAGATGTAATGTTTTAACTGTTATAATTTACTGTTACTATGTATTTTACTGTGTGAATTGTAGGCAACAACGTATGCCAGTTGGAAGCCGCCCTGAGTCCCCCTTCGAGGGTTGAGAAGGGCGGGCTAGAAATACCCTAAATAAATAAATATACAAACAGAGCAATTTAAATCATGCTACTTTAGAATGGAGGCCGTGACAGACTTTGTATTTCTAGGTGCAAAGATTACTGCAGATGCAGACTGTGGCCAGGAAATCAGAAGACGCTTCCTTCTTGGGAGGAGAGCAATGTCCAGTCTCGATAAAATAGTCAAGAGTAGAGACATCAGACTGGCAACAAAGATCCGCCTAGTCAAAGCCATGGTATTCCCTGTAGTCACCTATGGATGTGAGAGCTGGACCTTAGGGAAGGCTGAGCGAAGGAAGATCGATGCTTTTGAGCTGTGGTGTTGGAGGAAAGTTCTGAGAGTGCCTTGGACTGCGAGAAGATCCAACCAGTCCATCCTCCAGGAAATAAAGCCCGACTGCTCACTGGAGGGAAGGATACTAGAGACAAAGTTGAAGTACTTTGGCCACATCATGAGGAGACAGGAAAGCCTAGAGAAGACAATTATGCTGGGGAAAGTGGAAGGCAAAAGGAAGAGGGGCCGACCAAGGGCAAGATGGATGGATGGCATCCTTGAAGTGACTGGACTGACCTTGAGGGAGCTGGGGGTGGTAACGGCCGACAGGGAGCTCTGGCGTAGGCTGGTCTATGAGGTCACGAAGAGTCGGAGACGACTGAACGAATGAACAACAACAAACTTTAGAATATAATTGTAGACCAAATGTTTATTGCTTCATGCTTGCTCCTACTGAGATGGAACATTGTGTACTTTGTTTTTGTTGTTAAAACAATGACATTTTGTTTAATGAATGGCTGTCCTTGTTTTAAGCATCATATCCTGGCATCTGGATTTCTATTCAGGCACAGAGAGTTCAGTTCGGAAATTCATAGAATACAATCTGGTTGGAAAAACTGAACCACAATTAAGACCTACTTTCATATGCACAATCATACACAGATGATGACTGCATCCTTCTCTTAGAATACTAAACAGCCACTAGTCCTGCAGAAAACAACTGCTGTAGCACCAACAGAAAAAGAATAATTCATACTATGATGGTTTTTAAATAAACATATTAAAACATTTAACAGCAAGCTCTGCAACAAATCATCTAGTTTCCTGTCATTCTATCTAAACAGCTCAAGTACCATCCAATAAATATTCAAGAGAGTGCCCCATGTTTTCTCACGTTTTCCCCCATCATGTATAGTGCCTCTGATTCATGTCTTTGTCTGAAACTCCAATTCTCTAGTGCTACTCAAAGGAGACCTTTTGGCCTTGTCAGTGACAGACAGCATTTCTCCAAACAAGCCCAACAAAAATTCTCTCTCACCCTCTCACCTCCCAGTGCAAAATGTGTTAATGCTGATGTGTAAGTTGTTTGCTGCTGAACTTTGCACCTCCAGAGTTAACATGACTGAGAACACAAAAGGTACAAGCAAATCTACACTTCCTATATTTTTTTCTATAATACATCAGAAATATGTAGTATTGGAAAAAAATCACCATTTCAGAGCTTAAATGAATCATATATTATCATTACATAAACAATAGATTAGTCATGCCTCTTGAGATGCTGAATTATAATTCAGTGCAGGCAGAGAATGACCCAAAGCAATGAATTTAAGTGTGTGACTAGGAAGCAATAGCTGGAAAACAACTTGGGATTTCTTTCTTCTGTAAACAACTTAAAATCATAGGAATGAGGTATGAGTTTTATAAGCATATCAAAGAAATTGTGGCTGAATTACAGGCCTGGGCGGTTTCGTTTCGTTAATTCGTTATTCGTTAATAATTCGTTAATTTTTCCAATTACAAAACGATAACGAACCATTCTGGAGCAATCATTAAAAAAAACGAATTTTAAACACGTTTTGTAAATGCTTCGTATTTCGTTATTGTATTCGTTTCGTTATTGTTCTGAGGTCGTTTTGTTATTATTTCCGCATGTCTGGGCCAGTTTTATGGTTTAATTAGGGAAAAAAATTATAATATCACACCAACAGTCAAGAACAGAGGGAGAGGGAAGCTTCAGAAGTTTTTGGAGGTTTTTAGCGTATTTCGCGGTCGCGTCCGCCATTAACGAATCGATTCGTTATTGGTTCGGAAATCGATTTGTTAATTTTTTTACCATTTACGAAATTTCGTAAATATCAAACTTTTTAAAAGGAAAATTTTGTAATTATTTTAAATATCGAAACAAAAAAACCAAAGTGAGGTCACTATCTCTGAGGATGCTTGCCATAGATGCGGGCGAAATGTCAGGAGAGAATGCCTCTAGAACATTTTATTTATTTATTTATTTACCTTACTTATATACCGCTGTTCTCAGCCCGAAGGTGACTCACAGCAGTTCACAACAATAAGAGACAGCAGAGTTCAATGTTACAGTATAAAAACAGTTAACAACTTAACACATTACACAATTAATAAACAATAAACAATTAACAATTACTGCAATAGCCATTCACTATCATCTCATCATCAAAAACATGATCCAGATTCGTCATCCATTGATCCATTCCAGTGTTCATTAACCAATCATTGCACTCATTATTCGAACGCCTGCTCAAACAACCAGGTCTTCACTTTTTTGCGGAATACCATTAGAGATGATGCTAGTCTAATGTCGGTAGGAAGGGCGTTCCACAGCCGAGTGTCTTATGACTGACAATCTCATCTTCTAGCACTATATTTTGCTTCATTTTGGATTATCTCAGCAAAAGGTTTTCCAAGTAAAAGACATTCTAAATTGGTTGTTAGTCTTTTGTACAGGACTAACAACAGTTAGCTAAAGTTCCACCACTGTGTTTGTAAAAGATTCTCTGCCAGCATTACCTTCTACTGTATATTCCTTCCCAGTACCATTACTTTATCTGCTATCGATATTGGGAACTATACATTCTCTTCTAAGGATGTTACTTGTGCTGGTACGGCTGTACCAAAAGCTCCAACTTCCTTTTCTTTCTTTGAGTGTTTGCATGTTTTCCAAAGTTCCATGCATTTTGCAATAAGGTGGTTTCCCTTGGTTTGCAATTATAGGGCCAATGACCCATCAATCATTGTTAAGTTTTGGTTCCGCCCCTTTCCCCAGGGCTTTGGGAGGAGAGGGAGCCATTTTAGGTCAGTCTTGCATTGGAAAGCTTAGCTACAGGACGTGGATTAGCTCCAGCTGTAGAGAAGTTTCATTTCTCATAGCATCCGGGGGAAAACGGTTCCAAAGGACTCCAGCTGGAGAATCTACAAAGCCTTGACTGGTAGGTTTACTCGGGACCCAAGAAGCAGTTTGGAACCGGGAGTAGAGCCCACACCAGCAAAGTTTAGAAAGTAGATTGCCCAAGGAGGGGTTAAAAAGGGTTTTCCTCTTAAAGAAAAGAAACAGTTCACGAAGCCAGTTGCCTGTCCCTTGTGAACAAGATTAAGAAAGCCACCAGTTGATTCAAAATCTTGAAGCATTTGTTTAATTTGTTGAAGATCTATGAAGTATTTGATTGTTTGTTGAAGACTTAAGCAATAATAAAGGACTTTGTTAAACCTTTCAAGCTTTTAAAGACTCTGTATAGGAAAATCCTTAGGGCCTCTCACTTGAGGCACCCCAGCTTCCCACTGGGCACAAAGAGCATGTCCTGTTCAAAAGTCAACTGCTATAGGCCCAGCGTGTGACAGCACATTACTCTTACTCTATGAACAAATGGACTGCATCTAGGTCTGATATCTTCTCTTAGAGAATTTTGCCTTAGGTGATAGTATGAAGAGTCCAGAAACTTGACAAGATTACTCTCCTGACAACTACAGATCCCATTATATACCAGAGAGAATGTTTTTCCCCAAAATGAAGATTCAAGGCAATTTACAAAGTAAAGCAAATACAAATTTAAAATGGAATTTAACTATCAGTACTAAAAGCAAATTAAAACATATCATTGGAATAATAATAAATAGGTGAAACAGGTTAAAAACAGCAAAGCGGAAAACAGTACATCATTCAGGATATCCATCCCCTTGCAATAATAAAAAAGTTCAAATTTTGCTTCCATATGAAAGAAAAGTTCTGCCATCTAGGGATAGCAATTGTGAATAAGTGATGTGTATCTTTGGGAAGCTATAATACTGTTGATGTTCAATTCTGAATTAACAAATTCTACTCGAAAAATCCCAGGGTGAGTATGTGAGCTTGAAACATTTTATTCATTATGAGAAGGATCTTTGCTTGACCATCTAAAATATAAAACATAGCAAAGAAATATGCATAACTTTCCCTGGGTACCTGGAATCTGTACAGGTAAAATGATTCTTCTTCAAGATATACTACATTTGAAAGTTGTACGCTACGACAAGGGGCTTTCTTAACCCAAGCTAAGAGCTCTTTCTACAGAGTTAAAAAAATTAGTTGTCATGAGACTCACTTCTTTTGTATAATGAGACTGTTCTTTGACACGAACAATCCTTGTTGTACTTCTCTTCTATGGAAATATCCTCACACTGTGACAAATACAAAACCCCCTAGAGATTGGTTTATAGTCAATGATTCCATGACATGACATAAATTATACTTGAGCACATAAGCAGGATTGCCTTTTAAAAAGTGTATTGTGCTTCATTGCTCTTAGCAAATTCTGCTAGGGAACTGCTTATGTGCAATACAATATGTAGTGAAATTTTACAATATATGACTTTTCTGCTATTCATTTCATATTTGGTTCTGTATAGTGCTGAATCTTTTAGCCTGCAGCTCATACAAGACACTATTATTCATCTTGGGTGAGGCTTGGAGCAGTTGTAAGCTGAAATGCCTGGAGGGCCAATTTTTCCCTAATCTTGAGTCTTTTGGCAGGAGAAAGGTGGGATATTAAATAAATAAATATCCTGACATTAAAAGATATACTAACCCCCCACCCCCATGTGTGATTCCATTTGGAGAATTCCTAGCACTACTAGTAGTCATTCTTTTTCTGCAGTCAGTTTTTTTAAAGCACATTTCTCCTTCACTATGTACAATTTAGGTTTAAAACCTTTGCAGCCTGGACATCTCACTTTGTCAATGTAGTGGGCACTAGGGCTGTCCAACCACGGAAAAAATTGTTTCTAAATTCGATTCGTTTTTAGGGGTTTTTTGCGTTTCGTTATTTAAAAGAATTCCGAAATTTTTCTTTAAAAAAGTTCGATATTTACGAAATTTCGGAAATTACGAAACAATTTCGAAACAATAACGAATTGATTCGTTAATGGCGGACGCAATTGCGCAATACGCTAAAAAACCCTCCAAATGGGACAGGGGGAACTTCTGAAGCTTCCCTCTCCCTCTGTTGTTGACTGTTGGTGTAATAATGTTTTTTTATCACTGATAAAACAAACAACGACTATAAAACTTGCACCAGACATACGGAAATAATAACGAAATAATAACGAAACAATTTCGAAACAATTACGAAACAATTTCGAAACCATTATGAAACGAATTGGAAAAATTCGTTTCGTTTTTTAGTTGCTCCTGAATGGTTCAATATCGCTTCGTTATCAAAAAAAAAAACGAATTAATAACGAATTACGAAATTAACGAACGAAACCGCCCAGCCCTAGTGGGCACAGAAGTGGGTAGTGGTGTCCTTTCTCATTTCTTGCCAGGCCGTTCTCACAAACTTTAAATTGTATTATAAACCTCAGTTGCTGTAGAACCACTGGTAAGTATGTGCTGTTCATAGGTCAAAATAGAATTTGGATGTCAAAACGTCACTCTAAGCTGAGTGATGATTCATAAGTTAAAACATACTTATGTTGGAACAAAGATCCGCATAGTCAAAGCCATGGTATTCCCTGTAGTAACCTACGGATGTGAGAGCTGGACCTTAGGGAAGGCTGAGCGAAGGAAGATAGATGCTTTTGAACTGTGGTGTTGGAGGAAAGTTCTGAGAGTGCCTTGGACTGCGAGAAGATCCAACCAGGCCATACTTCAGGAAATAAAGCCCGACTGCTCATTGGAGGGAAGGATAGTAGAGGCTAAGATGAAGTACTTTGGCCACATCTTGAGGAGACAGCAAAGCCTAGAGAAGACAATTATGCTGGGGAAAGTGGAAGGCAAAAGGAAGAGGGGCCAACCAAGGGCAAGATGGATGGATGGCATCCTTGAAGTGACTGGACTGACCTTGAAGGAGCTGGGGGTGGTGACGACTGACAGGGAGCTCTGGCGTGGGCTGGTCCATGAGGTCACGAAGAATCGGAGACGACTGAACGAATGAACAACAACAAAGATGTTGGAACATTTCTATGTAGAGGTTTTACTGTATCTCTTTTTGTTCTAACTCCAGGATCAGAACAAGGTTAAACTTGGAATAAGATCCCACCTCTTATAGCGCTCCATGTAGTCATGCTGGCCACATGAACTTGGAGGTGTCTACAGACAATGTCGGCTCTCCGGCTTAGAAATGGAGATGAGCACCATGCCCCAGAGTAAGACACGACTGGACTTAATGTCAGGGAAAACCTTTACCTTATCCTTCATTTAGCATTGCTTTGGAACACTTTCCTGTACAGTGATACCTTGACTGAAGAATTTAATTGGATCCGTTCTCTGAACTCTTGCGGTGCTTCTAGCACCAGCACTCCTTTTGAGACAACCTGTTTAGGCTGAGGCTCTGCTGCACCAGGGTGGACTACAATCTTTGGGGTGGAGCCTCTGGATTGGATTCCTCCCAGAACATTAAGGAGCGTAATCACATGGAGATGGAGTTTCTGCCTTGAAGGAAGAATAGTTAGAGCTGCTCCAGCTAGGAAAACAGTCTGTGTTTTGTTTCTCTCTGCCTTCCTGTTAGAACTGGCTTAGGGGGGAAAGAGGCCTGTCAAGTATCAGAGAAGTTGCTGTAGAACCAAGGGGTTTTGGCACTGGTAAGTATGTGTTGTTCGTAGGTCAAAATGACATTTGTATGTTAAAATATCACTCTAGGCCAAGTGACGATTCGTAAGTTAAAACATCCAGGATCGGAACAAGGCTCAACTTGGAACAAGATCTCACCTCTTACAGTAGATAGAATAAAAAGTTCACAAGAATATGAAGAGAATAGCTTCCTCCGAAGTGACAAGAAGAATATAACTTTTTTATATAATAAGCTTCTCGAATGGGAGACAGAGACGGGAACTGTAAAAGAATGCATGATAAAATGGGCAAAAAATATTGGAAAGCCAATAAAATTCAAAGATTGGGAAATAATATGGACAAAAAAAATCAAATATACATACTCTACTGATCTAAAGGAAAACTGGTATAAGATGTTTTACAGGTGGTACATGACACCACAGAAACTAGGCCTCATGTACAAAAGAATCAGCAACAGATGCTGGAAATGCGAACATCAAATTGGAACCTTCTACCACCTATGATGGACTTGCCCCAGAATCAAAACCTACTGGAAAATAATACATGAAAATTGTGAGAAAATACTACAATTTTTTAAAAATGAAACCAGAATATTTCCTATTAGGAATGTTCAATGAACAGATGGAGCTCGACGCCAATAAAGACATCCTACTTACCTATTTAACCACGGTGGCCAAAATGGCTTTAGCCAAAAAATGAAAACTAGAAGAATTACCCACAAAAGAAGAATGGCTAAACAAAGTCAATGACATAAAAGAAATGGATACTCTGACCTATGCATTAAAAGACCCACAAGGAAGACTACTCAAGAGGACAGATTGGAATCTATTCAATGACTTCATATCAAACCCACAGGAAACGGAAAACTAAAGACAATGATGACATGTAAAGAAAAGGAGGAAGGAGGAAGCAAAACATGAGTAGAAGGGAGAAGCCACATGATGAGAATAAATATGAGATTTTATTTTAAAGAAGAGAATGACACGACCCGGGAATGGAGACTTGGAAGTCAACAAATTCCCCCCACAACCTTTCAGCTCCTTAAACCCCAAACCCTCCCCTCACTACCCTAAGCCAGTCCTATACACCCCCAGATCCACCCTGCTTTTATTTTATTTTTATTTATTTTCTCTTTCTTTCTCTCTCCTACCCCCTCCCCCTTTATACCCCAAGACCCTTACCTATTACCCTAAGACACCCCCATCACAAGTTTTATCTGGTTGTAATTATCGAAATTCACTCAATAAAAATATTTTTTTAAAGATAATAGCTTCCTCCTGAGGTGTAAAAGAGGATGGAGGATTTCAGAATGTGATATTCAGATGTATTCACTGCCTTCAAACACTTGTTTAGCCACCTAATGCCATATCATACTTGGCCTACAAATTACTGGATCAAATGTAACAATTTAACAGTATCTCACTTGGGAATACAGTTGTTCTGTTTCTCATTATTTTTTCCTCTTTTAAATATATTTTCCACCTCAAATACACTTTTCTAGGTTTTCCTTTTTAACCTTGCATATGAATAACCAAGTAATAATCCGCATACAAGTCTGCAGATACATATTTTTAAAAATAGATAAAACATTCTGAGATTGATGAGGCATACCCCCAGAGATCAATACTGATCTCACAAAACATATTGAGCTAATACTGACTATCAAAGCAAATCGTATTTTTGTTCCTTTGGTAAGAGCTCATTATGCCTTCCATATAGTCAGCTGATGACTGCTGAATTTTCCTTGCCCAATTAATGAAGCATCAAGAGTCTAACTTACCTTAAGGGCCAATTTTATACAACCCGATCATAATCACTTTGAAGTTTCTGGCATTCTGTAGCCATAATGATACATTTGAAATTGGCACTTGATGAGAAATAGTGGTGGTGGTGCAAAACAGATCACAACACACACAAACGGATCATCCATAATGGATGCCAAAAAGCTGTCAACTTGCACCCTCTAAGGCATTCCTCTGCATAAAAATTAGTGGGCACTGAGGATGAAATTGGGAGGCATGCTGCTCTTTCTCTTCTGGACTCTATGTGTAAGGGCCCATAAGCAAAAGAACCTGTACACGCACTTCTGAAAAAAAGAGGTTCTGTATTGATTCCATATTTGCTATTTTTCCAAGATACAAATACAGCATGCAAAGCCCATAAATTTTGTGTACAGGTTCAGTGGATGCACAAAGAATGAGCTGAAGAGTATAAGGTGTTGCACTTTTGTTATGTACCTTCATGTCAACACCGCGCTATAGCAATGCCATCGAAATTTTTATAAGGTTTATCCAGTAATTGTAAGGTTTATCCTAAGGCTGAATATGTGTACCTTAGTCCTGTTCAGTTCACTCTGTACATTTCTATGGCTGAATGGAGATACAAAACATGATTTATCTGAATGTGAGGACTTTATCACATGAGACAGGCAAACTGTCATTGCAGCTGGACCATCTATATCGCATGTGTAGCCTGCTACTGTTTACTTCCCCCCAGTGATTATTTTATCCCTAGCTATTAATGGGTAAAACTCAGCAATAGTTCTCAAATCTACAGTTTTCTCATCACCTACATTGGTGTGATGGGTGCCTTCCATTTCTGTGCTGCCACACTAGTAGTAAAATGATGTCAGGGGCAGGGTTCTCTTTCTCTTCCCCTCCATCTTGCAACCTTGCATTTATATGCGACCACTTGCTCAGCTGGTTCGAGGTTTTGGGCTTGAGTGTTACCAGTACGCTGATGACACTCAGCTAGTGCTGAGGATGGAGGGCAGACCGGACTCTGTACCTGATTATTTTCATCAATGCCTCGAAGCTGTTACTGGATGGCTGCGTGCCATCAGGTTGAGGGTGAATCCAGCAAAGACAGAGATCCTATGGCTGGGTCAACCGGGCAGTGGGGATATCCAGCTTCCTACCCTGGATGGCAAGGCGCTACGCCTGTCATCATTGATAAAGAGTCTGGGAGTCCTTTTGGACCCTCTGTTGACGATGGAGGCCCAGCTCTCCGCTGTTAGCAGACCTGCCTTTTTTCATCTGCGGCAGGTTAGACGGCTGGCCCCCTATCTGTCCAGGGACAACCTAGCTACGATGATCCAGGCTACAGTCATCTCAAGACTGGACTACTGTAACGCCCTCTACATTGGCCTTTCTCTGTCGGTGATCCGGAAGCTCAAGTTGGTACAAAATGCAGCTGCTCGGCTTCTTGCGGGAATTCCGATGAGATGCTACATAACACCAATCTTACTACAGCTGCATTGGTTACCAATTGAGCACCGGATCACTTTCAAAGTGATGGTACTCACCTTTAAGGCCTTGCATGGTCTGGGGCCGATGTACCTGAGGGACCACTCACCCCCTACAAACCCCAGAGATCCCTCCGTTCTGAGGACCAAGATTTATTGGAAATTCCCAGTGTCAAGACCTTGCATCTAACAGCAACCAGACGCAGAGCCTTTACAGCAGTGGCACCATCACTCTGGAATACTCTGTCACCCGAAGTCTGTGCCTTGCGAGACCTATCAGCTTTACACAGGGCATGTAAGACATATCTGTTTTGACAGAGCTTTGATCTTTGATATTGTTGTTTTTAAGTTGTTTTTAAATTGTTTTAAAATTGTGTTAGATTTTAGCCTGTTCTTGTAAGCCACTCCGAGCCCTAGGGGAGTGGCGGCATATAACTTTGAATAATAAATAAATAAATAAATAAATAAACCTTTAAGCTGTTTTAAACTTAATATTTATATTTGCTTTTTAAAAAATTGGATTTGGAATATTATGCTAATATTCTAAAAATAATAAAACAGTAAAGGAACTGCATTAATGATAGATAAGCTTACAAGAGTGTGGGATTACAAATTGCCATAAATATCCGAATGAAGAGAGGTGCAATATTAAAGATGCTCAACCCAGTATGTATCCAATATCTATGCTAGTGCAACTGTAGTAGGATAGTGGATTGGCAAGATCAAATCCCCAGTCCAACTACTGCATCATGCTGGTTCTCATTAAGAGCTATATTGAACCCCTTTTCTCATGCACTTCACCCCAGAATGAACATTCAAACAGAATTGTCTGAGGCCATTTGTAAGAACCGCTATTATAAAGACTAAAATTCTAGATGGTATTGTGTTTTCTTGTTGTGAAGACAGAGCTGCACATAATGTCAATATGCCAGATTTGAAGTACTCTTAAATAGGACCTGGGCCCTTTTCCTAGGATTGCTTGTTTTCATTTTGATGCAAAAAGAACAAATTGGAAGTGCATAAGTATTTTTCAACATTTGTTCTTGTATACTAATGCCATTTACATTTCTTTAAAAAAAATAGAAAGCACATTCTGTACTTTAGTATGCACTTTTGAGAACAGCTCACAAATTATATTGAACAGTTACTGATCATACTAATAGTGCCTATAAATAAACACATTAAATATATTAAAGCAGCAGGAAGAAAAAATAATAGCAGTGGCAGATAAAAATCAGTTTAGTCAGTTTAGTCGATATTAAAGTGGGTATGAAAAATAAAACACCCAATTTGCAATCTAATCTTGTGGACAACCATGACCAGCTTTAAAATAAAAAGGAGGGGGGGGGGTTGGGTATAGAAAATAATATAAATGTTTACATTATTGTTACCCAAATTACATGCTTTCTCACTTCCTAAGGTGTGTTGTGAAACTAAGAGTACCATTCCTGAGAAATTTACACATTTGTAATAAATGCTATCCATACAGATAAACTCATTTGCATATTCTAAATCTGTCTGTGTGGAGACACAGATGCCTTAAAGGGCCACACATAGTATAAGTTCCAAAGTAAAGTTTATTGCAACAAAAACTGAAGCTCAGAAACACTTAACCTTCAGTGTCTCTGGCCAAAACTCAAAAAACTAACCAAACTTGGTTCAAAAACCAAACAGAAATATAATCCAGATTAACCAGAGAAAAAAATCCGGGTTAAAGCACAGTACTTAGCAGCAAACAACAACGCTGCACCCAAACAGTTAACAGCAAGCAGAAACTGCAGGAAGAGAAACCGAAGCCCACCAAAGTCCAGAAGTCATCGTAGAAGTAGTCCAAAGAAGCGTCGTTTCCAAGTCCGTTAAGCAGCGTCATCGTCAAGTCAGTCCAAGATTCAGGAAGGGAGAAATCCGCACTCACGAGAAGTCAATCCAAGTCAAAACACACAGGAACAAGAACTCCAGACTGCAGAACCCGGACCCAAAGTCCAACACGAAAACAGGCAGCGGCAAATCCAGGGTAACTCACACTTTGCCTTCTACAAAGAGTCCCCATTTCAGAGCCTACTTTTATCTTACACATCATCATCCAAAGATGAGCTGACCTCCACCCCCGTTATTAACTCTTGCAGCTGTACTTGATTCCGCACGTGAACCTCTGCTTCCATCCCTCTAACGTTGCCATCTTCTGTCAAGACTTAGATCCCCCAAGACAGATGTATCTCCCGGTTGCCAATCCTCATTACCCGAAAAGCCCATAAATGTGCCACTAGATGTTGGTGCCGCACATACATCTTGAACCTCCTTTACCTTAGTCCAGTCCAATATGTCATCTCCATCCTCATCACTCCCAGACCCATCACTCCCAGTGAAACCCTCAAATGATTCTTCCTCTGTGGGAGCAGTAAGTATATCCCGGATCCTCTTCCTCTGATGCTCCTCACCCGATTCTTGCTCCCGAGTAACCCTCTTTGTTCCCTGATTGCCACCCATTGTATCTCCTTCCTCTCCCTCACTCATTGACCCTTCGTCACCAGAGAACCCTTCGAATGAGTCTTCATCAGTAGGTGCCATAAGTATATCCTTTTCCTTTGCTGTTCCTCATCTGACTCGTGCTCACGAACACTCCTTTTCCCCCTTCTGGCACCCATAATACCACTAGCAACGTTACTTACAGACTCTACTACAACAGTTTGACTGAAATTTGTACAACTGAAAATTATGTACAAGTAGACTTTAATCAATTTTAAACATGTACAAAAATATTATCTTCAGAAAAGTGAGTAAAAATGTAAACAAATGTACAGAATACTAACATGTTTACTCTCTGTTTCTAATGAGAAAGCAATAAGTAGGATTGAAGCATAAAAGTACATTTAGATTCTTTGCGAGTAAGTTCATGTAGTGGTGAGTTTCTCAAATTCACTTTATCTCAGTATTTCTGAAAATTGCTATCAGCAAGTGAAGCAAGACATCAAACAGAAGGCACATTCAGAAGAATCTGTGATAAATTGTAGAAAATCACTTCCTTCTCATCTGTTTTTTCTCAAACCCAATATAGAAATATTAATCCATATTTCTGCATAAGCTGTGATCTAGTCAACATGATCTGGAACAGGCCTTCTAGAAAGAGAATAAAATGTAGCTTTCTTTTTCTAGTAGTGCTTTGAAGCTGCTTTAAGTAGCACATTTCCCTTTCAAAGGAATTTTTAGAGGTCACCCAATTAATGTAATATTTTTTAATGTGACTATAAGAAAAAGAGGCAAAATACATGTGGAAGTTAAAAAAATCACTGCTTGATCATAACACAGCACAATGATAAGTAGACGAATTAAACCTACTAGTCTTCCAACACTTTGAATAACAGACAATACGGCTATGCATTCTATACACACATTTCAAAATAAGGGCTGAGAGTTTTTTAGAGATAGCACAACTGCTGTGCCAGAAATTATTCCCTCCTTTTTCTTTTCCTGTTTCCTTAATAAACATAAGCTACTTTTTTGCAATTATCATGTAATCAGGTTGGCACTGATTTTCAGCAGTAGGGAACCAACAGACCTTTTGCAGATAGCTACAGGGCCATTTTAATGATCAAAAACCCAGAGAGATTAAGGTCAAGCATCAAAAATTACAGCAAAATGGTGCTTAACAGTATATTTGTGATCTGAATCTTCTTGGCATAAAATCTTATGACAGTTCCTCTCTCCTATATTTTAAGGGAATGAAATCTGTAAAGGATAACTACTAGATACAATTTACATCCATTTACTCAACAGTGTTATATAGTTGGAGTGTATTCCTCTAGTCATTTAACCTAGGTCAAAATAATCTGGAATGCTTCCTATTGGACTTGGTCTGTACAAAATTCACGCATGGTTGTTTTGTGCAAAAAAAAAAAGACAAATTAAAAATAGCAGGGTTTGTGCACATTTTTGCACAAAACATGTTTTCTGTGCAAAACAACCACATGCAAATTTTTTACGCAGTATCCAAATTCACCAGGCCAGGATTCTGTTTCTCGGCAATTTCTAATATTCAAGAACCATGTCTTTTGTACCATTTTCAACTATTTTCAAATATTTTCCAAAATAATTAACCTGGAAATCAATATGAAGATGACAACAATCTTTCTCATTTATAACTTTGAATTCTGGGGAAGGAATAGACATTCTGAATTGTTGTATTGGACAGATTAGACTGTGTAAGTGTGAACAAACTGAAATTTAACATGACCATCAAAGATATTTGATGTTTTTTTGGAGATAGTGATATATGTAAGGAAGATATTCAGCCCATTCTAGATTGTGTCCGTTGTGAACCAAGAAGTTTCTTGACCCAGATTTGAACTTGACTATCCAAGTAACAACAATGTACAGGTTTTTTTTAAAAAAAAAACTCATGCCATCATACGTCTGCCTCAATATCCTAAAGGCACCAGATTTTGTCTAATCTTAGAAGTTCAGGATGGTTAGGTCTGGTTTATACTTGAATGGGAAGCCACCAATTAATACTAAATGCTGTAGGCTACATTTCAGAGGAAGGAAGCAGCAAAACCACCTTTATGCCATGTCTAATAAAACCCAATGAAATTCAAGTGACTTGAAGGCACCAAGGGACCCACTGCTGTGTCACTGTCAGTATGTTGTATTTCTGATTATGTCATTTTTGACACCAAGCCATGTGACCAGAAATGTAATGTTGCCAACAAGCCTTTGGGAGATAGCTACTTGCTCATGGTGGCAGTCCTGATGCTCCCTTGGACCAAATGGCTGTGTGGACAGCCCAAAAGCTGCACTGGAACAACTCTGGAGCCCTTTACTCCAACTTTATCTGGTAGGCTAAGGTACAGCCAGAGTATTTCAAATAGCCTGGATTCAGCCAATAGAGAGCCAGTGAAGGTGTTTTACTAAGGGAGATATATGTTTCATTTTGCCACCCCTGGCTAGCACTTGCCAAAGTTTCCAAACACTTTCCAAAGGCAGCCCCTCATAGAGTGTGTTATAGTACTCCAATTATTATTATTATTATTATTATTATTATTATTATCTTTATTTATACCCCGCAAAATCTCCCAAAGGACTCGATGCGGCTTACAAAGGCCAAGGCCGCAACAAACAACAACATACAGATATAACAATAAAACTCATAAGCAAATAATAAAACATCAAGCAAAGACAATAAAACACTAAAAACAATGACACATGATGCATTTAAAATCTAAGAGGCTGGGCCAAATGTAACGGACAAAATTTAAAAGTGCTGAACTTAACAGGAGGTATGTAGAGGTTTTTTGGAGGTAGGTGCAATGTGCAGATAATCCTAGTCTCTAACAAAATGCATTTGGGACATGATGCCAGGAGTTTCCTAATCTGGAAAAGCACGCTGGAACAGCCAGGTCTTCAGGCTCTTCCTAAAGATTGCCAACATTGGGGCTTGTCTGATGTCCTTGGGGAGAGAGTTCCATAGTCAGGGGCCACCACAGAGAAGGCCCTGTCCCTCATCCCCACCAAACGCGCTTGTGACGCAGGTGGGATTGTGAGCAGGGCCTCTCCAGATGATCGAAGGGAATGTGTGGGTTCATATATGGAGATGCAATCACGCAGGTAGGCAGGTCCCAAACCGTTTAGGGCTTTGTAGGTGAGCACCTGCACCTTGAATTGGGACCGGAAGATGAACGGCAGCCAATGGAGCTCCTTAAACAGGAGAGTTGACCTCTCTCTGTAAGGAGCGCCAGTTAACAGCCTGGCCGCCGACCATTGGATCAGTTGGAATTTCCGAGCCATTTTCAAGGGAAGCCCCACGTAGAGTGCATTACAGTAGTCCAATCTAGAGGTGAGGACCTCATCATATGTGCTGCCGGAATTGCCACACATTGTGGTGAATGCGGCAGTGCCTGGAGGGAGGAGGGCGGTGGAACCTGTTGCTCCACTACCTGCATTGCTTGGCTTCTCCCCTACCTCATCCTATGGGAAAAAGTGTCTGCTGCCCGACTTCCCCCAATTGATCCCAATGTTACATGGGAATCCTCTAGTGTTGCCACCTCCACGGCATACACTACTTCCTCTTTAGTTTTGCGACAGAGCCAAAATTTAACCCTGTCTTATTAGGTCATGAGATGTAATCAAGGCAACTGTCACTGTAGAAGAGGTGCCAATGGCACATTTGTTTTACCTGTGCAAAGCAAATACACTTCTGGCCAATGCTAGAATCTGAATATCTAGGCTCAAAACAGAGTCCAGGAATTTGCCAAGTTCAAATTTCAGGCAGGTTTTAACCCTATCCGTATCAAGCTGAATCCCTTTTCCATATAGGCAGAAGCATAGTGCAGTTCATGTCCATTTGTTGTATGAATTAAGTAAATGAGCAAAAACAATGTTATTTAAGAAAACTGTATACAATTGTGCAAATTCTAATGCAGAAGGAAGGTGAAGCCTTGCAATTTTATTTGTGTACATCTACTCAGAAATAGTTATAAATACTTAGATAAAGTGAACTACTACATTAAACCTGTGATTGAAAACAAAATTTATTCTTATGGCTGCTTCAGATGCTTTAATGAAACAACATTAATTTCTTTAACCCGTTTGAGGGTCTTATCTGAGGAAATGGAGGGTTCTTTGGAAATACATTGGGGGTATAATTTGTGTTTCTATTTCCACTAATTGTTTGGAGTATGCAAAGCAGGTATCCGTGTTTCATGCATAAAGCCATGCACTTATTTGGATTTTGTTTTCTCTCAGTCTGTTCTATCAAAAAGTTGTTGAAAACCTACAGTGATTTAGTTTTAGGATGCACATTCTTTTAGCTAACCTTAGTACACATATCAAATCAAGAGGCTGGTGTTTGAATTTTAAGGGCATGTTCCTTGTCTGTCACTTCTGTTTTTGCAGAATTGAATCTTAAATGCATCTGTCACCAACCAAAACACCCAGACTTTTTTTGTGTGCTCTGTATACAGGTGAAATGTTGAAGTGTGACAAAGAACCTGGTGCTAATAATAGAATGTCTTGGGAAATGCCAGTTTCAATCTTTGAATCTCATTTAGTGAACTGACTTTACATTAACGCTAATGGGAAACATACTGCAGGATCATGAACCCATTTTTGCCCTTATCAAACATCACTGGCTATGGATACAAAGAAAAACTGGTAGGAACATTACTACACTGATAGGAATGCCTCACTTCCCTCCATGTGATTGTTCTGCTGTCTGGTGAGATGAGGTGATGCAAGGCAAGATGAGTGCTCGGTGCCTCACCCTTAAGAGGAGCACCACGGGTGGTGGCCATGTGATGTGGTCCATACTGAAAACTGGGATGTTGGTAATAGTATTGGTTGATATAGGATCAGAACTGGACACAGGAACTTCCGTATCTGCTGCCTGAAAATATCTCCCCCTCCCTTTTAACCAGTCTGGTGAAATGTGCTACAGACTATTAGAGTTTCTGGTTTCTATCTCTGCATGGGATATCCTCTGATTAGCAGCACTGCATTATCTGTCTTCTTTAGAACTTTCTGATGAGTTGTTTTAAAAGATGTTTCTGGCTTGATACATGTTGCTGCAGGCATTGGGGGTATAAGTTTGGTGGACACCCTACCCTCCAGCTGACTTCTAACTGTATTATAGTGTCTGTGTAGAGCCACCCTAACTCTGGAACAAGTGGACTAAATCAAGGATGAAAATCTATATAAATAAAAATGTAATGTTCGTTTGTGGGATTAACAGAACTCAAAAACCACTGGGCGAATTGACACCAAATTTGGACACAAGACACCTAACAACCCAATGTATGTCCTTCACCCCCAAAATTGATTTTGTAATTTGGGAGTTGTAGTTGCTGGGATTTATAGTTAACCTACAATCAAAGAGCATTCTGAACTCCACCAGTGATGGAATTGAACCAAACTTGGAACACAGAACTCCCATGACCAACAGAAAATACTGGAAGGATTTGGTGGGCATTGACCTTGAGTTTTGGAGTTGTAGTTCACCTACATCCAGAGATCACTGTGCACTCAAACAATGATGGATCTGGATCAAACTCTACACAAATACTCAATATGCCCAAATGTGAACACTGGTGGAGTTTGGGGAAAACAGAATCTTGACATTTGGGAGTGGTAGTTGCCGGGATTTATAGTTCACCTACAATCACGGAGAGCATTCTGAACCCCACCAACGATAGAATTGGCCCAAACCTCCCACACAGAACCCCCATGTGGGCCACAGCAACGTGTGGCAGGGGATGGCTAGTAGAAGATATTATTTTTAAAAAAGATAAATACATTTAAGTATATAACAGGGAGCTCCAATCAATACTTTACTCATAGGTGTACAATCATATAGTGTATGGATCACCCTCTTTGCTGCACAAGAAACAGCATGCTCTGTACAGAAAATAGTATTTCAGTGCAGAAATAATACTACAAAATAGTGTCTATTAATTATAGAAGTAAATTGCACACCTTTAGACATTTCAAACAAGAAATAACATTGGCTATTACAGTCTTTTCTTCACTTGAGTTGTAACAAAGTATCTTGAACCGGAAATGTGAACGGAGCGTACTTCTGAATAAAGTCTGCTGAAACTTCCCTCATTCTGATTTCTTTCAGACATGACAAACTGGTACCATCAGCTGTCTATGGAAGATACCACACATTTCTTAGCAATACTTTTGACAACCTCTCTAATATAGCTGTCAAACCCAACCTACAGGATTCAGAGAAACTTTGATGAATAACAACATAAAATCCTTCCAGAGAGAGAACTCATGTAAGCCGTGTGCAACAAAACAACAGAAATACCTGAGCTAACTTGAACACTAATATATTTATTACAACAGAAACATTTATAGAACAATTTCTATCTCATCAGATATCCTAAATTCATAAAAGCCCAGAAACAAGGAGGTAAATATCAAATAAAATAAATCAAGAAGTACCTTATGAGGCTGTTTTGAATTCAGAATTGATAGCTCTCTTTAATGTGAGTACATAAGGTAATTTTTCCATCTACCTTTTTCCATCTACGACAAGCGAGGCAATTGGCACCCTACCTATCTGATGAGGCTCTGGCAACAGTCATCCAGAGCCTCATCCGTCTCCTTGGTTTACCGGGGAGTTGGTTGTGATGAAGCACACGAGAAGGGGGCTAGAGCGCAAGTGGAGGAAATCTCGGGACGTGTCTGATCAAGCACGGGCTAAGGCCTCTCTTAAGGCATACTCCGTGGCTATACGGGCGGCCAGGGAATCTTTCACGACCGCCCGGATAGCGTCTGCAACAAATAGGTCATCAGAACTGTTTCGGGTTGTTGGGGAGCTCCTTCACCCACCTGTGGTGGAGGAGACCCCTGACGACCCAGCAGCTCGGTGTTGCGATTTCGCACACCACTTTGCAGGCAAGGTTGCCCAGATACGTCTTGAGCTTGACTCCAATTCTATCGCAGTGCCAGGGGAGGTGACCGAGGCATCTGCTTGTCCAATTTTGTGGGATTCTTTTCGGCTTGTTCTTCCTGGGACTGTGGGGGAGGTTCTTGGGGCGGTGAGGGCGACCACCTCGGCTCTTGACCCTTGCCCATCCTGGCTTATTAAATCTGCCAAGGAGGGGTTGGTTGATTGGTTTGTGTTGATCATCAATGCATCGTTGGAGCAAGGGATCTTTCCATCCAGCTTGAAACAGGCTGTGGTTCGTCCACTCCTGAAGAAGTCATCCCTTGACTCTACGGTGCTGAACAACTACGGACCGATTTCCAACCTCCCTTTCTTGGGTAAGGTGCTGGAGCGGGTGGTTGCCCTCCAGCTCCAGAGCTTCCTGGATGACATCAATTACCTGGATCGGGCACAGTCTGGTTTCAGGCCTGGTCATGGCACCGAGACAGCCTTGGTCGCCTTGGTGGATGACCTCCGTAGAGGACTGGACCGGGGGAGTGTAACCCTGCTGGTCCTCTTGGACATCTCAGCGGCTTTCGATACCATCGATCATGGTATCCTTCTGGGTCGGCTCTCGGGGATGGGCCTTGGGGGCACGGTTCTATCGTGGCTCCGGTCCTTCCTGGAGGGACGAACCCAGATGGTGAAGCTGGGAGATGCCTGCTCGGACCCCTGGCCTTTGACCTGTGGGGTCCCGCAAGGCTCTATTCTATCTCCCATGCTTTTCAACATCTACATGAAACCGTTGGGAGAGGTCATCCGGAGTTTTGGAGTTGGGTGCCATCTCTACGCAGATGACGCACAACTCTATTACTCTTTTCCACCTAATTCCAAGGAGGCCTCTCGGGTGCTAGACGAGTGCCTGGCCGCTGTGTCTATCTGGATGAGGACGAACAAGCTGAAGATCAATCCCGACAAGACAGAGGTCCTCCTGGTTGATCGCAAACCAGACCGGGGTATAGGGTGGCAACCTGTGTTGGACGGGGTTACACTCCCCCTGAAGCCACAGGTCCGCAGTTTGGGAGTCCTCCTGGATTCATCGCTTACGCTTGAGGCTCAGGCGTCGGCGGTGGCCGGGGGGGCTTTTGCACAACTGAGACTTGTGCGCCAGCTGCGACCGTACCTCGCGAAGGCTGATCTGGCCGGGGTGGTCCATGCCTTAGTCACCTCTAGACTGGACTACTGCAATGCGCTCTACGTAGGGCTGCCCTTGAAAACGGCTCGGAAATTCCAACTGGTCCAACGGGCAGCAGCCAGGATGTTAACTGGGGCCCCTTACAGAGAGAGGTCAACCCTCCTGTTCAAGGAGCTCCACTGGCTGCCGTTTATTTACCGAGCCCAATTTAAGGTGCAGGTGCTTACCTACAAAGCCCTGAACGGTTTGGGACCTTCCTACCTTCGAGACCGCATCACAGTCTACGAACCCACACGCTCGCTCCGATCATCAGGAGAGGCCCTGCTCGTGATCCCACCCGCCTCGCAGGCGCGTTTGGTGGGGACGCGGGACAGGGCCTTCTCTGTGGTGGCCCCCCGCCTCTGGAATGCCCTCCCGAAAGATCTCAGACAGGCTCCCACCTTGGCGGTTTTTAGAAAAAACCTGAAAACCTGGCTATTCCAACGTGCCTTCTCAGATTAGGAACCCCACTATCAAAGCCCAGAAGCACTTTAGTAGAGTCAAGACCATTCTCAACGCACACCGCACTTTTACTTTAATCTTATATCCCCCGACACTTTTTTCAGCACTTTTAACCCTGTACCCCACTCCAGCCGGCTCAGTTTCTTTTAATATGTCCTGTTGTATTGTGTATTGCCACTGTTTTCTGCTTTAACTGTTTTATTTGCTATGTTTTTGTATTGTTGTATTGTGGTATTGTGTTGTGCTGGGTTCCGGCCTGTTGTAAGCCGCATCGAATCCCTTTGGGAGATGCTAGCGGGGTACAAATAAAGTTTAATAATAATAATAATAATAATAATAATAATCCATGCCACGGTCACGTCTAGGCTGGACTATTGCAACACCCTGTATGTTGGCCTTCCGATGTCTACAACCCGAAAGCTCCGTATTGTTCAGAATCCAGCAGCCAGGCTACTCACAAGAACATGTATGGTTGATCATTCTTGCTACAATGTACCTTTAGCCACTATCTATGTCCCCTTAGGATCCACCCCACCAGAAGACTGTTGGTGAATTTCTCACCTTAAAAGTTGAGCCCCTCTTTTTGATAATTTGAGTAAGTAGAGTGTCTGTATACATTCTTAAAAAATTGTTGTAACAAATTGTTCAATTGTAATTATGTGTATTCATGATATGTGTTGTTTATAGACCCAACTGCCTGACGAAGACTCTTGTGAGTCGAAACCGGTAGCAGGTTGGAGTCATTTCATGTGAATACTGGAGTCTACTCACATGTAATAAAGAAAGTACATTTTCTCGAACGAAGACTTTTCTTTATACTTCAAGAGAAGAACCTATTGTTTCTACTTATATGTATATGGCAGTTTTTGATATGTATATTTGTAATGTATACATTGAGTTAATCTAGTTATTTTCATATCACCACTATCAGTGGATTTTGGTATCCACAGTTTCAGGGGAACCCATTTTTCTTTTTTGATATTACTCACAAGAACACCCATGAAATGCCATATAACACCAGTGTTGCGGCATTTGCACTGCTTCCAACTGATTACCGTGGTCTATATAAGACGTTAGTTCTGACCTTTAAAATTATTTACGGCCAGGGTCCATCATATCTTAGGGACCTTCTCTCATTCTCCCATCATTGGAGGTCGCAACGACCATCCCAACATGACTTACTTTATATACCGGATCCTAGAGAAGTGCACTTGGAAAGGACCAGACACAGAGCTTTTTCTATTTCTGCCCCTGCCTTATGGAACTATATGAGAGCCATGCATGAGTTAGGGCCTTTTACCCTAGCACTCAAGACCTGGCTTTTTACTAGAGCTTTTGATCTTTGTTAATTTTATCAATATCTGTATGTATGTATTTTTATCCTTTACAATTTTAGCTTGTAAATCGCCTAGAGCATCTTGGATGGAGGGCGATTAATAAGTAATTAAATGATGATGGTGGTGATGATGATGAACACAGAAAATGTAACTTCTTGGCATGGCTCAATACTCAGTTTATTCCTCCACCAAATCATTTAAATTCACTGTTTAAATGAAGATTGCTAATGTTCTCATTGGAGGAAAAATCCTAGTGTCATTATGATCATATTACTTTTTTCTAAATTTTCATAACTACTTCTGACCAGATTTAGTTTTCAGAAGCTTTCATGTAGTAAAAAAATGCAAACATATATAAAAGAAATTATTGGTTCTTTCAAGATTAAGGCTAGAATCCCTTTGAGACACTATGCTAGGACAAAAATAACACACACAAGTCGTTGTGTTTTCTCAGGGCACATTTACACTACACAAAATTCGAGGCCGGCCCAGGGCAGAATTGCTCTGGATTGACCCTAGATGCCATGGAGCTATTAAGATGCTTTGCCCCAATCTACAGCAGTATTGGGGGTGGAGTCCTTAATATAGACCGTAGCTGTTATGTTGTCCCCATTACCACAGTAGCTGGCTGGAGAGCTCACAAAGGACCTCATCATACTTGTCTAAATCACAGGTTTATCCTGTGGAATTTTCTAGGCACACATATATACAGTATCTAGGACTGAATTCTGTAAGTAATAGGACTGGGTGATTCAGGAAGGTTTACAAAGATGTAGGAGGAATGTAAAGCACAACTTATTTTGCTCCTTTAGGCAAGGATGGATATTTTCCCACTTCGAGATAACATTCTGCGCTGCTCGTGATTTTGGTGAAGAAAAAATATTTTTGCAAATACACCCTTTTTGAATAATTACTTTTTCTTGTAGAAAAAAACAGTAGCTCACTTTTTTTCTCATGCTTTTTCTCATGCTTAGAGAAAAGTGGGGTGCACATTGGAGGTATAAATGAGTGAATATTCATTGAACAGAATATAATGCATCTTGCACAAAATGACTCCAATGCAAAAATATTGTTTTCTTTCTTCAAAAATATTTATATGACACTTGAAGAGCTAACATAACAGATTCATTTTGGCAGATGTTTGGGCTGGTCAGACTCATCTAATCAGATGTGCAAAGTGAACTCTAGCACATTTCATTACTCTAAAAATCACGGTTTAAATTGTTCAGTGTATTTTACATAATCAAGATATTAATCAAAGGTTATAGCAGATAGAAAAGCAGATCACAGCACACTTGATAATTGAATCTTTGTGATTCACATACACGCCACTGTGACCACACTATTTAAATACTGCAAATTGAATCGGTGACTCATTAAATTGGTAAGTTATTGCTCAGACTTATGTGGTGCAGGAAATGACCCCCTCCCACCCACCCAATGAATTGTCCCAGTAGGGACAACAGGACAAGATTAGGACTGCATATCCAACTTCTTTTAAAAATGTCTAATTTCACTTTCCCAGGGCTCATTTGAACCTAAACAAAATCTGAAGCCAGTCCATGGCATCAAAAGAGCTATCTCCCTTGCAATGTCTTTCACCACACTTGTCTGGATATCCATACTATAAACTCTTGAGAGTAATAGGAAGCTGACTTTTCCTTCTCTCATGCAAGTGACTCCTTCAATATTTAGTAGGTCCTAAAAGCTCAGTCCCTTGTAGGCAATTACATCTTCCTATGTGCACTAACATTTCATTTATTTTCATTTTAAAAATATAGTTGACAAATACAGATTATGTAGTTAGAGTTTGCCTTCCTCAATTCTTCTAATATTTGATAGATTTAGTATACTCAGGAATTGAAGGTTTTTTTCTCTTTTGTCATACATCTATAATTTTTTGTGCATGCTCTTATTTTAAGTATGGAAAGGCAAGAATTTTATTTTAATGTCCTGTCTTGTTTACCAACTGACAATTGTGGGACCACTGAAATTTATTGCGAGACAGAAAAATGACACTAGCTTCCACACAATTTATTTACATTATTTCTATCCCGCCCATTTCAACCCGAAGGCGATTCAGGGCGGTATACACAGTCTGCACAATTCGATGCCGAACAAAATACATACATTGATAAAGCAAAAACATTAAGTGCAATTAAACATAAACGACAGTGCATAATAACAATTTAAAAAGAAACTATGTCCTCACACCATATTCAGGATGGACACCTGATGGGAAAAGCATCACCAAGAGGGAGCTGCATGTAGTATTTTCTCAAATATTTGAAAAGCCTTTGTATTTTTAATAAGTATATCTGTTGCAACTCAGAGTAAGCTTCACCTTGCTTCCAAACACCACCACACAAGAGCTGTAGTTTTATAGTTTATTGAGGAAAAAAATCCAAGTCAAAATAAAGAATAAGCATTGTAAAGTTCCAAAGATTTAGGTTAAATGCAGAATATAGTTCCAAAGATCTTCAGGTAAAAACAAGAGGCACAACCTTATAGGCAAAGTTCAAAACAGAGTTCAAGGTACAAGCAATAAAACAATTGCCCCAAGAATCACAATGCAAGAAATCCCAAGCGTGCTGCTTTCCAGGCTAAGGTTATTCTATGAAGCTTTCAGGCTAATAAGTTATGTTGAACTGACGCTTTCCCTTAGTTTGCAAGAAGCCTAAATGGCTTTCTAACATGAAAACATTATGCTCTCACCAATATGAAAGCATTGCGATGACCATGGCCCAAGCTGGCTTCTCGTCTGCCGGCCAGGCGAGAACTCCACCTGACCCGCAAATCAAGACGAGCCTGCCGGGTCAGGTCACTAGCAAGGCTTTCTGTACTTTCAGTATCAGCGTGGGAAGGAGGCAAAAGCCTCCTCACCTGTTCGCTATCTCCTTCGTTAAAATTCTTTTCTTCTGAGAACCACTGTGTTGTTGACTCTCCACTGTCTGTGGGAGCCTCAGAAAAAGACCTAGAAGCAGGCCCAGAGATCTGAGGCACAGAAAAAGAGCCAGGAATCTGAATCCCATCATCCTCATCATCAGGGAACATCTCAGCCACAACAGTACCCATATACTAGATAATTACAGTCTTGAGTAACTAATCCAGTGCATTAAATCCCGGCCATGCGCACACCAAATATAATATGCTTTTATCAAATATCATATGCTTCTATAGGTGTTCAAACTGAAACAATTTACTTGTTAAAGCAGCATGGGGTCCTTACCACTAAGTATAGAAGACATAAAGAATAACAAAAGACAAAACTAAACAAACAATTTTATTGACATTTTACAATGATAAGATGTTTCCATCAACAATTTCACATACCATTAATGTAATCTAATTTTCTTTCATTTCTTGCTTCATCTTTTGCAAAATAGTACTCAAAAAGCAAAGTAGCCAAGAGTCATATATTTTAAACCACTTACATTTTAAGATTGCATGGCTATGGACACAATTAAACTGGGATGGCACCAATAACTTATTACTGTTAAGGCTGGGAAATGAATTATCTACCGTTCCTTCAGAGAATGTAATTTACAGTGTCAGTAATGGATGGCTTTCAAGGCTAAATTCCTTTTCCAAATGTTATAATACAAAAGAGGTGCCAGAAGTGAGAAATGTATTATGCTATGGCTGTAAATCCAAAGGAAACTACCCTCTTTAATATATGCATAAGAAGAGTCTTGCTGGATTAGAGCCAAAATTTGCATCTAGTTCTTGAATTCTATTTCTCTTGAGTTGCCAGATAGCGGCTTCCCTGAAATCTGCAAGTAAAGAATGAAGGCAAAAACCTTTCTGCTGCTGTTGTCTCTCTCTCGCTCATAACAACTCCAAGGCTGCTGCATGCTGGCTCTGAAATTTCTGATTTTTTAAGTGTCATAGTGTCTACATTTTATACTATTTTATCAAATCCCTTTAAAACGCATTAGCTGCTATTATATACTGAAGGTCTTGGAATACAAATTCAGATAACTAAAGCTATATATACAGGGTGAGGCAGCATAACTTCCTTTTTAAAAAATGTGTGCCATTCAGTCGGTTGAAGACGTTGCGGAGCGCTAGTGGTCTCGTTTGAGAGGTGGGAGTATAAAGTTTTGTCCTGACACAGTTCAGTCGCCATCATGCGTTGGAATAGTGAGGAGCGTGCTTTTGCCGTTGAGGCCTACTTTTCGAGCGGATTTGGAGTGACCGTCCCGCTCTCCAGATTTGGTCCCTTGTGATTTTTTTCTATGGGGTTTTTTGAAATCCTGTTTATGTGAACCGTCCAAGGACCCTACAAGATTTGAAGACCAACATCCAGGAAGAAATTGCCAACATAACGCCTGCTATGCTAGCAAGAGTCATGACAAACGCCAGAAATCGGTTTACTCAGTGTATGGAGAATGGAGAATGGGGGACGTCACTTACCTAATTTGATCTTCAAAACTACGTAAAACAAAACTTTAGGTATGCGCCTACATTATTTAAAAAATATGATTCATACAATGGGTTTTATTAAGTTTTGAAAAAAGGAAGTTGTGCTGCCTCAGCCTGTATATAGCTCTCTCTCTCTCTCTCTCTCTCTCTCTCTCTATATATATATATATGCCGACCTAGCAGTTCGAAAACATGCAAATGTGAGTAGGTACCACTCCGTTGGAAAAGTAACAGCATTCCATGCAGTCATGTTGGCCACATGACCTTGGAGATGTCTACAGACAACGCCGGCTCTTCAGCTTAAAAGTGGAGATGAGCACAACACCCCAGAGTCGGACATGACTGGACTTAATGCTGGGGAAAATTTTTACCTATCTCTCTCTCTCTCTCTCTCTCTCTCTCTCTCTATATATATATATATATATATATGAAAGAAATTGATATTTTATATCCACTTGGGTTTTTTTTAGTGTTGATAACCCTTGATGAGAGGAAACATGGAATGATGAGGATCTATGTAGAAAAAAATATTTTCTGTGCAAAATGAACAAACATTTCCACAGGATTTTCATTGCAAAGAATTATTTTTAAAGTGCAGAACTATTAATTCCTGCACAGGAAAAAAAGCTATAATTGGGGATTTGTTCTACAATTTTTTACATGATTGACTTGCATAGAAAACAGTATTTTTGAACAGGAAATAGAATTTTATGAGTAATTATTTATATACTTTTTATTTTAGTCATTACATTAGCCCCGGTCCTAGTTTTAAATGCGTCATGATGTATTGTTTTTAATGTTTTTATTGTCACTGCTTTAATGTTTATTAATTTGCTTTATGAGTTTTAGTGTTGTATTTGTTATGCTGTTGTTTTATTGAGGGCCTTGGCCTTTGTAAGCCGCACCAAGCCCTTCGGGAGATGTTAGCGGGGTACAAATAATAATAATAATAATAATAATAATAATATTTCTGCACTGTAATATTATTTTCTACACAGAAAATGCAATTCCCTGCACATGAATACTACTTTCTATGGAAATTAACCATGTGCAAATTTTACACAAAATTAATCCAAATTCCAGGGTTTTTTGTGCGCATAAAATGATAATTGCTTCACAGGAGTTAACAATTTTTGTTGAAATATTTTTTTTCCATGCAGAATGTACTATTTTCTGTGCAAACCAATGTGTGAAATTTCTGTGGAATAAGACCTAAACTGCATATAAGCTTTGAAAACCATGTCACTGTTGAAGGTGCTTTCTGGAAAAGTGAAAAAATCAGCTTCAACCTGTATTCTATAATAATAGCAATAAAGTTTTATTTGTATTTTGACCTCTCTCCCCGAGGATAAATTTTCCTGTCCCGTAGTAGTCATAGCAATGCCACATGCATCCTTATTAAAGTGAAGTGAGAGTAGCATTTTTAGCTACATATTTCTTCTATGCAAACTCACTTCTGTGTTTATTTATTTATTTATATTTATTTACAGCATTTATATTCCACCCTTCTCACCCCGCAGAGGACTCAGGGAAGATTACAGTGTACACATATATGGCAAACATTCAATGCCAATTTTGACATACAACGTATACAGACATACACAGAGGCTATTTAACTTTTTCTGGCTTGCAGGGGAGCTGTCGCTTTTATCATCTGTCCTCGACACTGATGAAGTACTTCCGCATTCCCTGCATGCTTTTTTGCTGGAGTGCTTTGCTGGAGTCTTTTTTATGGCCTCATAAATTAGTTAATTTAGCCTCCCCACACAAGGTAGTACCTAATTTTCCTACTTGACAGATGCAACTGTCTTTCGGGTTGCAAAGGTCTACAACAGTCTACACAATTGGTTGGAAACCCACTCCAACCTGGGCTGGCTTCGAACTCATGACCTTTTGGTCAGATCTTAATGCAGCTGACATTCAGCCAGCTGAGCTACAATCCCGGTGCAGACTGTCCAGCAATGATCCCATGAGCTATACTTTTCATTATTTTTGGCCACATGGGCATCACAGCTTTACTTTCTTTTCCTATTTCATGCATTATCTACATCTCTGTCAATCAGGTATTGGCCATCATATTAACCAAAGCAGCAAGTATGCACATATTGATAGATGGTAGCATGCTAATACTGTTATACAATTATCTGCACAAATTATCTGCCTTTCCGCTATGCTACTCTGCTGCTGGGTACGCATGCCCAGTGTGGAACACATCTCACCACACTAAAACAGTAGATGTTGCTCTTAATGAGATATGCCGCATTATCACAGGGTGTCTGCGCCCTACACCACTGGAGAAACTACACTGCTTTGCCAGTATTGCACCACCTGTCATCTACTGGGAAGTAGCAGCCAATAATGAAAGGACCAAGGCAGAGACATCTCCAGCTCACCCCCCTGTTTGGTATCAGCCAGCACGTCAATAACTTAAATCTAGAAATAGTTTTCTAAGATCTACAGAGATACTCGCTGGAACACCTCAGCAAGCTAGAGTCCAAAAGTGGCAGGCTCAAACCCAGAACCTCAACCAATGGCTGATACCAAATGAGAGACTCCCCCCTGGGCACACAACAGACTGCGCTCTGGCACCACAAGATGCAGAACCAACCTCAAGAAATGGGGTCACAAAATGGAATCCACGACATGCGAATGTGGAGAAGAGCAAACCACTGACCATCTGCTGCAATGCACCCTGAGCCCTGCCACATGCACAATGGAGGACCTTCTTGCAGCAACACCAGAAGCACTCCAAGTGGCCAGATACTGGCCAAAGGACATTTAATCAACTACCAAACTCGCAAATTTTGTATTTTGTCTGTTTGTTTGTTTTGTTCTATTAGAAATGTAATACAATTGACTGGTTGCCCTGACACGACAAAGAAATCTGCACAAATTAAAAATAGTGACTGTATCCAGCAAAATGGAGACAAGTGGAGTTTAATGGTGGAAGGATGAGGGGACCTCCTATCTACTTGCACTGCCTATCCAGTCCATCCAAAATCTGTCTCCAATTCGGTGCCAACGCTGACTCGAACCACAGGAATATGTAAAATAACCTGGCTTTTCCAGAAAATGCAGGATAAAAGGTTGATCTTTTAAATTTAGATGAATAATCATAGTGTGATATTGTGATCAAAAATGTACTATGTAATTTTTTTTTCCTTTTGGGGAATTGCAAGTCATTTTAATTGGAGAAGTTTCAAAATAGTAGTCATGTTAGCATGCTGTAGCTTAAAATAAGAGAGTGGGAAATGAAGTTGGCAGAACTTTTAATACTGATTTTTACGTTAAAATAGCTTTTTTGCATATCGTTCTAATTTGTCATTGCAGTATTGTGTTATATCAAAGCCTCAGGTTATTAACCATATTTATACAATTATGGGAGGGGAAAATGTTAATTATTTCATTAATTTCATGTCAGGATGTTTTCCACTTACTTTTGGGCTATAGAGAAATGATAAAGCTTATGCTTTATGTCCAAGCTTCTTAAACTGTGGGCCAGGACCCCAAAAGGTGTTGTGTAAGTGAATTGTGCGGGGTCACAAAAGACCTCGGCCCCTTTTCGAGAAAATAGAAGGGGTTACTTTTGCAACTGGCAAAGGAGCCCAGCTGAGGCAACTTGTCACATAAATGAATGAAGAAGAGAGAAACCATGCAATAGAGGAGAAGGAGAGTTTTGGCCAAGGAAAGGCAGAGAGGGACATGTAAAGGTGAAGGAAGAGAAGAAAAACCTTGCTAACCCCTCCAGACACTTACTGCCCTTAATTCTCCCCAATCACCTCCTTGCTTGAACGAAATCTGATTACTTTCTGTTTTGGTGTTGTTATTTTAAAGATTGTACCTTAAACTTCTTGCAGAGCTTGTCTTGGAGTACGGTGGGCCCTCTGTTTCCATGAACTCAACTAACCATGGCTTGAATATATATGTGTGTGTGGAAGACTTAAAGAGTCCTAGAGAGGTGTTCTTTTTTGGAATCTCTAAGTCAGGGGTCCTCAAACTTTTTAAACAGAGGGCCAGGTCACAGTCTCTCAAACAGCTGGAGGGCCGGATTATAATTTGAAAAAAACTGGAATGAATTTCCACGCACACTGCACATATCTTATTTGTAATGCAAAAACACTTTCAAATAATACAATAATTAAAATGAAGAACAATTTTAACAAATATAAACTGATTAGCATCTCAATGGGAAGTGTGGGCCTGCTTTTGGCTGATAAGATAGGATTATTGTTATTTTTGTTGTGTGCTTTCAAGTTGTTTCAGACTTAGGTTGACCCTGAGCGAGGGCTGGGTAAATGACATTGGAGAGCCGTATCTGGTCCCCGGGCCTTAGTTTGAGGACCCCTGATCTAAGTCATTCAGTACAAGTTGACCATAGTGTTATGTTGGAGATCCTACACAGATATTTCTAGAGAAGCATTCTACCAGGTTAAAAAACCCAGCAATTTTTATTCATATTTTTTATTCATAGTTTTTCACTTTTGTTACGTTCTTGTGCCTCTAACCCCAGAGAGTGAGGAGGGCTAACTCAATTACCTGAAATTGACCAGAGAGCTGCACTAGAGAAAAATAAAATTTTAACCAAATCCATGGAAAATAAAATCTGCAAAATTCAAACCCACAAATGTAGAGGGCTGACTGTAGTGATAATGATTCTTCGAGGCATATGAGATAACCTTTCTTGTGGCAGTTTCCTTTTAGCTGGAGGTTATGATTTCAATTATTTTTGGCAAACATACCCTCAACTCATGATTGTTGGATCTTTATTAATGTTCAATGTATTGTCCAGAGAAGTCAGCCATAGCAGAGCACCTGATGAACCAACCTGGACACAGCATATTATTTGAGAACACAGAAATGCTGGACCACTCTCAAAACCACCATGTCAGACTACACAGAGAAGCCACTGAAATCCACAAGCATGTGGACAATTTCAACAGAAAGGAACCATGAAAATGAACAAAATCTGGCTACCAGTATTAAAAAACTCAAAAGTTACAACAGCAAAACAAGAGAGAGTAAACAATCAGGCACATCAAATCACTCTCAACAAAAGATTCCCCCCGGGCACTTCCAAGCCATTAAATGCTAATCAAGGTGGTCAGTTGAAACATTCACACCCAGCTGCAACAGACAAAAGTCCTTTGTCCTACCATGGTCATTCCACAGATATATAAACCCATTTTCCTACTTCCAACAGACCTCACTACCTCTGAGGATGCTTGCCATAGATGCAGGTGAAACGTCAGGAGAAAATGCCTCTAGAACATGGCCATATATCCCAGAAAAACCTACAAAAACCCAGTGATTCCGGCCATGAAAGCCTTCGACAATACATTCAATATTTAATATATCTGGAATTACCAAAAAATGCATGAATAGGTTCACAAGTTGAAAAAGTTTAAGAATCCCTGCTCTAGAGGACCTTTCATACTAATACCATGAAGATGGAACTGCTATAGTTCCATACCATGAAATTCTGGGGTTTGTAGTTTGGTGATGTCCCAGAAATATTTGACTATGAATTCTTAATTCTTCTCTCTGAATTGAAAATTCCAGGAAACCATGGGATGGAAGCCATGCCAGTAGAACTGGAATCATAATGCTATAATTGTAGGGTCTGAAAGGGTCCCAGATGTTGGTGAACTGTTATTATTAACTTCAGCTCCCATAACTGGCCGGTCTGGCTAGGGCTGATGGGCAACGGGTCCAATAACTTCTGAAGAATACAGGCTCCCAGACTTCCCAAAGTCCACCGGTTCAAAATATCACTTTCTAAATCTATTGGGACCTAAAGAACACTGTCAGAGAAATACAAAGATCCAAAATGGCATTTCCAAAATAGAAAGTGACACTAGTATCATACAGGCTATTGTCAATAAATGGGCATGAGTTTTAATGAGCATGTTTCTTAAAGAGTTCTGATCACCACTTGTGGCTGAAGCTGACACTATAAGGCAGTGGTTCTCAGCCTGGGGTCCCCAGATGTTTTTGGCCTTCAAATCCCAGAAATCCTAACAGCTGGTAAACTGGCTGGGATTTCTGGGAGTTATAGGCCAAAAACATCTGGGGACCCCAGGTTGAGAACCACTGCTATAAGCAGACGTGTCACTGCTTCCCTGCAAAGGATCCAGGCTTAAGGCTTAACAGGGAGGTCAGTGAGAGTTCCATTGCTACAAAGGAAAGCTTGGTGAGCATGGAGTTTCCCTGAACATGCCATTAGAGGTGAAGCTCCCCTCTGCAGATAGTGCCACCATCCTAACCTTTGCTTTGTCCTTAACTCCACTTCCACCTGCATTTCCTGGCTGCCAGAGGCGGCCCTAGGTAATTTTCAACGGTAAGCAAACAGTATTTTGGCGCCCCCCCCCCCCCAACCAATTATTGATATATATTTTCTGTTTGTTGTGGGAGTTCTGTGTGCCATATTTGGTTCAATTCCATCATTGGTTGAGTTCAGAATGCTCTTTGATTGTAGGTGAACTATACATCCCAGTAACTACACTTGCTGCACTTGCTGCACTTGCCTGGCCCGCTTTGGGTCCGGAGGCATGCCTGAAGACCCCGGCGTGTGACCAAAAGTTACCTCTTCTCCTGGGTTTCTCTTCAGCCATTGGGACCAAGAGAGAGAGAGAGAGAGGTGGAGATGCCCACCTTTCCTGAAGGTAGGCGCAAAAACAAAGGAGGGAGTGGAGGTGGGAGATACTTCCAGCCGGAGTGGCTCTCTCTCTCTCTCTCTCTCTCTCTCTCTTTTGGTTCCAATGGCTGAAGAGAAAGTCAGGAGAAGAGGCAACTTTGGGTGCATACGCTGGGGTCCTCAGACATGCCTCCGGACCCAAAGCGGGCCAGACGCGGCATCTCCGCCCCTTGGCCCACCCGCGGATTGGGGAGAAGAGGTGGGTGGAGCCCCGGGGGATTGGGAAAGGGAGCCGGTCATGGGGAAGGGATTGAATGCAGAGAACGATTGAGTGCCGGCTGGCCGGGTGGAGCAGGAACGAGAGGGGCTAGGCAAAGCTCAAGGGCCCGGCCCCTTTGGGAAGAGGATCGCCCGGCAGCGAGGCAAGAAAGCCGAGGCTCCCCCTGGACTGCTAGGGCTGTTGTGAGCTGAGGGGGTGCTCCTCAAGTGGCGGTCGAGGGGCATTTACAGAGGCGCCTCTGCACCCCTGGCAAAAAAAAGTGTTCTGCGACCGCTTACTTCGCGTAATGGACGTGCCGCCCCTGAAGGCTGCACAGGTTTCCCTTGAAAAGTAAGTTAAAAACTAATGTTCTATCTTAGAAATAGGTGAATTAAAAAGCACAGTATTTTCCTGGAAAAAGTTGAATCAAGTGTGGTACTTTCCTCGAAAAAAGCGAGTTCAAAAGCATAGTGTTTCCCTGGAAAGTGGTGATTGAAAAAATGATATGCTTCCCTTGAGAGAACTCAGTTAAAAAATGTGGGTCTTACCTGGGAAGAAGTGATTTTAAAAAGTGTGATCTTTCCTTAGAGATTAGTGATTTTAACAAGGATGGTTTTTCACTTTTATTACGTTCTTGTGCCTCTAACCCCAGAGAGTGAGGAGGGCTGACTCAATTACCTGAAATTGACCACAAAGCTGCACTAGAGAAAAACAAAAAAAACTTTAACCAAATCCATGAAAAATAAAATCTGCAAAATTCAAACCCACAAATGTAGAGGGCTGACTGTAGTGATAATGATTCTTCGAGGCATATGAGATAACCTTTCTTGTGGCAGTTTCCTTTTAGCTGGAGGTTATGATTTCAATTATTTTTGGCAAACATACCCTCAACTCATGATTGTTGGATCTTTATTAACGTTATTGTGAACTGGCTTTGTTTCATCTTAGCCATAGTTATTTTTCACTTATTAAAAAAGATTAAAAAACAACAACGAAGTATCATTTCTATCGATGCATGAATAAAACCTTAAATGGGTTCTTGAATAAATTTCCAACAGTACTAATTAAACTGAATATATGTGAAGAAGCACTGTCTTATAAATCTTTGTAGTTTCCTTATTATTTTCGGGGTCCAAAGTGTTTTTGTGTGAAGCAAAAAACAAAACAAAACAATTAGAAACATAATCTGATCTGGAAAATTCAATTCACAAGGGAAAAGAGCAGGGAGAGATTATTAAAGGACCCAAAGTATGGGCTTAGAATAACAGCAATGCAAAATCTTGATTTCTTTTTGGCAATCTATATCCTCCTTTCAGCATCAAATTATGTTTGCAAGTGCTAATTTATCACCAATTTCCTTTTCGATAGCAATTTCTTTTCCGTTTGGGGGTCAGAAGCAACACTAAGGTGCTGTTCCAGCAGACACCAGCCAACCCCTCTCCAATGCCAGTGATACAGCTTAATGGTGTAACATTAGAAAATGATGATCATTTCCGCTACCTTGGCAGCCACCTCTCCACCAAAGTCAACATCGACACCAAAATACAACATTGACTGAGCTCTGCGAGCGCAGCATTTTTCTGAATGAAGCAGAGAGTGTTTGAGGACTGGGACATCCGTAGGGATACCAAGGTGCTTGTTTATAAAGCCATTGTCCTCCCAACCCTGCTATATGCCTGTGAGATGTGGACTGTCTACAGATGTCACATGCAACTCCTGGAACGATTCCATCAGCGATGCCTCCGGAAAATCCTGCAAATCTCTTGGGAAGACAGGCGGACAAACATCAGCGTGCTGGAAGAAGCAAAGACCACCAGCATTGAAGTGATGGTCCTCCGCCATCAACTCCGCTGGACCAGCCACGTTGTCCGGATGCCTGACCACCGTCTCCCAAAGCATGTGCTCTATTCCGAACTCAAGAACAGAAAATGGAATGTTGGTGGACAGGAAAAGAGATTTAAATATGGGCTCAAAGCCAACCTTAAAAACTCTGGCATAGTCCCTGAGAACTGGGAAGCCCTGGCCCTTGAGCGCTCCAGCTGGAGGTCAGCTGTGACCAGCAGTGCTGCAGAATTTGAAGAGGCACGAATGGAGGGCGAAAGAGAGAAGTGTGCCAAGAGGAAGGCATGTCAAGCCAACCCCGACTGAGACCGCCTTCCACCTGGAAACCAATGCCCTCACTGCGGAAGAAGATGCAGAGCAAGAATAGGGCTCCACAGCCACATACGGACCCACATGAATACTGGAAGACAATCCTCCTCGGAAAACGAGGGATCGCCTAAGTAAGTAAGAAGCAACACTCCAAAAACAACATTACTCCATCAAGAGAACTCTCATTTGTGGTAGTTCATATTGTTTCATGTAAATCTGTTTCTCTGCCTAAATTTTGGAATGACATAAACAGAGAATGATTATGAGAACACTGTCAGAATAATGTTCCCTCCACATTTCAGAGGAGAAAAAATGCCAACGAGATTTCAGTTTAAATTAGGAGGAAGTCAGTTCTCAACTAGGACATTAAAGAAAAACACTTGATTTTTTAATTTGTTCCTTTATACTAAGAAATCAACCTTTTACGTGGTATATATGACACTATACTAAAGTGACAGCTGGTACAAAATTGTAATTCATTACCAGTATCATTCTATACCGCAATCATAAACTTTAAACTGATAATTTAAGATCACACATGATACTTTCTTTTCGTTGAACTGTAATACATCAAAGAGCTTAGAAATCCCATTGGAATTCTTTTCTCTGAAATACTTGATTTATATGTATAAAAATTTGTTCTGAATAAATGCTTTAGCTTTTCAGTTAGCCTAATAAAGTTATCTTCACAATATGACTCATTGAGATAGGACATTTTAGTCCCTCGGAGTTTATTTTGTTGCAGAATCTGCACAGAATGCACAACATTATTCAAGGAAAGCATTTTAAAACATTTTATTGAAGGGGTGTAAAAACGCCCCTGAATTTCAGCCGTCCGCTATGGACATTTTGTTCCTGGTTTCTCATGGGCAAAAGGTGTCTGGAACAAAAACCTTCCTTACAAATCTAATGCATTTTCCAAATGAAATATTTATTTATTTCTCGCACTTCTATCCCGCCCTTCTCAACCCCCGAGGGGGGACTCAGGGCGGCTTACAAATGGCACAATTCGATGCCAACACAACAATAAGATAAAAATAAACATATATAAACAGTAATTAAAACAATTAAAACAATCAATTATACATAATAATCAATAAAAACCAATCTAGTGCTCAACGTTTGCTAGCTCAGAGTCCGTAAATTCATTCCACATTGTCAAATCCATCAATTCTAGTCGTCATTGTCCTTTGTCTATCTGCCAGATTACCCAAAGGCCTGGTCACATATTAATGTTTTTAATTTCCTTCTAAAAGAGAGGAGGGGTGTCGATGACCTAATTTCCCCAGGGAGTGAATTCCACAAGTGAGGGGCCACCACCGAGAAGGCCCTGCTCCTCATCCCCACCAACCTCACTTGTGATAGAGGTGGGGCTGAGAGAAGGCCTCCCCAGAAGATCTTAAGCTCCGAGGCGGGATGTAGAAGGAGATGCGTTCGGACAGATATGCTGGGCCGGAACCGTATAGGGTTTTGTAGGTCACTGGATCGGCAGCCAATTGAGCTGACATAACAGAGGGGTGGTATGCTACCTGTATGATGCTCCGGTGAGTAATCTGGCTGCAGCCCGCTGGACTAATTAAAGTTTCCGAACAGTCTTTAAAGGCAACCCCATGTAGAGTGCGTTGCAGTAATCTATTCGGGATGTAACAAGAGCGTGGACCACTAATTGTTGGGATAACAAATGTACTGTGTTGTTTTCTAGACCTGGCCTACCTATCTTGAAGGTATCAACATATGCTTCTGATTCTGGAAGCTAAGCAGGATCAGTCCTGGTTGGTATGTGAAGGAGACTGCCATGGAATGCTAGGTGCTATATGCTATATTTCAGAGAAAGCTGTTGGGAATCAGGAGCTGTTAGGCTCAAAAATTACCTTCACTTGGATGCGATTCCACAAAATATAGCAGAGTGCCAGAAGCACAATTCATAACCAGCAGAAACTTACATGTAAAGAGCAAAGGTTGGTTTCCATTCAACAGGATGGAACAGGATTGCCGATCCACAACTTCATAGGATCAAAATAATATGTTTATTAAAGACAAAAGAAATCCATTCTTGATTGGAAAGGTTTTTGGAGCTAACTAGCTTCTCTGAACTATCTTCAAAGGAAATAAAAAATGAAAAATAGTAAAATAGCTATATCTACTACATCTTGCCTGGACAATGGCAAGATGCCTCCTTATTCTAGCAGAACAAAGGAAGAAGTGTGAGGCCAAAATGGAGAATTGACCACATGGCCTCACCAGGGCAATAAAAATACCTTTAAAAAGGAAGTTACATTTTCCCTGAAGAGATCATATTGCTAAATATTCAAAGGGGGGAAGAGATAGTAGTATGCAGGATGAACAAAACAAACCCCCCTTCTAAGCCCCTTCTTGAGATAAGCATGCTAGAGGAATATGGGGGAAAATCCCTTCATTCTAATCTATGTAAGCTAACTACTCACTGAAGTCTGGAGACTTGTGCAGGGATGAATCCCAACAAAAGCCAATGGCAAACCACCACTGATGATGCTTAAGGAAATTCTACAGAAGTCATGGGGATGCCATATATTTAGAGATCATACACACACACCATATTGCTGGTATGAGATTTCAGGTAAGAAAAATATGCTCTTGCTACCTCCCCCCCCCCAAAAAAAAAACCTGGCAGACAACTGTACCCTTAAATACATATATAAACAATCCACTATTTACTACATATTGATTAAAAAGACCAGAAAGTCCTATCTTTTCAGATTTTATTTTGAAGATTCATACATATTTTTCAGAAAGAAAGAACAGGAACAAAATTTGGAACTATTAAATCCATCTGGATGCATTCCCCAGTAACCCAATGTCATGTTCATATTTTTTTCATGTCAAACTTGAGAAACGTATGTTCGCAATAACAAAAATATACAGCTGATTGTTTTGCCGTTAAGACAATGTTAGCATTCATGAATCTATAAAATTTCAATTGACAGTAAATCACTAACTGGCCCACCAATAGTACATGTGTTTTCCCACTGTTTTCCAAAACATTTTTGTGCTGTGGCACGCTGGGCCTGTGCATAAAACTGTAGACAGGACATAAATTCTGTGTGCCCAACAGGACGCCGGAGCTGCTTCAGATTAAAGGCCTTAGGATTTCCTTAAAACAGAGTCTTTAGATTGCTTAAAGGTTCAACAAAGTTCTTTAGTAATGAAAACAAACAGGTACTTTAAGGCTTCTTAACAGTCTGTTGGCTCTCTCTCAATCTTGTCCACAGGGAACAGGCACTATCTTCATAACTGTAACTAATGGGGAAATCCTTAACTTCTAATCTGGGCAGTCTGTCTTTGCCTCTGTTGGCGTGGAGCCCCTACACCCTGTACCAACTGCTTCTGGCTTCCGCGAGTGACCCTTACCAAGCAGAGCTTTGTAGACTTCCAGGGGAAAAGAAGTTCAGGTTTCGGTGATTGCTGGCTGAAGTCCTTCAGTAAAGGAACTGTAGGGCTGTATAATCCTCAGCCAAGCTATGGGACCTTTCTCCCCAGCCAAGCTGTAGAAGACGAAGCTTTCTACAGGAGCTCTTGGTATTATGTCCTGCATGAAAGGCTTATCTGTGTGGACTGAACCCAAACTGGCTCCTATTCCCTCCAAAACCCAAAAAGGGGGGTGGGACGAGGGAACCTAACTATAATTGACAGGTGGCTTGTCCTATGATTGCAGCCAAAAGAAGCCACCTATCTGCAGAATCCCTGAAACTTAGGACTACAAAAAACATTCAGTGCAAAGCAAACAAAATTGGAGCTCCTGGTACAGTTGTACCTGCACAATTTTGCTCTGTTCCAGATGCGGTGGGAAGAGATGGGCAATACATTTTCATATTGTTGTTGTTTCACAGTGGGATGGGTAAGCCAAAGTGTATTCCCATTGATAGAAAAAAGGGGGGCACTTGGTACTCTAAGCGCCCTTCCCTCAACACCAACGGCCACTCTGGGGCCAGAATAAAGAAGGGGAGCCAGGAGGACATTGCCATCTTGTCCCCTGTGACATCAGCGCCCTTCCCCCAACACCAACACCAACAGCCACTCTGGGGCCAGAATAAAGAAGGGGAGCCGGGAGGACATTGCCATCTTGTCCCCTGTGACATCAGCGCCCCTCCCCCAACACCAACGGCCACTCTGGGGCCAGAATTGTTTTTATACTATGTCTTGAATTTTGTTGTTCCTATTTTGTACACCGCTGTGAGTCGCCCCTGGGCTGAGAACAGCGGTATATAAGCAAAGTAAATAAATAAATAAATAAATAACAACTTTGGCACACAGGCCTCCAGAATCACTACATTTTGTGACGAATCCAGTGACTGTCATCGGGGTGTGTGGGGAACCCATCGCCCCACACCCCACATCACCCAGCTTGATGGGAAGCTGATCCTACTGGGAAAAGTGTCAATTGCATGGCTCCCCCCCCCCCCATTTATTCTTGTGCAACACAATGGCTCTGCTGTAGTTGACCCACAGAGCACCACTGGAAGTTCTCATGCGTCATTTGATGGGAACCAGTGGGCTTCGTGGGTCACCTAGGGTTCAACCCATGTGATTGCCCTGGAAAATGCCCCGTCTGATGAGGCTGTTACACAACTGTTTTTACATTTCACATTCTGAAGTTTGAAAATATGAAGATATGAAAATGTGTTTTAGAGGAAGCTTTAGAGTGGTTCTTTCAAGTAACTCTGGATAGGATGACCTAATATTATCTGCAGATTATGTTCCTTTGCAACATTGTCAAATAGTCTGTGAAAAATCATCCAAACACACACTGAAGAGGCAGATCCCATGGCTTTGGCTGTCCAATGGGCAAGAAACCAAATATAAGCCTACTCAATCCAGTCAGGAAGGACTAGGTATAAATACAGAATTCATAAGCAGGACAGAAGGAGACACTTAATGCAAACCTGCTGAGACAGTTTGCTGCAGGTCAACCAGAGACACCATTCAGGATGGTGATGACACTGTACAGGGCAAAAGAAGAATGCAAAGGAAGAACCAATCTAGAAACCTAATATATATCTCAAATGAGATTATTTTTAATTGCTGAAAGTGTATCTATTCATGTTTTCAACTAGATTTTAAATGTCCTGGCCCTGCTGTAAGTAACCCCAATGAACTATGGATACAATTGTCTCTGTAAGTGAGGAATATGGAGGAATTTTCCCCGGGGCGGGTGGGTCTGCAGGTGGGGGGGCTGCCATAAGGGTGGTGACAGGTAGGGGGAGATATGGGAAAGGGAGAATAAATTACCCAATTCGACCCAAAATTTACAACAACAATCAGGCAACCCCAAAACATGATAAGAACTTGAGACAAAAACAAATTCGATCCAAAATTCACAATAGAACATTGGCAATTCCAAAGATTACTCATTCTACAACCATACAAATGATTCGGCCAGAAAACGATAGGGATGTATTGGCAACCACTAAAAATCCTCCCGACGAGATACAGCTGAGATGTCAGGATGGTGGTCCCTCTGGGCTAAGGGTGGTGCTGTTTAATGCCAGGTCGGTAAATGGAAAAACCTCCACTATTCGAGATCTAATTCAGGAGGAACAAGCCGACCTGGCATGCATAACGGAGACCTGGTTGGAGGAGGAGGGAGGGGTGAATCTCTCCCAACTCTGCCCACCAGGTTATTCCGTGCAGCACCAGCCAAGACCCAGAGGGCAGGGAGGAGGAGTGGCAGTGGTCTATAAGGTGTGTATCCCCCTGATCAGGTGCCCCATCCCACAATCATCATCATTCGAGTGTGCCGGATTCAGGTTAGGTGACCGGGACAGGATAGGGATTCTGTTAGCGTACCGACCACCCCGCTGCACAACAGTCTCCCTACCTGAGCTAGCAGGAGTGGTCTCGGACATGGCGTTGAGCTCCCAGCGGCTTTTGGTCCTGGGAGATTTCAATGTTCATGCCGAGACCTCTCTCTCAGGAGCAGCTCAGGACTTTATGGCCGCCATGACAACCATGGGCCTGTCCCAATTAATATCTGGTCCCACCCATATCGCCGGACACACATTGGATTTGGTCTTCACTCAGGGATGGGGTGATAGTGTCGGGGCGGAGGAGCTGACCATCGCTCCATTGTCATGGACCGATCACTACCTGATTAGGTTTAGACTTACTGTACCTCCTAACCTCCGCAGGGGTGGTGGACCCATTAGAATGGTCCGCCCCAGGAGGCTCATGGATCCAAATGGCTTCCTGACGGCTCTTGGGGAATTTCCCACCTCCTTGACTGGCGACCCTGTCGATGCCTTGGTCTCTCATTGGAACACCGAGATGACTAGGGCAATCGACACAATCGCTCCGGAACGCCCCCTTTCGAGTAACCGAGCTAACCCGGCCTCTTGGTTTACTGAGGAGCTGGCAGCAATGAAGCGAAAGAAAAGGTGGCTAGAGCGCATGTGGCGCAGGAATCCGACTAAATCAGCCCAAACACATCTGAATGCCTTTCTAAGGTCCTACGATGTGGCAATAGCGGCAGCACAAAAAACATCTTTTGCTGCCAATATTGCATCTGCGAAGAATCGTCCAGCTGAGCTCTTTCGAGTTGTCAGGGGTCTGTTAAACCCGCCGAAAAGCGAGATCCCGGACAGCTCTGGAGCTCGCTGTGAAGCGTTTGCTCGATTCTTCGCGGATAAAATTGTGCGGATTCGGTCGGTCTTCGACACCACTTTACCTGCAGTCTCTGAGAATGTGGCGAGAGCATCTGCTTGTCAGGTTTTATTGGATTCGTTTCAATTGGTTCAGCTTGAGGATGTGGACAGGATCCTTGGAGAGGTGTGACCCACCACATGCATCCTAGACCCCTGTCCATCCTGGCTGATAAAAGAAGCCAGAGGGGGTTTGGCAGAGTGGGTGAAGGTGGTGGTTAATCCTTAGGAGGGCAAGATTCCAGCGAGCTTAAAACAAGCTATTATCAAACCGCTGTTGAAAAAACCATCACTGGACCCCACTCAATTAGACAACTATCGGCCAGTTTCCAATCTCCCCTACTTGGGCAAAGTCCTGGAACGTGTGGTGGCAGCACAACTCCAGGGATTTCTGGTAGACACTGATTATCTTGATCCGGCACAGTCTGGCTTTAGACCGGGACATGGAACGGAAACAGCCTTGGTTGCCTTGGTAGATGATCTTCGCAGGGAACTGGACAAGGGGAGTGTGTCCCTGTTAGTTCTGCTGGACCTCTCAGCGGCCTTCGATACCGTCGATCACGGTATCCTTCTGGGACGCCTCAGAGACATGGGTCTCGGGGGTACTGCGTTGCAGTGGCTCCAGTCATTTCTTGAGGGACGGTCCCAGAAGGTGTTACTGGGTGACACCTGTTCGGCCCCACAACCGTTGTCGTGTGGAGTCCCACAGGGTTCGATTCTGTCCCCAATGTTATTTAACATCTACATGAAGCCGCTGGGAGAGATCATTCGGAGTTTCGGACTGAGATGTTATCTCTACGCAGATGATGTCCAGATCTGTCACTCCTTTTCACCTGTCACCAAGGAGGCTGTCCAGACCTTGAATCGGTGTCTGGCTGCTGTGTCGGACTGGATGAGAGCTAACAAATTGAAATTGAATCCAGACAAGACAGAGGTCCTACTGGTCAGTCGTAAGGCCGAACAGGGTATAGGGTTACAGCCTGTGTTGGATGGGGTTACACTCCCCCTGAAGACTCAGTTTGGCAGCTTGGGAGTGATCCTGGACTCATCGCTGAGCCTGGAACCCCAGGTCTCAGCGGTGGCCGGGAGAGCTTTTGCGCAATTAAAACTTGTGCACCAGTTGCGCCCGTACCTCGGGAAGTCTGATCTGGCCACGGTGGTCCACGCTCTTGTCACATCCCGAATAGACTACAGCAACGCGCTCTACGTGGGGTTGCCCTTGAAGACTGTTTGGAAACTTCAACTAGTCCAACGAGCGGCAGCCAGATTGCTCACCGGAGCGTCATACAGGGAGCATACCACCCCCCTGTTATGCCAGCTCCACTGGCTGCCGATTCAGTTCCGAGCACAATTCAAGGTGCTGGTTTTGACCTACAAAACCCTGTACGGTTCCAGTCCAGCGTATCTGTCCGAACGTATCTCCCTCTACGTCCCACCCCGGACCTTGAGATCATCTGGGGGGGCCCTGCTCTAGACCCCACCACTCTCACAAGTGAGGCTGGTGGGGACGAGGAGCAGGGCTTTCTCAGTGGTGGCTCCTCACCTGTGGAACTCACTCCCCGGGGAAATCAGGGCAGCATCATCCCTCCTCGCCTTTAGGAGGAGGGTGAAGACGTGGTTGTGGGACCAGGCCTTTGGGCACTCCAGCAATTAAAGCAGACATTCAGGTGAGTAAGACCAGCAGGACTGATGAAGTGGAACAGGAAACTAGAACTATGAATGAGCAAACGCTGACCATGTAAAAGGAGAAATTGGGTTTGTATGGGGTTTTTATTGATTTTATTGGTTTTATGGGAATAATGTATGAATTTATGTATGAATTGTTGTTAATTGATTTGATGTAATTTTGTGTACACTTGTTTTATGATGCAGGCATCAAATTGTGCCTTGCTACTGTAAGCCGCCCTGAGTCCCCTTCGGGGTGAAAAGGGCGGGGTAGAAGAGCCCCAAATAAATAAATAAATAAATAAATAAATGGATATATCAGAATTCATGCACTTTGACACCACATTAACTGTCTTGGCTCAATGCCATGGAAACATAGGAGGTCCAAGTTTTACAAAGCGTTTAGCTTTCATTGCCAAATAGTGCTGGTGCCTCCCCAGAGTATAACTCCCAGTATTCATAACATTGCACCATGGTAGTTACAGTGGTTTCAAAGTGCATTGATTTCACAGTGTTGATGAACCTTTAGTCACATATTCATTTAGATCACATTCCCAAAAATTATGTTTTAGTCAAACTATTCATATTGTGATATTTTAACAGCATACTTTCATTCGTGTAATTTGTTTGCAGGTTCTCGATTGCACAAAATCCACATTATTGTTGGAATTACTGCATTTGCCAGTGATATACAGCTCTCAGAAGAAACTACTTTTCTCCTGCTTTGGAAGTTTCCTTTTCCATTTCAGGGAAATTTTAGTTTAGGATTATGCCCTGGATAAAACTGTAATTGATCTCAATTACGGCTACTTGAAATAGGCAAGTTGCCAACCCAAATTATAAAGAGATTATCTTTCAGCTAACAGTAAAAATTAACCAAAGTTTAGAGTTCAGATGTGTGTTGAAACCAGTCTTTCAAATAGTTGTCTATCATTTTAATTGGGATGGTAAAGGATAAGGGGATTGCCTACGTTAAAAACATCTAGAGGGTCAAATATTTTATATCCTTGTTTTAAATTCTACTACTATGGCAGAACTGATAACTGCAATGGATATTATGCAAAAAAGGTGAGACCAACTGGGAATGGTTGCAATGGATATTATGCAAAAAAGGTGAGACCAACTGGGAAGAAATGCCAAGAAGGAATAAAATTCCTCTTTTCTACAACATTGATAGCATGCATTTTGGGTTACTGCTATTCCTATTTTAACTCTTAAAATATTCCATATCTTCCAGGGACAAAGTTATTTCTGTTTACAAATGCCAAATCCCTGGATCAGATCTTATTACTTTAATGAATGACTGAACATCTTTCCCATCCCTATAAACCTTTTCCCAAAATGTTTATGTACTCGAAACTAGTTCCTTGATGCCATGAGGAATCAGTAAGCTTTCCCCCTGCTGTGTCCTCTACACATCTATGGTAAGGCAAAGATTATCACCACAATGAGAAATACTCGTAGGACTGAGAGATATTTCAAAAACACACACATACATATTCAAATTACCCAAACTTGAGTTTAGCCTTGATAAATACCATTTCGTGACCTGATGGCAGAGAAATACAGAAATAGCTACCATTTTCCTTTTAATCTGTAATTACAACTGAGAAATCATTCTTGCAAGGACAGAGAAGGAATTTTATTCAGTTCACTCAATCACTCTACCATTTGGATTTTACTAATGTTGAAACAGACTGTCCTTTACTGCAGACAAGTGTTTATTATCAGCACTAATCGATAACAGCTGTGATATTAAAAAAATATTGTTCCTACAAAAGGCAGAAGTAATTCACAATGTCTTGTTCAGTGAACACATTAAGGGAGTTGACATTTAAAGATGCTCAAGAGTGCCAATTGGAAGAAACATAACACACAATAGACATCTAATGAACTGAGTTTTCTTAGTATTCCTTACTCATTTGAGTGTATGACTTATGGAGAGTTGCTTCTAGAGCTGTAGTTCTCAACTTGTGGGTTCCCAGGTATTTTGGCCTACAACTCCCAGAAACCCCAGTCAGTTTATCAGCTTTTAGGATTTCTGGGAGTTGAAGGCCAACACATCTGGGGACCAACAGGTTGAGAACCACTGTTCTAGAGTATGGAAACACTGTTCCTAGGAAGTGGACTTTGGGTAGATTCCATTTGAGATTTCTAGTTTAAATGCTCTAATATTTAAAATGGGCTAACAATTTTGGCTCTTTTCAGTGATCTCTGTGTGAGTCTGTGCATTAAAGAACTAACCTGTTCTATGCGCTCTGCATCAAGAACCCATTTGTGTTTAGATGGGCGATTTCTGAAAACCATTATTTTTGACTTGGATTTGTTTATTGTCAGCTTGTTTTTGTGGGCATAGGTGATAAGTTTACTCAGTAATCTTTGTAATCCTATTTGTGTATTTGACATGAAGATCATGTCATCTGTGTATAAAAGAGTGTTTACATGTCTGTTACCAATTTTTGCCATATGAACATCAGAACTGCTGAGGGAATTCGGCAGGTCATTGATGTAAAGGTTGAAAAGGAGTCTGTGCATTAAGTATTTTATTATGGGCAGATATTATTAGACAAGAAGGCAACTGTCTGGATTCTTACAAGATTTTCTGCCTGTCTGTCTATATATTCATCTACCTACCTACCTACCTATGAATCTTATCAAAGAGATTCTATTACAAGCCACAGTTCTTCTTTGTGATATCACTGCTCAAATACACTTATGAAATCCATAGAAGCATCTGGCCTTGTCCTGGGAAGATATCATAGGAAGAAGTCTCCTGGCCATACAATAGAATAGATGAAAAATGCTCAAAATAGTAAACACATTCATTCCACAATTACTAACTTGGGAATGAAACTACACCAAACACAAAGTATGCATTGTGAAAAATAACCACTATCTTGAACAATGTCAAAACAACAAGGGGTGGATTGGACAGTTCCTTTGCCAACAATCTTCCATCTCCACTTGGCTTTGACTAGCCCTCTCTTCTCTGACCTGTCAAATAATCCTTGATATCTCTACATCTCAAGCAAACTGAGTTTTATAAATGTTTCTAATGTGCAAAGATCTTTGAATGTAGGATATATGAAGAAGGATGCTGTGACTTCCTGAGTCCATGTTAGCATTAATAACTGCCTCTGGATTTCATAGACAATGAGGCACAGGTAAAGTAAATAGCTATTCCACAAATACATTTTGCACATCTCATTCTGACCTCTTATATTCCACATGGCTTTTTTTCATCTGCCCATTGAATACTCTGCTATGAGGAAAATTCAGTTGTTTTCCTCTGCAATGATATTTCTTTTATAAAAGTGGCTGAATGAGAGAGAGCAGCACTAGAGGAATTCTATTGTACACATAAGGTCAAGATAGGGTGATGTATCAATTAAATCTCTCTTTTTTCCTATTTTGTTGTGTATAGCAGTGTAAGCACTACTGACATACATAGTTTGCAATAAAGTCTCATTTTTCAGGAAGGAGTATTTTCTATTTTTAACTGAAAAGAGAAACACTTATAGACCTTATTCATACAAAATCCAGGTGACAGTTTAAATATTACAGGCCTGTCTTTGTTGCTTAGCTGGCTATAAAAAGAATATTTAATGAATGTATTTTGATAGTTTAATCTTCTTACTCTGATCTTAGACGTATGCTTTACATTCAGCACTAAAAACTGTTAATAGCACAGAAATCCCAATGTATCCAGATTTAGCTATTGCTCTTTTGTCTGTTTTGGATTTTGTTGTAAGGTGAACTGATACTCTATGAGAAGAACAGCTTTCAAAATCTGATGACTGTGAGGGAATATCTATATTGACACTATAATCAGCTTGGAATTGGTTAGGAGAAACTGGATATGTTGTGCTGGGGATTAGATTGATGTGCCTGTGCTGGTTTGAGGCCAGATGGGTTATTACATTAACAACAGAACCTGGTCTCTCATCCCATCTTCTGCATTCTTCAAAGCAATTCAGTGAGGGCAGGTGTCTACAATGTGGTCTGCATTCTATGATAACAATTTCATCCTGTGACCTAGAATGTATTGGGATCAACTGCGTCACAATAAAGGACTTTTTTGCCACCACAATGTGATGTGGCGGCAAAAAAAAAAAGAGTCAATGGGATTTTAGCCTGCATCAATAGGTGCATAGTGTCTAGATCTAGGGAAGTAATGCTACCCCTCTATTCCACTTTGGTTAGACTACACCTGGAATATTGTGTCCAATTCTGGGCACCACAATTCAAGAGAGATATTGACAAGCTGGAATGTGTCCAGAGGAGGGTGACTAAAATGATCAAGGGTCTGGAGAACGACCCCTATGAGGAACGGCTTAAGGAGCTGGGCATGTTTAGCCTGAAGAAGAGAAGGCTGAGAGGAGATATGATAGCCATGTATAAATATGTGAGAGGAAGCCACAGGGAAGAGGGAGCAAGCTTGTTTTCCACTTCCCTGGAGACTAGGACGGGGAATGGCTTCAAACTACAAGAAAGGAGATTCCATCTGAACATGAGGAAGAACTTCCTGACTGTGAGAGCCATTCAGCAGTGGAACTCTCTGCCCCGGAGTGTGGTGGAGGCTCCTTCTTTGGAAGCTTTTAAACAGAGGCTGGATGGCCATCTGTCAGGGGTGATTTGAATGCAATATTCCTGCTTGTTGGCAGGGGGTTGGACTGGATGGCCCAGGAGGTCTCTTCCAACTCTTTGATTCTATTATTCTATGACTTTCCTGCAACTTTATTTAATGCACTGTATACCTTGCATTGCAGAACACATTAGTAGCATGGTTTTCTATCTGCCTTGGTTTCAAGTTGGCTTGTATCTGCATGAAGGACCAATTCACACTGGCCACTGGAATTGCCACACATTATGGCAAATATGGCATCTGCTTTTGGGGGGGAGGGGAGGCATAAGGAACACATTGCCTGCATCACCCTGGATCGCTCACTTACTGGCTCAATGATCCCAAGGGGGGGGGGTAACACTGCCTATCTGGGTTCCCTCCCATTGATCCAAAGTAACATGGGAAGCCTCCCATGTTGCCACCATTGCGGCGTGCTCCAGTTCGATGCCCCTTTAAGCATGGATCCCCAACGGAAGTAGCAGTTGTGTAATGGGGGCTTGTGGGCTCTGTGCTTAAAGGGGTAGTGAAATAGAGCATGCCACTGATTCTTCCCCCTTCTGATGAGGTTGTATAGATGGGGCTTTAGTGCTTTAACAGAATGTTATAGAGAAAAGTGTCGTGAATAAACTTTCATAGAACCTGCTCCTACCTCAAAAGTTGTCAAAGCTCTTGTACGACTCGTGTGAGATGAATTGTTTGAATACTTAAAGCAAAGTAAACAAATCAACATGAACAAAAAGTACACAATTCAAAAAGGAAATCCTGTATATGTCTATATTCATGCAAGTTCCAAAAATTTCAGTAAAATCAACTTCCAGATGTTTGTACCGGATTAAACACAATCTGAGTTAATATGAAGAGGACTGAATACTAGATTTCACCACCAGAACATCTATAAAAGGTGCAAGACTTAGCCCCTGCATCTTTGTTGTTGTACATACACCTTTACATCGTTTCTGACTTATGGCAACCCTAAGACAAAACTACTGCAGTGTTTTCTTGCCACAGATTTCCCAATGGGGGATTGTCTTAGCTTTCCTCTGAGACTGATAGAGTGTGACTTGCCCAAGGCCATGCAATGAGCTTCCATGACTGAGAGGGGTTTTTAAATACCGGGGCAGATGGATACAGACTCAAAAAATCTGAGCCCAACTTCGTATGCTGGTTTAGTTGAGAGTATCTTACCCTCATGTTCCCCCAAACAGCAATGGAAACAGGAGGAGCTCCCACTGCCCTGAATGTTGTGGGAGTCTCCAGCTGTGACATATTTTCCATTGTGTGCCAGGTCATCAGCTGGGGTGATGGGATACTGAAGGACAAAGGAAAGGAAGAAAACATCCTTTTCTCTCCTTTCCTTCACTTCTCATTGCCCTAGCCAATGTCATGTCATGTCATGTGATAGAAACAGGTAGGATTTGTTTCATGGCCAGAGATTGCTGCAACATGGGTGGTAGTAGGGACACCTCCCTGTGGGGACTATGCCCTTGCTTACTTGATATACAGCATGCTGGATCAATCTGATTTTGTGGTGTGAGGGGTAGATCTGCCCTGTTGGGGTTCAGCCTCGGTGTGACCCTGTACCTGATTCTTTGATTGTATTTCCTGATGCCAATGTAGATGTCAATGTTAATTCTGAGGTCAATGTAGATGCTAATACTGATGATGGGTTGAATAGTGAAAATCCTACATCCTTGGAAAGTGAAAGTCAAAGTTCCCATGAGAACATTCATTCCGAACTGAGCGGAGAAGTTTCACTCCCTTGCGGAGAAGTTTCACTCCCTTTTTCTCCCAGCCTTAGTTCCCCAGAGAATCTGACACCTGGTCAGCCCAATGAGGGAAGGAGGGGGCAGATTCGGCAGAGCAGGGGAGAAGCACAAAGTTTACGGTGGTCAGAAAGTTTGAGAGAAATGCAAACAAAACCTTCAGATGTGTCTTGTAATAGATTTCTCTCCTTTAAGAATGCCTGGTCTGAAGCTGCCTTCAGACCAGGCATCATTCCAGTTCCAAGTGCAAGCCTGTGGAGGCCTCCTGATTCAAGTGGCTGGGTTTCTCATGGTTTCTCAAGTTGTTCCAAGTGTCGTTAGCTGAGAGCTAGCAGATTCCATGATTCATCAAGGGTAACTCATCATTTGCTGTAGTTTTTTGTGGACTTATTCATGGACATTGCTTGTTGCTGTTTTGCTGTGGATCTTATATACCTCTGAGTCTTGTTGTTTTGCATTCAACGTTTTTCAATAAAAAGGATTGTATTCCTGCTCTTAGCCACGGAAACACATTGCTTATCTCATCATAGTTATTATTATTATTATTATTATTATTATTATTATTATTATTATTATTATTATTATACCTTTCTTTTTCGCCCCATAAATGACACTCAAAGTGGCTTACATTAAAAGCATTTCAATATAAAAATATACAAACACTAAAATAGAATTCAATATCAATTAAATTCATTACAAATTAAGAGTTAAAATCCTTAAAACAGATTCAAAACTAAAACCACGGCACCCTCTGACTTGATCTTCAAAACTTCTTCTTTAAAAGCATGTTTGAATAAAAAGATTTTAGCCTGTCGTTAGAAGGACAGATAGCTAGTGTACATTTTACACATTTTATAAAGCAGTTATATAACTATACGCAAAAGAAAAAAAATCTGTGGGGCAATCCAATCCATCAATTCCAGCCAAAAATAATTTTCACAGTATTTAATGAAACTTAACATGTTTCGGGCTGTTACTTGAACATTAAGAGTAGTATCCAGTTGTTATCAGCTTTTGGCATATATTTTAACAACCTCTTCTGCTGTTACTAATACTTTTTCTTGTGTCTAAAACCAACTACAATATCTCTGATTTACCTTATGTCTCCATTTTGATACTGACTAGTGACAACTGTTATAATATTATACAATGAGATTGCTTTAACATAGAGAAACTTTTAGTCATTTAAAATGCAGCAGAGTATCATTCACACCTTGTGAAATATTCAGTAAGGCTCACACTCTTTATTTTTAACACTTTTTAAACACACATCCTGTATAATTCATGTCTTTGAGCAGATAACAGCTAAGCATTCAAGCCCATGTCTTGAGCACGTAAGGTGCAATTGTAACCTGAATACAACAAAGCTTATCCTTGAAGGTTAAGTGAATTTACATGAGGTTGACAAGAAGGAAAGGTGCTATTGTTGTATCACCTACAATTCATGGTTGCTTTATAACTTAATCTGTTATGAATTTAATTTTCTGGCCCTAGAACATGTTGCAACTTCTTGAATCTTATTTTAAATGTAAAGAAGCAAACCATCTGTCTCCATACTTTTAGACAACAAACTGCATTAAATGTCTGGTTTGCTTTCCTGTGTCCTGCAATAAATTTGAAAATAAGTGTTTGAGTCCTGACTTATTGAAAATAAACACTTTACAAAATAGCAACAGTAAAAACTGATGATGGAACAACAGACTGCTTCAAGATTGGGAAAGGCGTACGGCAGGGTTGTATACTCTCACCCAACCTGTTCAATTTATATGCAGAACACATCATGCGATGTGCGGGGCTTGACGAATGCAAGGCTGGGGTAAAAATTTAAACATTAACAACCTTAGATATGCAGATGACACCACTTTGATGGCCAAAGCGAGGAGGAGCTGAGGAGCCTTCTAATCAAGGTGAAAGAAGAAAGCACAAAAGCTGGGTTGCAGCTAAACATAAAAAAACCCCCAAGATTATGGCAAAAAGAATGATTGACAACTGGGAAATAGAGGGAGAAAATGTCTAGGCAGTAACAGACTTTGTATTTCTAGGTGCAAAGATTACTGCAGATGCAGACTGCAGCCGGGAAATCAGAAGACATTTACTTTTTGGGAGGAGAGCAATGACCAATCTCGATAAAATAGTGAAGAGTAGAGACATCACACTGACAACGAAGATCCACATATGGTATTCTCCATATTCACCTACGGATGTGAGAGCTAGAAGGCTGAGTGAAGGAAGATAGATGTTTTTGAACTGTGGTGCTGGAGGAAAGTTCTGAGAGTGCCTTGGACCGCCAGAAGATCCAACCAGTCCATACTTCAGGAAATAAAGCCCGACTGCTCATTGGAGGGAAGGATAGTAGAGGCCAAGATGAAGTACTTTGGCCAAATCAATATTTTTCTGACTTGTGGCTGGGACTACTCAAAGTTTCAGCATACTTGAAGCTACACATTTAACAAATGTTACTAGAGGTATCCCTATGGTCCAGCCATACATATAGTTGGTGTTTTCCATAGCTCAAGAAGTGGTTTTTGGAAGCTCATCGAATCATAATGGAGTCATCAGCCAAGTGGCTCAAATTTTAACATGAGCTCAAGGCAATAACCATCTGTGAAAGCTGTAACCATCTGCGTCCAAGACTTTTTGTACAGCACATTTTATATGACTAGGGAGCACAGTGAACATCTATGAAGGATTTAGTTAATGCATCCTCCTATGTGCTGCCAGGGATGGGGGTGGAATACACTTCCATTTTGCAAAAAGTAAACTCAACATTAAAAAATCCCATAGTTCTCTAACTAAAAGAAGCAACAAAGAGATCAACAGCACTATCTAGAAAGCTATGTTTTCTTTTGTGCCTATAAAAAGACATTACTGTACTATTTATAAAGTGCCCACATCTAAGAAATAGAAAAAAATGCAGAAAAACAGATTTTGCCCAATGGCTGATATGCTAATTACAATCTAGTACCTATATACATTTTTCGGTAGAATTATCTAGGCCAATAGCCTTCAAACTTTGCTGACCTGGGACTCACCTCTACCACCTCAAACAAATAGAAACTAAATCTAATTTTATTTTCATGTTAGACACACATTTCATATGCAAGCTTCATATTTTATGGTTTTTCTTCTTTTTTTTTCTATGTACAAAAATAGAGGATACAAGAAATACATGATCACATTTTGTTTTAAAGCAAAGGCAGTAACGGGTATGTATGAACAGGACAGAGACTGTAGCATAAGGGGTGAAGTTTAATCCTTTACCCTGCTGTGATTCCAGAAGCTGGTTTTGGTGAAGAAGAGAGGAAGTTTTCATCAAAGCCACAAGGAAATTCATGAAGAACCCTCAATTTGTGTAAATCAGTGCTACCACTTGTAGATTCCTTCCCCAAACCCTGTTAATTTAATGATGTATGATGTATATACTCAACTTGATCAGTTTGTCAGTTTTATTATGTCTTATCATATTTATTTACTTTATTGTTATAAGTGTCTTATTTTAACTTACTACGTGGAGTGTGATCGGGTCTTGTCAGGCCTTGTTGTTCTGTTTCTTATTGTGATATGGCCTAAGGGCTAATCCATAAAAAATACTACTACTGTTAATTTAATGATAAATAGTCTCCTGATGCACACTACCCTCTCCTATAATTACATTTTCCTTAGTCCCCTGATGAGGAAAGGAAATGATTGTGGAGTCGGATCAACCTGGTAATGTATTTCACCCTTTCACGGACATTTACTTCCCCATCTTCTCTCGTATACTTTTCCATTTCAACTTTAAGCTTGCAGGATTAATATTAATTTACTTTTAAGGACAGTACTAAATAGCAAAGGAAAAATACACAACAGAATCATGCTGTACTTCTTGTTTATAGGCTGTCACCTAGTTTTTGTTTTAAAATGTGTTCTCTATTGACCTTGTTGGGTCAGAGAAGTAGACCTCTCTTTGCCTGATAACACTAAGATTTTGATATTCAGGACTTTTTAATATTTGGGAAGGCCCTGCTCTCTGTCCCGCCTGCATCACAGGCACACTTGGCGGGGACGAGAGACAGGGCCTTCTCAGTGGTGGCCCCTCGGCTGTGGAACGCCCTGCCTGCAGATATCAGATCAGCCCCCTCCCTGCTGGCATTTCGGAGGAAAGTGAAGACCTGGCTGTTTGAACAAGCATTTGATTAAACAGTGTAATTGAACATAGGAATACGGAATAATGGATGATGAGATTGAATTCTGATTTTACTGTTGAGGCACTAATGATTGTTATACGGATGTTTAATGATTTATGTTACAATTGTTTTTAATTGCCCTGTACTTGTCTCATGAAGTTTTGTATTGATGTTGTTCATCGCTTTGAGTCGCCCGACGGCTGAGAAAAGCGGTATATAAATAAAGTAAATAAAATAATAAAGTAAATTTATTTATTAATTTACAGTATTTATATTCCGCTCTTCTCACCCTGCAGGGGACTCAGGGAGGATTACAATGTACATACACATGGCAAACATTCAATGCCATAGACACACAACATATATAGACAGACACACAGAGGCTAATTAACATTCCAGCTTTTTTCATGAAGGTATTCTGGCCATCAGGGGAGCTGTCAATTCACTGTCCATTTGTTACACTGATGAAGTACTTCCTCATTCTTTGCATGCTTGCTGAAGATTTTTATGGCGTCGTAAATTAGCCTCCCCGCATAAGCGGTACCTAAATTTCCTACTTGACAGATGTTAACTGTCTTTCGGGCTGCAAAGGTTGACAACAAGCAACAGAAATTGGTCAGAAGCTCACTCTGACCCGAGCTGGCTTCGAACTCGTGATCTTTTGGTCAGTAGTGATCTTAATGCAGCTGACTCCCAGCAAGCTGCACCACAGTCCCGGTGCTAATGAGGCAGGCAAATTGTGGCAGTTGCACCACCATCTTTGATGATAAGCCCTATCATACAACACTGTGTGCACCCCCTTGATTTTCCCATGAATACTTTTCAATTTCACAACTTTCCCATCAACTTCCATGGAAATATGATTACAAGCCCACAATATGATGAAAATGCACAGTTGAGCTTCTGAAGAATGATGCAACAGTGAAGGTGCTCTATGTCGTATGTATCGGGATAGCAGTTTGGTGTGATAAAGTCCTAAAGGAATATAAAGCTATTTGGAAAGCAGATTAAGTGAAAGAGAGAGAGAGAACGCACTCACAATCAAGCAGTACATTTTCATTTTCTCATGTGCTTTTATTATTCACAGTGTTCTGCAATCCATTGCTCATAGCTGAGAAAAAAAGCTGTTCTTTCTGCCTCCTCACAACACATTTGCAAATGTTTGGGGTGTGATCCCACACAATCCAGTCAAGTGACACAAAGTGAATCAAGAGTGACTGGAAAAATAGAATTGCCTTCCAAGAAGTACAGCATGATTCTGTTGTATATTTTTCTGTACTACTGTCCTTAAAGTAAATTAATCTTAACCCCGCAAGCCTGAAGAATGGCTGTCTAAAATGTTACTGAAAATATACCGTGTGTGTGTGTGTGTGTACCTTCAACCAGGTTGTTTTATTTTTTAATAGGGTAAATTTAATCCTGTCAAGTTCAGAGCTGACACCAAAAAGAGACTGCATGCTTGCTTGCTTTGATTTATAAGATATACCTCAGTTTATAAAGCAGAAGCATTCCCTGGCAATATTTCTTTGAAAGATAATTTGATACAAGTTGAGTATCTGTTATTCAAAATACTTACAACGAGAACTGTTTTGCATTTCAGACTTTTGGAGATCCTGGAATATTTGCATATACACATAGATGGTCATAAAATTGAACAAGTTACATCCTTCAAATATCTAGGTGTAGTTTTCCAATCTAATGGTAGCAGAAGAGCTCATGGGGATCAAGTATCCAACACTGCGCAGGGGAGCTCAATTGCCATTCTTAAATATCTTAGGACAAGAGGGGGCCACTTCACACCGGCAGCGCTCAAGCTGTTTGAAGCCAAGTCATTAGCCCAACTCTTGTATGGGGCTCAGCTGGGCCCCTTCCCCAATTTTGCCCCATTAGAGGTGGTTCAGTCCAAGTTTCTGAGATCGGCCTTGCAGGTACCTAAATGCGTTTCTAATGCCACCCTGCGACTAGAGACGGGTTTTATGAGAGTGGAGGCCAGGGTGTGGGTGGCCATACTTAACCTCTGGCTCAGACTGTCCCGTGCACCCCTTGGCCTTGCCCCACTAACCATGGAGGATGACTTCCAATCCACATGGATTGGTAGCATCCAAAATCTCCTCGTTGGGATTTTCTCCAGGTCTACTATTAGCTATGGATTACAATCAAGCCAAAGCACTTATTAAACAACGTATCACAGACACAGAGCGCCAACTAGATCTGGCCTCGGCTCCAACCTTCCTTATCAGTAAAGACAGCAGATACCTTGCCTCCCCTATGGCATATTTAACATACTTAGAGGTTCCTATTCATCGAAGGGCTTTCACCCTGGCCCGATGCCACGCTCTCCCATCAGCTGTACTCGAAGGCCGCTACCGGAAGATCCCTTTCTCAGAGAGGCTCTGCCCCTGTGACTCGGGTCATGTAGAAACAATAGAACATGTGCTCCTTCAGTGCCCGTTCTACAGGGATATCCGTGCCAGGCTTATCTTACCTCTGATAGACAAGCACCCAGGCCATTCAGGACAATTTTATACCTCCCTGCTACTTGCAGATACTAATTCAGCTACAACCTACAATGTCGCAAAGTTCTGTGCAGCAGCATACAAAATCCGCCAGGGAATGACTAGTTCCAAAAGTCAACTGTGTGTCCAGTAATCTTCTTCCCTGAATCTATAATTTGGTGATGGATCTGGGCATTGTATGTTTTTACCCTGTTCCCCCTTCTGCTCCCTCACCCATATTGTGTTTTTAGTAGTTATATTTATATTTTTAATGTACCAAACATGCCAGGTTTGTCTGGAAATGTGACACTATTTCCTGTGCTGGTCAATGACCGAAATAAATATTTTGACTGTGACTTTGGCATATACACAATGAGAGATTTTGGAGATGGGATTGAAGTCCAAACACGAAGTTCATTTATGTGTCATGTACCTTATATGCATAGCCTTTATATAAAATATTGTAAATATTTTGTGCATTAAACAAAGTTGGTGTTCCTTGAAACATCAGAAAGAAAGCAAAGATGTCAATTATCTCAAAGACACCTCTGGATCATTTTGAACTACAGAGCACTTCAAATTTCAGATTTCTGCGTAAAGGATTCTCAATCTGTATCATGATAAGAAATAATATTGTGATTGATTGTGTATCCTTGCATAGCAAGGGTTGGATGATTTTATGGTCTCTTCCAGATCTATGACGCTATGAAAGAATATCACAAGTGAGATTGGTGGGGATGAGGAGCAGGGCCTTCTCGGTGGTGGCCCCTTGCCTGTGGAACTCGCTTTCTGGGGAAATTAGGTCATCGACATCCCTCCTCTCTTTTAGAAGGAAACTAAAGACATGGATATGGGACCAGGCCTTTGGGTAATCTGGCAGACAGACAATGACGACTGGAATTGGATAGGATTATGACAATGCGGAATGAACTTACGGATTTTGAGCTTGGCAAACGTTGATCATTAGATTGGTTTTTATTAGCTATGATGTATAACTGGATTGTTTTAATTGTCTTATAATTGTTGCTGATATATATTTTATCTTATTATCTGTATTGCTGGCATCGAATTGTGCCTTTTGTAAGCTGCCCTGAGTCCCCCCTCGGGGGTTGAGAAGGGCGGGGTAGAAATGCGTGAAAATAAATAAATAAATAATAGATATAGGCTTCTGTATTACAAAAGCGAAGAGCAGTTCAACATGTTTCAGCAAAGCTTTATGCAAAACTAATAATATGCACATATGAAATGAAAGTTAGACAGAATATTTTGAACCTCCAGGTGATCAGTTGAAAGTTTTGTCTAAATGCATTCAGACGATAACTGTTCTTTTGGAAGTTTCTTTTGTACTTTTCCGACAATTGCTATTTTGGTGACTAAATTTCTAGAAAGAATATTTTTAACATGTAGGGAATAAGTAGTGAGGAAACCTATCTGCTTTCCTCATTTCTCTTTGTGTTGCCACTCATTAATGTTCAATAAAAGCTTTTGGAGAAAAATGCAGTTTACCTTGCCTCTAGTATGCATTCATAACTATAGTAAAACCAGCAAGAGAATATCCTATTATTTCCAAACTCAAGCTTCGGTTACTGAGATCTACTTATGTTCAACCTTTCTTCCAATATGTGACTCAAAGTGGCTTATATTAAAACCAAAATAGCTAAAGTGATATGTGGTACAAGCCTTAAGCAATCATTAATTTCAAACAAAATGAGATAAAACTCATATTACATTTTTTTAAAACCCAGAAGAATCAATTTCATTGCCTGTTCATTGTCTTCTATTAAAACTCAAGAGGTTGTAATTAGATGTGCCACATTTTGAAATATTTTTGTAACTTCAGGCTGTCCTACTTTGTTATGTCAGTCTTCACATACCCTGTTCTATTTCCCACCCCCATCTTCACATGCTTTAGAAAGATCTCTGAGTATTATATTTATTCTCCTACTACACATAGGTATCTTCCTTCCTTTTCATTGGATGCTCCTAGATTGTGGAATTCCCGTTCACAAGAGGTTTTGCTTGCTCCCCATCTGCTCTCCTTCAACAGCCAGACTTTGTTCTTCAGCCAGACCTTTGGCTCTTGAATTATTCAAGCAGAAGGATGTTTTAATGGAGGTTGCTATCTTTCTACATAATATTTTAAATGTGCTTTAAACTCAATAAATTTCTTAATAGAACTATCATGTATTTATTTTTTAAATGAGTTTATAAAAAGTTTTTTTCTCAGTTGTAAGGCACCTTTAAAGTGAGGAAAGTGCAATATAAATTAAACCAACCAATCAACCATTAGCGTAAATCTTGGATATGCCTAGATCTCCCATCTAGTGAGATACAGTGGCCTGTGGATTTCCTTACATATTGTCTTGAGATTACATACACTAAATAAAAATGTCAAGAAAAAAATCTAAACCACAGAAATTGTGAAATAACCACAGTATGTTCCTGTTGCTGGTTATGATTTAAACCAAGGATGCTGTTCCAGCAGACACCAGCCAATGCCCCTCCAATGCCAGTGATACAGCTGAATGGTGTAACATTAGAAAATGTTGATCATTTCCGTTACCTTGGCAGCCTCCTCTCCACCAAAGTCAACATTTACACCGAAATACAACACCGCCTGAGCTCTGCGAGCGCAGCATTTTTCCGAATGAAGCAGAGAGTGTTTGAGGACCAGGACATCAATAGGGATACCAAGGTGCTTGTTTATAGAGCTATTGTCCTCCCAACCCTGCTATATGCCTGTGAGAAATGGACTGTCTACAGACGTCACATGCAACTCCTGGAACGATTCCATCAGCACTGCCTCTGGAAAATCCTGCAAATCTCTTGGGAAGACAAGCGGACAAACTTCAGCGTGCTGGAAGAAGCAAAGACCATCAGGATTGAAGCGATGGTCCTCCACCACCAACTCTGCTGGACCAACCATGTTGTCCAGATGCCCGACCACCGTCTCCCGAAGCAGTTGCTCTACTCCGAACTCAAGAATGGAAAATGGAATGTTGGTGGACAGGAAAAGAGATTTAGAGATGGGCTCAAAGCCAACCTTAAAAACTCTGGCATAGACACTGAGAACTGGGAAGCCCTGGCCCTTGAGCACTCCAGCTGGAGGTCAGCTGTGACCAGCAGTGCTGCAGAATTTGAAGAGGCACGAATGGAGTGTTGCATCCCAGTTCAAGAAACGAGAGCATAAGATTAAATCCACCACACTGGACTGTAGGAAAAGCAATCCTTGTTTATTGATGAAAATTTGGTTACAAAAGAAAGGTAAATGCAAAGTCAAAAAGCCACAGAAAAACACAGCAGTCAGTAGAATCTCTGAACTTGAGCAAAATTTCAAAAGCCACAATACAAGAACCAGGAATCTGTTAGTCTTTTACTAACCATGAACTTGATAACTAAGCCTCTGGGATTACCGGCCATGAAACACAGGAATTCTGCCAAGGCACAGCCACAGTCCCAAACGTTGCTTGATCTAAAGAGGCACCCGGCAGAAGGCCTCTTAAACCAAAGAAGCTATTTTTTTGAAACGCCCCTTGACTTTGAAGTCTGGGCCTGTCTCTCTGTGACCTTCGTAGAAACTGGGAAACATTTCTGTCTCTAACTATCTGTTCTCTTCAGTCCTCATTAAAAACCCCAGGTGGAGAGATATCACGGCTAGCTTCCAAAACATTTTCCTCCAGCTGTTGAGTTTCATTTTCATCCCCGCTGACCTCTGCATCAACAACAGATTCCACACTGTCAGGGTCAGGGAGAGCTTGCTCAGTTGGAAAAACTATCAGAGAATCCGGTTCACACAGGTCAGGATCAGGCTGAACCCCAACATGGAGGGCAAAAGGGAGAAGCGTGCCAAGAGGAAGGCACGTCAAGCCAACCCCGACCGAGACCGTCTTCCACCTGGAAACCAATGCCCTCACTGCAGAAAAAGATGCAGAGCAAGAATAGGGCTCCACAGCCACTTACAGACACACAAGAATATTGGAAGACAATCCTCGGAAAATGAGGGATCACCTAAGTATTCCCTGTTGCTTAAAGAAATGATTTTTTTGCTCCTTCATTTGACATAATCCATCATTATAGTCGTCGTCGTCGTAGTAGTAGTAGTAGTAGCAGCAGCAGTAATTATTAAATATGGAATATATGCCTTAACAGGACTTTGGGGAATATTCAGATCCAAGCTATGCTGCAAGTTACATTGGAAGATTCACACACTATCCCTCAAGAAAAGATAGGTTACGAGATGTTTTCATTAAGGTGCCTCATTGCTGAGTTGCCTTCTCAGTTAGTAAATATTTGGAAAACATTTGAAATACTTCCCTATAAGCTGCAGTATAATTATGGGGTTACTGCCCATCAAAGTATTTTGCCTTTTATCTCACTGTAATTTCGTGAATACCACCCTATTGCAAACCACTTAGGTTGAGAGCGGTGTACATAATGTAATCAAATTCTAATGAATTTACATACTATACCATGGCATATAAAAACGATGGGATTGCTAGATGATTTTTAAAATTGTAGAACCGCTACCATTTTCTTTTTAAAGCACTGAAGAAATATCTCTGCATTTATATAGACACCAAGCATTTAGAATGTTTTAATAAGCAGATAAATAGTATCTCTCTCTGTGTGTATATACACACATATATAGTAATTTAGGCTGTCATTTTGGAAAAAGACTGTAGCTAAAAATCAAGATAACTTAGGCTTGTTGAAGATGGATCAGTGTGCTAGTGACCACAAACCTCAAATGGGACACATGCCATGGACATTTGACACTAGTCAAACTATGAATTGTAGAAGTGCCCCTCTCACTTCTTTACCTTCTGAGAAGCCACTGAAATAAACCAGGGTTTAATTATCTTGTTTATGTGGAGAGGAAACAAGCCAGCAGCTTCGAAATGACACTTGGGGCCTCATCACAAAGGCCAGGTGAAATGTCCCACTTTGCCTGTCTTTGCAGCGAAAGAGAGGCACACCAGGACAAATCTGTCAACCCACACATAGCTCCTTCTCGGCAACACTTTCCATATCACACGTGGAAAGTGTTGCCATTCTGCAGATGATCCATGTTGGTTACTTTGGCGCCAGCACGACATGGGAAGATTCCCATGTTGTTGGGGAAGCATCCAATTAAACTTCCACACCAGGAGTCTGCTGGAAGTCATATGACATCATGTGATGGCCAGCTCCATCCCAAAGGCAGGGTGAAATCATTGTAGGAGACTGATTTAGGTGAGTGTGATGAGGTTATTAGTTGGAAGGGACTTATCAGGTCTCTTATTTAAAGCATCCTTAGCAAGTGGATGCTGGAGAAATTACACCACCTGACATCTGCTGGGAAGTAGCAGCCAATAGTGAAAGGACCAAGGCAGAGACATCTCTAGCCCATCCCCTGTTTAGGTATCAGCCAGCACATCAACGACTTAAATCTAGAAATAGTTTTCTAAGATCTACAGAGACACTCGCTGGAACACCTCAGTAAGCGAGAGTCCAAAAGTGGCAGGCTCAAACCCAGAACCTCAACCAATGGCTGATACCAAATGAGAGACTCCCCCCCTGGGCACACAGAGGACTGGGCGACTTGGAAAGCGCTGAAAAGACTGCACTCTGGTACCACGAGATGCAGAGCCAACCTTCAGAAATGGGGCTACAAAGTGGAATCCTCGACATGCGAGTGTGGAGAGGAGCAAACCACTGACCACCGGCTGCAATGCACCTTGAGCCCTGCCACATGCACAATGGAGGACTGTCTTGCAGCAACACCAGAAGCACTCCAAGTGGCCAGATACTGGTCAAAGGAATTTAATCAACTACCAAACTCACAAATTGTGTATTTTGTCTGTTTGTTTGCTTTGTTCTGTTAGAAATGTAATATAATTTGACTGGTTGTCCTGACACGACAAATAAATAAACAAATAATAAGCAAGTGGATGCCCAATCACTTTCTGAAGCTGTCCAGAAAAAGAGACTCCACCACCTTTCTAGGCTATGCCAAATCAGTCTTATTACCAAAACATTCATCTACTGTTCAATTAAAATCTAATGTCTTATAACTTAAAATCATTGGTTTCATTTCAAAACTCATTTCAGCATAGGTCTATATCAGATTATAAAATATACATGTTTTCCCAGATTATATAATTGTTCTTTCACTAAAATATGACTGATGATTTTTTAAAAAAGTGAACTTTTTATTTATTTTCCCCCCAAAATTTCAAATTTTTTTGAAAAAAAAAATGGCTCTTGTCCATTAAACGCCAAAAGAGTACTTCTGTCAGTTGCCCATGGTACGGTGTCTTTGAAATGTCTTTAAAGTGTGTAGAAACTGAGGTCAATGGTATGAGGGAGCAATTGACCAGAACTCCCCATTTGCGTAGAAAACAGCAAAAGGTGTTTATTTTAAGAAGGGATGGGAACTGTCAGAGTTTTCTGTTTTTGATCATTTTAGGGATGTGAAAGTGTGGCCATTCTTGTGGGCATTTTGAAGTGTGCTTTGATTATTTTTTTTAATTTATTTCCGTTATTTCTACGCTATCTCTTCTCTACCCCCGAAGGGGGACTCAGGATGGCTTACATTGGCAATGATTCAATGCCGCTACATATAAACAATTGATGCTCCTTTTTGTCACTGTAGATAATTTTGATTGTAACTTTAATTTTTTTTTATGTCAGGGGTGACATGAAAAACTTCAAGTTGCTTCTGGTGTGAGAGCATTGGCTGTCTGCAAGGACACGAAACAATGGCTTCAAACTACAAGAAAGGAGATTCCATCTGAACATGAGGAAGAACTTCCTGACTGTGAGAGCCGTTCAGCAGTGGAACTCTCTGCCCCGGAGTGCAGTGGAGGCTCCTTCTTTGGAAGCTTTTAAACAGAGGCTGGATGGCCATCTTTCAGGGTGATTTGAATGCAATATTCCTGCTTCTTGACAGGGTGTTGGACTGGATGGCCCATAAGGTCTCTTCCAACTCTTTGATTCTATGATTCTATGACTTTGCCTAGGGGATGCCTGGACGTTTTGATGTTTTCCCATCCTTGTGGGAGGATTCTCTCATAGTAATTATTTTTTTCAGTAAATGAGCAATTTTGATATATTGCTACTTTGCTGTACCTATATTTTTCCTTTTTGTAGACCTGGGATTTCCCAGTTTGGACATTGCACATTACTATTTCTTTTTCCTTTTTTAAAAAATGGAAATATTAGGGGTGTTTTTTTTCAAAGTTCTTGAAGCAGTAAACAGTATTTCATGGGACTTTGATTTTGATTTCAGACATCCACAATTGTGAGGTTTCCCATTTTTATTACAAAAAAGAAAGAAAGAGGTGTGGACAGAACTACACTTCCCCATATGATAGCTGAGTAAGCAGATGATTTTTCTAAGAACGGACAGAGCACATCACATGTGATGGGGTGAATAAATTATGTTTTTCTTAAAAACAGAAAGGCACAAAATGCTACAATGAGAAGACAGTGGGTTGTTGTTGGTTTTTTTTGTAGTTCCAGCAGGTCATTCCACAGATATATAAACTCTTTTTCCTAGTTCCAACAGACCTTACTACCTCTGAGGATGCTTGCCGTAGATGCAGGTGAAACGTCAGGAGAGAATGCCTCTAGACCATGGCCATATAGCCCGAAAAAACCTACAACAACCCAGTGATTCCGGCCATGAAAGCCTTTGACAATAAGAAGACAATTCCCACTGCTCCCCCCCCCCCCCAATTGGATGTTCCTAGGTAAGTAAACACAATAAATGCCACATCAATTTCTTCTCCACAATCAGAAATCTCTTTCTTCTCATTTGTAAAAAAGGATAGCTGTGCTCAGCTATCCGGTGAAGTCATCATTATCTAATCCAAAGTACTTCTTGAATATTACAATTTTTTCACAACTAAAGAACTAAATAGGGGTAATATCATTTTTAATTGATCAAATGGTTTTATCAGAAGTGTTAATCACATTTCTATTGTACAGAGTCCTAAGCTTCTTGTAGGTAGAGTTGAAATTAATAACGTACCTATAATGTTTTTTTTAAAAAGCAGATGTACAAAGGAAGGGCAAGACTATCAACTTAGTCTTGGAATTGGGTTGTTGTAGGTTTTTTCGGGCTATATGGCCATGTTCTAAAGGCATTTTCTCCTGATGTTTCGCCTGCATCTATGGCAAGCAGACGAAACGTCAGGAGAAAATGCCTTTAGAACATGGCCATATAGCCCGAAAAAACCTACAACAACCCAGTGATTCCGGCCATGAAAGCCTTCGACAATACATAGTCTTGGAATTGTTGGAAATACAGATGTCAATTAGGCTACAGAGAAAAAGGCAAGCTAGGCTTGCCATAAAGAAAAAAACCCCAATGGTAACAACTGCTATCTCAGTGCAAATTTAGATATGGCAGATGTTTTGCAAATTGCTGTTCAGTTATCATAGAAACTGTCTTCAGTCTAATAAGAATAATAATAAAAAGGTCTTGTTTAGGTTAGGCGGTAACTGTCAAAAGAACAGATCTGGAGGAGGAACAGGCTGTTGTCAATGAGTGGGAAGAAGCCATGGAACAAATAAACACGTGGAGGAAGGAAGCAAAGAAAAGCTGATGAGCGACTCTGCAAAACTCCTAAACAACAGCAGAGTTGAATTACTGAGCCTATTCAGGACTCCCCCCCCCCCCCCATTTTTCTTTGGAGCTGATAATTAACACTCCTGGAAATCTTCCTCCAAGGATAGTGACTTTCCTTTAGTTAACACCCATAACTTGTTCTAGAAGATTTTTGTTAACAGTAATTTGAGGGTTCATGTGCAGGAGCTGGCACAAATATTGAATCCTATATCACTGAAGCTTTTAAAAGTAGTTTTTAAATTTGTACCAACCAACTTGTCAGCCAAAATTAATGGTACCTTCCAAGCATACACAGGATATGGTATCAACTATAACCATAATGGGTTGTTGTAGGGTTTTTTTGGGCTATATGGCCATGTTCTAGAGGCATTTCTCCTGATGTTTTGCCTGCATCTATGGCAAGCATCCTCAGAGGTAGTGAGGTCTGTTGGAACTAGGAAAATTGGTTTATATATCTGTGAAATGACCAGGGTGAGACAAAGGACTCTTGTCTGCTGGAGCTAGGTGTGAATGTTTCAACTGACCACCTTGACTAGCATTTGATTGCCTGGCAGTGTCTGGAGCAATCTTTTCTTGAGAGGTGATTAGATGTCCTTGTTCGTTTCCTCTCTGTTGTTGTGCTGTTCTAATTTTAGAGATTTTTAATACTGGTAGCCAGATTATGTTCATTTTCATGGTCTCTTCCTTTCTGTTGAAATTGTCCACATGCTTGTGGATTTCAGTGGCTTCTCTGTGTAGTCTGACATGGTGGTTGTTGGAGTGATCCAGCATTTCAGTGTTCTTGAATAATATGCCGTGTCCAGGTTGGTTCATCAGGTGCTCTGCTATGGCTGACTTTTCTGGTTGAAGTAGTCTGCAGCACTCACCCTGGTCATTCCACAGATATATAAACCCTTTTTCCTAGTTCCAACAGACCTCACTACCTCTGAGGATGCCTGTCATAAATGCAGGCAAAACGTCAGGAGAAATGCCTCTAGAACATGGCCATATAGCCCGAAAAAACCTAAAACAACCCAGTGATTCCGGCCATGAAAGCCTTCAACAATACATTATAATCACAACATTGTCGAAAACTTTTTCCACTAAGAAATTTCAAAAAATGATATGTTCAGCAAAGGATAAGAGAGATCCTCTAACCACTGCAAGGGTCTACCCTATACTGTGTAGCTGCTGACAATTCTACATAGGGGCCACCAAATGCAGCACTCGGACATGAATCGAAGAATATGAAAGGCACTGCAGACTAATTCAACCTGTGAAGTTACCCATAGCAGGAGGAAAATCACTGAGTATGGACACGTCCCCAGAAACATCAGCGTTACTTTAACATGGATGTTTCTGGGATAAAGGCCTGTCTGGATCCGGCCTCAGATAACCCAGTTCAAAACAGATATTGTGGGATTTTCTTCCTTGATATTCTGGGATATAGGGCTGTGTGGAAGGGCCCCCAAACTGAGCATGCCCCCGGGACATATTTTTCTTCCTGCTGCTGCACTCCAAAAACATATTACAGAATTCCACCCAACAGTTCGCAGATGAAAACCTGGACATGTGTAGGCATGAAATATTAGATTTGATCAACATGGCAAAAGTTGTTAATGAGGAAGAACATATCAACTAGGTGACACTGCACAGCAGTTGTTTTTTCCTGAGTCAGGAAGAATAAGATACACCACACCTCCTCTCGTCTCTCCCTTCTGAGGTATTTGAGCACTAGCTATGTCTGCACAGTGAATTCAGTTTACATCAATAAAATATGCTGGTGACAAAAGGCCTTTTCACACAGCCATATAACCCAGGGCCCTTCCACACCGCCCTATATCCCAGAATAACAAGACAGAAAATCTCACAATATCTACTTTGAACTAGGTTATCCGAGTCCAAATTGCCATATATTCCAGTACAAAGCAGATAAAGTGGGATTTTATTCAGCTGTAGACAAGGATGTGTGAGGGGGGGAGAGAAACTGACATAATAGTTTCTGTCTGGGGTTGCCTCTGAAGACTGCCCAGAAGCTACAACTAGTCTGACGTGCAGCAGCCAGATTACTAACAGGAGCGGGGTACTCCTCTGTTGCGCCACCTCCACTGGCTGCCAATCGACTTCCGAGCACAATTCAAAGTGCTGGTGTTGACCTATAAAGCCCTAAATGACTCCGGCCCAGTTTACCTGTCCGAACGGATTCCCCCTATGAATCATCAAGGTTGTTAAGCTCTTCTGGAGGGGCCCTGCTCTCGGTCCCACTATCTTCGCAATAGCATCTGGTGGGGACGAGAGACAGGGCCTTCTCAGTGGTGGCCTATCGGCTGTGGAACTCTCTCCCGATAGAGATCAGATCTGCTCCCTCACTCCTGACTTTCAGAAAGATAGTAAAATCTTGGCTCTGGAACTTAGCATTCTCAGATTAATGATCAAACCAATAACTGTTGACCACAAGGCGGATGGTGGTGAATTTGTGATTTACCTTGACGAATTGGCTTTATGTAATTCTTGATCTGTATTTTAATGTGTTTTAATGTATTAATGTACTATGATGTTATTATGCTTTAGTTTATTTGTATATTGATTCTCTGTTGTTAGCCGGCCTGAGTCCCTCCTTAGATGTCGAGAAGACCGGGTTATAAAAGCTCTAAATAAATAAATAAATAAATAATAAAAGCAGTGGAAAATACAGGATAATAGAAGACTAATTTTATTTGCCTCTGTCAAACTGGGACAGATGGAGAATATACTACATTTGCAGAAATGGAGGTGAAGAAATATAAGTCAAATGTCCTCAAACTAAGGCCCATTGGCCAAATGTGGGACTCCAAGGTCATTTACCTGCCCCCCCCCCCAACCTAAACTTTATACTTAGGGTTAAAAAAAACTTGAAGGCAGACAACAACAACAATCCTAACTAGCTTGATATTCTCATCAGCCACCTTATCACATTGCAGAAACCACTTCTAAAACTCAGAACACATATTCAAGCTGAAAAATAGGGAAAGACAGGGTGAAGTGAATTTTCATTAACTATAACTTTAGCACGCCTAGAAGATTGGGTTGGAATGGGTTTACACTGATGTTATGTGGTGATAAGATTTTTTATTTGTGTGGAGGAAGCCTCCAACATGCCCTGCAGCCTTATATGATAACCTCTGACATTTCTTATCTTGGTGTAGAGAGAAACAATAATTTGCGATGAATCTGTCAGGACATTTGTTAAAATTTGTTCCTGAAACAGATTTTTTTAAAAAGACCATCTGAATAGTGCAAGGAACAACTAAAGGCAAGTATAAGCTTCTAGATTGTTTGCATTTTCTCCCATTTACTATTTTATAGTAAACAGGATTATACATTTCAACACAAGTGCTTGTTTTCCCATTAATAGCTAGACTTCCACAAATTAATACTTGTTTTTCAATAATTTCATATCAAATCAAATACAGGACTTATGAGCTCATTATTAATACTACCACAATGGGAAAGCCTTATTTGCACTTTCAAGTTTACCTGCTCACTCACCCCCCCCCCCCCCAAGGGGGGGAGAGATGGGTGGATGGACGAGTGAACTCACTCACTCATCCACTACTCCCCTCCTCGTGGGTATGTGAGGCTTTTTTCAACACATAATAATAATAATAATAATAATAATAATAATAATAATCCTTTATTTGTACCCCGCTACCATCTCCCGAAGGACTCAGTGTGGCTTACAAGAGGCCGAACCCAAATACAACAATAAAACAGCAGCAACAACAACACAATAACTCAAAAAACAAAGCAATAACAATTAACAACACCCAATGACGCAATTAAAAACAATTGCCGGGTCAAATGTAACAATTAAAATGAAAAGTGCTGGGCATGACAGGATGGGGTGTTCGGAGGGGGATGGGCATGCAGATATCCTGGATCTCTGATAAAGTGCGTTGGGACATAATCCTAGGAGTTTCCTTATTCTGGAAAGGCACACTGGAACAACCACGTTTTCAAGCTTCTCCTAAAGATTGCTAGCGACGGGGCCTGCCTGATGTCCTTAGGGAGAGAGTTCCAGAGTCGAGGGGCCACCACCGAGAATGCCCTATTCCTCGTCCCCACCAATCGCTCTTGCGATACTGGTGGGATCGAGAGTAGGGCCTCTCCAGATGAATGAAGAGATCGTGTGAGTTCGTACACAGAGATGCGGTCACGCAGGTAGGCGGGTCCCAAACCGTTTAGGGCTTTGTAGGTAAGCACCTGCACCTTGAATTGGGACTGGAAAATGAATGGCAGCCAGTGGAGCTCCTTAAACAGGAGGGTTGACCTCTCTCTGTAAGGAGCAGCAGTTAACAACCTAGCTGCCGCCTGTTGGACCAACTGAAATTTCCGGGCTGTTTTCAAGGGCAGCCCCACGTAGAGTGCATTACAGTAGTCCAATCTGGAAGTGACTAAGGCATGGTCATCATTGCACAGTAGTAACACACCTCTTTCCTCCCAAACCGGGGGGGGGGGGGGCGACGACGACTATTATGCGGTGAAATACAGTATCTGTGTTCCACAAAAGAACTAGAACAAATTCATGTTGCAAACTTAGTGTGTCTATACAAAACCAATGAAAAATAATCACTGATGTTTCAGATCAATTGATAAACCAAATGACTCCAAGACTATGGTTGCCAAGTGAACATTGGTAGACTATTCTGAACCATTGGACCAATACAAATTTTGTAAGAACTGAGATTGATGTGAAAAGACTTATCAGCAGGAATGAAATAAATACATTTCTTTATTTCAAATTCTTTAGCAAGGCTGACAAGAGAGCCAATTCAGGCAAATCAGAAATTGGAATTTAAGATTCAGAAATAGCAAGAAATATTAGAGAAAACTCTTCTGGGTGAGACTTCAGCAGGGAGTTGAAACAAATTAACATATTTTAAAAACATTTGACTGAACTGTAACAATGATAATGATAATATTTCTTACCCGCCTCTCCTCGTTGCCCGAGGTGGGTCACACAAAAATTGTAAAAATTCTCTAAACACACACATTGCAATGTAGCTCTACAAAAGATACATATTAAAATGTATTTCTATAAAATACCTATTAAATACACAGGACAGAGATTAAAATTGTTATTACAATTTTATATGTACTAGAAAATTCTAAAGTAAACCATTTTCACAATGCAATGCAGACTGAATGGCTGGTTCAAAATACTGTACTGCATAGGTGAAAAGAGGACGTTTTCTACCAGGACAGACATTTTCATGCATACTCACCTTTCATACCTTGCATGCTGATGATTGTGCCATCACCACCCAAGCAGGGAGCTTTGAGATGGTTGAACAGAAGCTCTCCGAAGCTCTAGGTGCTCTAACTGCCTATTACAGGGAAAACCAACTGATCCCTAATCCATCTAAAACACAGACATGTGCCTTTCACCTTAAGAACAGACAAGCATCCCGAGTTCTGAGAATTACCTGGGAAGGAATCCCACTGGAGCATTGCAGCACACCCAAATACCTGGGAGTCACTCTGGACCGTTCTCTGACCTACAAGAAGTACTGCCTGAACATCAAACAAAAAGTGGGTGCTAGAAACAATATCATATGAAAGCTGACTGGCACAACCTGGGGATCACAACCAGATACAGTGAAGACTTCTGCTGCTGAGTACGCATGCCCAGTGTGGAACACATCTCACCACACTAAAACAGTGGATGTGGCTCTTAATGAGACATGCTGCATTATCACAGGGTATCTGCACCCCACACCACTGGAGAAATTACACTGCTTAGCCGGTATTGCACCACCTGACATCCGCCGGGAAGTTGCAGCCAATAGTGAAAGAACCAAGGCAGAGACATCTCCAGCTCATCCCCTGTTTGGGTATCAGCCAGCACGTCAATGACTTAAATCAAGAAATAATTTTCTTAGATCTACAGAGACACTCGCTGGAACACCTCATATTGGATTGGTCCATTATAACATGTCAACCTTGACCCCCGTACACTATAGTGATTATGGGAAGCATTCTAAGCAAAACAAACCAACCCAAAATATGTTGGTGTCTTATTAAGTTCTCTCAAAATTAGAATTGGGTTGATTGTCACACATTTCTTACTTCTGATTTAGCTCAACACTACCTTTTTACCCTGACCGCTATCAATTTATCCTCCAGAATCTCTGGCAGAAGCTTTTCCCATCACTTTCCACTGTTCCTTTTAACTGGAGGTACCAGGAGTAGAACCTGGTTCCTTCTGAATTCGGCATATATGCCAAAACTAATATTCTAATATTCACAGAGCTTAAAAGCTTTTAGTTAATAAACCATTAAACTGGGTATCTTGAATGGCATTAGCTGGAACTTTAAATAACCTTCAATGCGGGCGTGGGTAGCTCCTGCTGCCTAGAAGCAGTCAAATTTATCTCTCAGGAGGCCTTGCAAGATTAACCTCTCTCTCTAATCTCCCATCTACATAAAATGCTTCCAAGACTTTTGAAGCATATATTCACCATATTTTGGACTATAGCTACTTGTTTTAATGTTGGGATTCAGCCTGTTTTCACCCTGAATCTGTTATAGTGTTTTCCCCTTCTAATATTTCTGAGCCTGTCTTGGATGTCAATGAGGATGAGGTGCAAAATGGAGACACTTTGGACAATAAGGTTACTACAGACTCTGATCAAGAAGTGTCAGGGGAAAGGCTAAGTTCTCGTGAGAATTCCAGGCTCGAGTTTGCAGGAAAATTCACTCCCTTCTCCAAGCTCGAGTCTGCAAGATAGTTTCACACCTGCAGTTAATGAAGAGATAGATAAGACCAGTCGCCGGCTGGAAATTAGCCAGAACCGTAGAGAGGCCCAATGTTTATGCAGGTCAGAAAGAATTCGGCAATTAAGGTCAAAGACTGGGGGGAGTAGAAATCAGTTTCTGGGACTTAAATTGAGCTCCTAGGGAATTTCCTTCAGACCAGGCATTGTTTGGTTTAAAGACAAGTCTTTTGGATATTCTTGTGGCCTCGTCTCCTAGGTTCCCTGGCTTTTCAAGTGGATTAGCAGTGGCTATGTTCATGGTTTTTATAGAAGGTGTAGTGAATTTTATGATCTATGTTGTATTTTTGGTGTGTAGCTCTAGGTTACAATATGGCTGATAGGGAAGAATTGGCTCAAATAGGGTAGCAACAGTGAAGGCAGGATTAATTTGCATATGTGAAGCCGATTGGTCATATGCAGATGAGAGTATGCCAAGATTTGAAAAGGCCGCTGAGCCAGAATGGCAGTTACAGAACTGAACATTTTAAAGGGGCGGAGTCAAGTTTGAAAGAAGCAGTTAGAATTTGTCAGTTAAAAAAGAGAAGTGGGGAGCAGTTAGAAACCTCGGTTAGAGAGAAGCAGTCGGGAAAATAGAGCTCAAGGTTTAAGGAAAAATAAGAAGGCGTCAGTGTGGCCTAAGTCAGAAAATAGTTCAGCCAAGGGTATATGAAGAAAGTAACATATTTGTTGATGTGAGATAGTGAGGGTTTCATAAGAAAAGACAACTGAGTGAATGATACCGAATGTAAGACTCGAGACTGTAACAAAACACAAATGCAACCATAAAGCATTGGAACCAGAAGCTATAAATAAACTTTGTTACTTTGTTGCTTACCAGAGTGTCTCAAGCATGTGATATAAAGCACAAAGGTTTAACAGCTCACAAGAAAGCCCCAGCCAATTTAAAAAGGAAACTGCAGCAGTACAAGGCGGTAAAGGGATTTAGAAAGGAAATTCTTTTTCCCCTCACTGAGTCAAGAAGAAAGGCACTTGTAACAGGACAGAAACAGAGTACGTCCCAGGTATTAAAGTGGCGACAGAAAACTACATATGTGGTGTGGCATTACGTATTCAGTTATGTGCAATGTTACACCCCAGAAGGCATTTGATTTTTCTTTGAATCTGGATTTAAACAGCAAGCTTTTGGGTCCTCGATATCATTCCTATCTTTGGACACTGTTTATGTTACTGCTTATTTGGCTTTTTTTTTGCTTTTGGACTTTTATCAACTTTATATTCCTCTCTTTTATTGGCTTCAATTATTCTTCAAGTAAACATGATTCTTTTTTCATCCAAGGTGTGGTGTAATTAATGATTAGAGGGTCCTGTTTCTACTCTGGAGTGCAATATTTAAATCTATAAAAGGTCCAGAAGGGCTTAGGGGGATTGAGGGTCAAAATGTTTCTGAAAAATGCACTTTCCCATTCCTGCTTTTAAACAAGAATACTATGACGAATACATTCCTGCTTTTAAATAGAAATACTATGATGGGAGAAATCATTTGCTTGTGGAATGGCTTGCCTCATGTGTGGTTGCCCAAGAAACAGGATCTCTGCCAGCAAAAAGGACAGCCCTAACTGCAGGTGCACAAGTTGTTCCCATTTATCTCTTAAGCACATCTGGGGTTGCCACTGAGTGAATAAGCAAACCAAATGGAATATTCTAAGGCTTCAGTGGCTACCTAAGCACAGAAATTCTGATAAAAGAAACTGATTGAATCATTTCAAGTGTTACAGAGGCATGCTTGCTCTGATTGCACTTTTTTTTCATTTCCAAATGTTATTAGCTTCATTGTGGAAAATGGGATGATATATGTCATAGGTATTTTATTCTATGTCTGGAAAGGCAATGATAAATTACACCATTTTTTTCATTTTATGTATATACTAGTGTATCTATGCTGCAATGCTTGGGTGTTGCAGGGGGTGCTGCCCTTTGCTTTCATCCCTTATTTTTCATTCCCTCCCTTCATATCTTTCCCTCTCTCCTTTCCCTCCCTCCTCTTCTGTCCATCCATTCTTCCCTCCTTTTTTTCTTCTCCCTCCCTCTCCTTTCTTTATCCTTTAGCTTCTCTCTCTTTCTTTCCTCTCTTCCCCTTTCTCCCTTCTCTAGCTCTGAGAAGGCTTCACATTGTCTCCAAGCTAATATGGTTCTCTTTGTAGCTCTTTCCTTTCTATATTGTACTATAACATTATACTGTATGTTATTAGTAATATTACATGTAATATAAAATATGTAATTATAATATCATATTATTATATTGTCGTGACCCAGAGTCCAAAGATTGCCCAACACAGCTAGTAAGGGGTTAACAGAGTCTTTAATAGGTCTTTAACAAGGCTAATAGCACTTAAACTGCAGTACTGATTAGCAACACAAAAGCCTTCAAGCAGGTAAACAAAATGGGGGAAAAGCCGGGCTTTCCCAGAACTCAGTCACTTGGAAAAGGAAAGCTGGAACAAAACTGGCAATAGCATCTGCGTAGTCAAACACTCCTGGATCATACACGGAATAAGGCAGCAAGAAGAGTCCAAAAGGCAGATGGCGTGGTCAAGAAACGTTCCGAAGTCAAGGGCAAGGCGAAGTCACTCACGTAGTCCAATCCAGAGTCGAGGCACACGGTAACACGATAGCTGTATTCCCAGGACGCAAACGAAGGTAAGGCAGCACAAAACACCCGATACAACGCTTTGTCCTCTGTAAAACTACCCATCCCAAAGCCCTCATTTTATCAGCAGTTGATGTCGGTAGATTGACTATCATCAATTACACCTGGATCATTATCTTCAGCTGCTGGCTCATTACTTCGCCAGAGCTGCCAGCGTTGGTCTTGTCCAGAATCCTCTCAAGAAGTACCTGCCTGCCATGTATCATGAAACCCCTCAAATTCATCGCTACACGTGGGCTGTGTACATATGTCCTGAATTTCCCTAACCCAAGTCCAATCCAACTCCTCTTCCATTTCCCCATCACTAGATCCCTGTTCATCCGAACTGTAATTATCGGCTATGTCTTTAAGCCGTTTGCTCATTAACTCCTCATCACTGTCAGTCTCACTGGCAAAGCATTTTACTCCTCTGTGATCCACTACTTCTATGTCTTCGGATCCAAACCCTGCAAAGTCATCAGAATCACTGGGTGCCATAATAACATCCCTAATGCATTCCAGCTGACGCTGCTCCTCCTCCAACTGTGCATCACTGCTTCTCCTCCTTCTCCTAATAGTAGCTTCACTACCAGGACGCTGAGTTACAACATATATTGTATTACATTATAATATTATCATATAATGCATTATATTATAATTTATCAATTGACAGGCCTAGTGAAATAAGCATAAAATAATAAAGTGATTTTATTTTGTATTACCCATTTCAAGGGAGCAGAAAATGACACATAACCAAACCTCTTACAGTGTCAAGGGAAAAAGTGTTATTTATAAATAAGAAATAAAGAAATAGTTTCAGCCAGGGATTTAGGCATGGAGTGAAATATTTTGTAGCATGACACTAGATTTAAAGAAAAATCCTAATACTCTGTAGTATCCACTATAACATATAATAATAGCCACCAACATAGACAACTATATAAGGTAACTGGATAAATCATGGAAAACAGCCTCTCAAAAGTCATGACAACTGTAATATTTCATGAAAGAAATTGTCTCCAAAATATTCAATTGTAGAATTGCAGACATTGGGGATTCATTTTTGTGGTGGTGATGAGCGTGATGAACCTCCCAATAAATTGCCACAAAAAATCTCAACAGAAGAACACAATGAATTCAGGAACTTTTATCCTGAAGTGCCCCTTACTATTGAAGAAACAGGAAGCACCAACAAAAGAAAAGAGTCCTATAATCCATTGTTTCTTTCACTTAAGACAGCGTTTCTCAACCTGGGGTTCAGGACCCCTGAAGGGGTCATGAGGGGGTGTCCGAGGGGTCGCCAAAGACCATCAGAAAACACAGTATTTTCTGTTGGTCATGGGGATTCTGTGTGGGAAGTTTGGCCCAATTCTATCATGGGTGAGGATCAAGGAGCTCTTTGAGTGTAGATGAACTATAAATCCCAGCAACTATAACTCCCAAGTGTTCATATTTGAGCATATTGAGTATTCATGCCAAGTTTGATCCAGATCCATCATTTTTGAGTTCATAGTGCTCTCTGGATGTAGGTGAACTACAACTCCAAAACTGAAGGTCAATGCTCTCCAAAACCTTCCAGTATTTTCTGTTGGTCATGAGAGTTCTGTGTGCTAAGTTTGGTTCAATTCAATCATTGGTGGAGTTCAAAATACTCTTTAATTGTTGGTGAACTATAAATACCAGCAACTACAACTCCAAATGACAAAATCAACCCCCTCAACCCCACCAGTATTCAAATTTGGGTGTATCATGTTTTTGTGCCAAATTTGGTCCAGTGAATGAAAATACATCCTGCATATCAGATATTTATATTACGATTCAGAACAGTAGCAAAATGACAGTTATGAAGTGGCAACGAAAATAATTTTATGGTTGGGTGTCACCACAACATGAGGAGCTGTATTAAGGGGCCGCGGCATTAGGAAGGTTGAGAAACATTGACTTAAGAGGTGAACTTATCAGACAGATTCTAAATATAATATACCTTGATAAATTCTAATTACCATTGAAACAGCTGGGCACTACCATGAGAACAGGTGGTGAAAACTGGTCCATCTGCTACATATTATCAACTGCAAATGGAACAGTTGAAAGAGCAATTATGTTTCCTGAATCTTACCACTTTTGAGTTAATTTTAAAAAATCATACACAAAATGCACTGTGAGATCTGTAACACAAATAGTTTAGAATTGTTTTATCAGGAGGGAAAGACAGATAGCATGAAACATGACAAGAAAACAGAAGTATTTTAAAAGTTCTGAATCAGGCTAACCAGTAATTGCAGGAAAAATGACAACGGTTAAAAAAGAGACTGAAATAGAAGCAAGAAAACCGAGGAAGCTATTTATAAGAGCTCGGATTAAGTACATTTGATTTAAAGGATGTAACAAAAGTAGAATTGTCAAGATGAAATGCCTGTCAATTCAAGCTTATATAATCCTTCAAGTAAATAAATGTAACATGAAACATAGCATGGTTCTGCTCTCCAGCGAGAGACTTACATGAGAAAGTATATCTAAACAGTAGGCCTGTCGGTTTTGTTTCGTTAATTCGTTATTTCGTATTTAAATCGTTTTTTTTTGCATATCCGACGCGATATCAAAACATATTTTCAAACCCGGAAGGGTTTAAAAATATCGAAACAGCAGCCCCATTTTTTTTACGAGCTTCAGCTCGTCTCGTAAATGGAATGGTGGCTGCTGTGCTGACTTCAGTGCTGTGGTCATGTGCTGGTGCCTGGGAGCCAATCCGGCGCTCCCAAGCACCCCAGCAGTGAGTGCACAGTGGCAGGAGCCGATTGGATGGCGCGCGCGCGCTCACCCGCGCGCCATCCAATTGGCTCGGGCTCCTGCGCCCCCCCTCCTCCTCCTCCTCCTCCCAGCTGTGTTGCAGGAAGTGCTAGGAGGAGGAGGAGGAGGAGGAGGAGGGTGCAGGAGCCTGAGCCGGATGGCGCGCGGGGCTAACAGCAGGAGCGGAAGCCGGTTGTAAAGGTGAGCGGAGCGCGCGCGCGCCATCCGGCTCGGGCTCCTGCGCCCTCCTCCTCCTCCTCCTCCTCCTCCTCCTAGCACTTCCTGCAACACAGCTGGTAGGAGGAGGAGGAGGAGGAGGAGGGCGCAGGAGCCCGAGCCGGATGGCGCGGGAGGCCGGTTGTGTGAGTTTACTTTTCAGGGCTGTATGTATGACCAATCCAGAAGCATTCTCTCCTGACATTTTGCCCACATCTATGGCAGGCATCCTCAGAGGTCTGTTGGAAACTAGGCCTGTTTGATCAAGAAAAAATTTCGATATTTAAAATACTAGGCAAATGGAGTTTAAAAAATGTTTTGTAAATATTTACGAAATTTCGTAAATAACAAAACATTTTTTTGGAAAGTTTTGGAAATATTTTAAATATCGAAACAAAAAAACACCCCAATTACAAAACGATTTTAGAAACAAATTTTTTCTTGATCAAACAGGCCTACTAAACAGATGTACTTGATTAAATAAAATATGCTTCTCTACAACTCTACAATACAGAGCTCGATAGTAGGCGTTCCATCACAAAATTGCATTTTTCTTATGCCAAAATTCTTCCATTGCTCAGAAGCAAGTGTCATCCAACACCTTTCTGCCTTATTTCTGTGACATCACAAAGGTTTGATGACAGGCTGAGGATTCGAAATTTCAGGAAATATGATGAAAATGCTTTGGCAATTCATTTTCCAGGAAGAAATATATGAGATCTCCTTTATTTATTTATTTATTTATTTCGAATATTTGTACTCTGCCCTTCTCAACCCCCTGGGTGGGGACTCAGGGCAGCTTCCAGTTGGCAACAATTTGATGCCTCTATGTACACATTAGGCTTGGGCAGCTTCGTTTGTTAATTTCGTAATTCGTTATTAATTCGTATTTAAATTAGCTTACGATCCAATATTGAGCCATGCAGGAATAGTGTGAGGAGTAAATTAGATTCGAAACAATTTTTTCAATTTATTTCATAATTATTTCGTAATTATTTCGTTATTATTTTGAAATTATTTTGAAATTATTTCGTAATTATTTTCGCATGTCTGGTGCAAGTTTTATAGTTGTTGTTTGTTTTATCACACCAACAGTCAACAACAGAGGGAGAGGGAAGCTTCAGAAGTTCCCACTGTCCCATTTGGAGGTTTTTTTTAGCATAATGCGCAATCGCGTCCACCATTAACGAATTGATTCGTAATTATACGAAATTTCGTAAATTTCGAAATTTTTAAAAGGAAAATTTCGGAATTCTTTTAAAAAACGAAATGCGATGGACCCCTAAAAACGAAACGAGTTTAGAAACAAATTTTTCCGTTGTTGCCCAAGCCTAGTACACATAATAAAATATATAACAAAACCAATAATTATATATAGTTAAAACATTAAGTCAATACAATTAAAATCTACTAACAAATACCTGTCTGGTGGACTTTGGAAGAGCTTTTCAATTTGTAGCTGGTTTTTGTTTAGTTTAGTTTTTTTTTTAATTTGGTCTGTTTTCAGTGACTTTGAGGCACTCTGATATTTTATTATTTTAACAGCTGAATACAGTGTTGTTTACAAATGTAATGGCGTACAATCTTAATACAGTATTTAATAATTGCTTAATGAGCAACAATGGAAAGATGGGTAGTTTTCTGTACACTTGAACTTTTGGTACAAATGTCCACAAAATGATTTCCACTTCTATTCATATATACGAGTTGTATATGCATATGTTGCATTGAAAAATCACATCTTTGGGTATGTATATATCTTTGAAATGGTGGAGATGGAACTGATACAAACAGGTAGATAAGATGTAAGCAGGTAGAAAAGCTGCACATATACTCTCCCTCCAATACAAATAGGCCAGGTAGAAGAAAATGTATCATCTAACTGGACTTTACTTTAGCTCAAAGTGTTTTATTCTAAATGCTACCAGGTTTCAGTAGTGACTACATTCAGTTACCTAACTCAGTGATAGATTATAATATGACCTCATATCCATAGGGAAGATACAGTCCGAGACCCTCTGTGTATACCTGAAACCATGGATTGTAGCAAATCCATATTTTGACTATACTTAAGACAGAGACATACCATATAATCCCACAATGGCCCATAAACACTTCCAGGGAGTGGGGTATTCTGTGTTGCATGACCATGGATATGGAATCTGGATTTTGTGTATATTGAATGTCTGGGTTGTATTATATTGGCTAATATATGAACAAACTTTTACAACATAAATAGTTTTCACTTTTTCCTTTCCATGTGCCAAAAGGTGTACATAGTTCTCAGAGGCGGCCCTAGGTAATTTTCAATGGTAAGCAAACAGTATTTTGGCGCCCCCCCCCCCCTCAACCAATCATTGATATATAGTTTCTGTTTGTTGTGGGAGTTCTGTGTGCCATATTTGGTTCAATTCCATCATTGGTGGAGTTCAGAATGCTCTTTGATTGTAGGTGAACTATACATCCCAGTAACTACACTTGCCGCACTTGCTCCCTTGCCTGGCCCGCTTTGGGTCCGGAGGCGTGCCTGAAGACCCCGGCGTGTGCACCAAAAGTCACCTCTTCTCCTGACTTTCTCCTCAGCCATTGGGACCAAGAGAGAGAGAGAGAGAGACAGAGATGGAGATGCCCACCTTTCCTGAAGGTAGGCGCAAAAACAAAGGAAGGAGCGGAGGTGGGGGATACCTCCAGCCGGAGGTTATCTCTCTCTCTCTCTCTCTCTTGGTCCCAATGGCTGAAGAGAAAGTCAGGAGAAGAGGTGGCTTTTGGTGCGCACACTGGGGTCTTCAGACACGCCTCCGGATCCAAAGCGGGTCAGGCGTGACAGCTCCACCCCTTGGCCCACCCACGGATTGGGGAGAGGAGAGGAGGAGGGTGGAGCACCGGGAGATCGGGAAAGGGAGCCGGTCATGGGAAAGGGATCGAACGCGGAGAACGATTGAGTGCCGGCTCTGCTCACGCACCCGGTGGCCGGGTGGAACAGGAACGAGAGGGGCTAGGCGAAGCTCAAGGGCCCGTCCCCTTTGGGAAGAGGATGGCCCAGCAGCAAGGCAAGAAAGCCGAGGCTCCCCCCGGACTGCTAGGGCTGTTGTGAGCTGAGGGGGCGCTCCTCAAGTGGCGGTCGAGGGGCATTTACAGAGGCGCCTCTGCGCCCCTGGCAAAAAAAGTGTTCTGTGACCGCTTACTTCACGTAATGGATGAGCCGCCCCTGATAGTTCTCCATTGAATGGAATATCTGAAACTGATTTCAGGTATTGGCTTATTCGGAAGCGGATATTCTCAGGGTCACTGGAAGAAGCAATAAATACCAGTTTAGTAGAAGCACTCCTTTCCCCTTATTCACACAAATATGCACCAAAACACTACTGGATATCTTGGCTTATTAAGATGAACACTCAAATCTGACCATTGCCTTGGTTGACTTTGACACCAGTGTTTTGAATACAGTAGTTACCACCAGGTCATTATACTGTTTCTAGTACAACAGTGCCTGCTTGTTTATTTCCATGTCAAATTTTGCATCCATTTATCTATTTGTTTCATTTGTTTACTATACCTAGAAGATTGCTCTTCAGGCAATCAATTCATCTGTAATTATTTGTGACAGTAAATATTATAACCTTAGTAACTGCATGATTGAAATGTCTGTCAGATATATTAGAGTCCCTGAAAAACTACAATACATCATTTCATGACTATTTATTTTTATCAGTTCTTTTATTATCTCTCTCAACAGCTGACAGCTTCTCATAGAAGAAGTAATTTAGATTAAACCAGAAGTGCATTCCTCTTCCACCTGCCTGCCATGACAACCATTTTTACTTCATACCTGAACTGATTTAGCTGCCATGACTTGCCTGTATGATTTTCTAAGACTCTCTAGTCTTGTGAGGAGGTGGTTAGCTATTTCATATGCCATCAATCTCACCCTCTAAAAATTGCATGTTTTGAGGCACCAGTGAAAAAAATTGAAATATTCTGAGGACCTCCTCTCTATTTCAATCCAGTATTATGATACTGGCTCTACACATCCTGCCTTGCTCCGAATGGCACAAACGACACAATGTAGGCAGCCAATGCACACTTTTCTCACCTCCCTGGCTTTCTGATATGAAAATGTGGCAAAAGCATAACATCTTATGCTCAGCCAATGAGCCTTAGAACAAACTGGAAGTAGAATACAGAGCAACATTAAAGCTTTATAGTCATGCAATTCTAATAAAACAAGAACACTATTCCCTGACATTTGTTCTCTGGCCAGAGAGCTGTATCTATTCTCCAAGACTTCACCTGATGCTCCTATACCTTGCAACACCAAGTATTTCAAAGATAGGGACTGTCAGAGTGAGTCATCCATATATCAAACCCACTTAATGCAGATTGAGGCCCCTTCTACACGGCCATATAAAATCCAGATTATCTGCTTTGAAAGTGGAAGTGTAGACTCAAGATAATCTGTTCAAAGCAGATTTTTTTTGTCATGTCAGGAGCGACTTGAGAAACTGCAAGTCACTTCTGGTGTGAGAGAATTGGCTGTCTGCAAGGATGTTGCCCAGGGGACGCCTGGATGATTTGATGTTTTTATCATCCTTGTGGGAGGCTTCTCTCATGTCCCTGCATGAGGAGCTGGAGTTGACAGAGGGAGCTCATCCGCCTCTCCTCAGATTTGAACCTGCGACCTGTCGGTCTTCAGTCCTGCCGGCACAGGGGTTTAACCCACTGCGCCACTGGGGGGCTCCTTCAAAGCAGATAATGTGGATTATCTGCTTTGAGAATCTGGATTATTAGACAGGATAGAAGGGGCTTGAGCATTCCTTATCCAAAAATACAAAATGATGCACAGAGAAGGATGAGACAGTGACACCTTTACTTTCTGATAGTTCAATGTACACAAAGTTTGTCTCATTCAAAAAGTCATTAAAATATAAGGTCTATATGAAATACACATTATTTTCCTGTTTATACTTTGGTCTCAGCTCTAAGAATCCTCATTTTGTATATGCAAATGTTTTTAACCCCCCCCCCCCCCAAATACCCCAAACCTGAAATACTGAACACGTTTGGTCCAAGCATTTAGGGACCTCATTACATTAACCTTTTGCTCCCTCCTAGGATGCTTCCAGGATGGAGATTGCTGGAGCCCTTCACACAATGCAGGGCAACTTGTGGTAGGGCTCCATCTTGGCTCTGTCCTGGAAGCATCCTAGAATGGAGCTCAGAGAACACGGGAGGCTTCCTGTGTTTTCATTACTTAGAACAGGGTCAATGTGTGGGGAGTGGGGGGGCAGCAATGCTTTCTCCTGTGTGTGATGGGGAAAGCAGTGATGCGGGGCATGGCACAATGTTTTCCCCTGCTGTCTCACAGATTCGCCACATTGTCCGGCAGATCCCCTCACTGTTGCCCACATAATAGCTGGTCTATTTTAACCTTAGTTTTAACCTTTGTTTTTAATTTTTGTGGTATGAAATTTTACCTTGACATTTTAATGATGATATTTTTAATTATCTTTTAACTTAATCAAGTTTGAATGTATGTTAGTTCACTATTATGGGAGTCTTAGGATAGTGATTATTGCCTATTTGTGCACGTTTCTGTTTTTGTTTTTAATGTTGATACGGTCAATGGACTAATCAATAAACTTTGCTTTGCTTTGCCTATAATTAGAGTTTCTGCTGCTTCTTTCTCCCAAAGCATTTTGATGTAAACCTGCTTGAAACTAAAAAGCTTTCCAGCAGAGAACCCTGTCTTTCCAGCCCAGTGCTGAAATTAATCAACATGTAAATCACACAATACTTATCCTGTTTAGTGTTGCCTTCCTGTCAGATGCTGTACAAATGGTCACTGACATTTCTTTCATTTATGAGTGCTTGCAATTTCTATACTTTCTTGTACAGTCTACTAAAAATAGAGCTATCTGAGCCATATGTCCACAGAAAAGCTAATTAAAGAGTTGGTAAACAGTGTCTTCCCCCTCCCTCCTGGCCCAAGTGAATAAATCATCAGATAAGCACACCAGCTAACATGCGTGATAATCCATCAGAGTACACATGTCACTACGAGGCCTTCAGAATGCATCGAGTACCATTAACGTAAGCACCAGCTATTTGCTTTTCAGAGAATGTGACATTCAGGTAAGCAAAAATTAAAACTTATTATGCATGGAAATTGAGTTATTGGAGAAATCAGCACTGTATTATGGAAATGTATTAATTTTACATCAGTATATAACTTACTCTCTCTTTACATGTAGAGTGTTCTTATTAAAAGATCTGCCCCTAGTAAAGCACTCTATGCTCCTTTGCTAATCTTAGGTGCATAGAAACATGTAAAGAGTAAGTTAGCTCATGCTCTCCCCCACCCTGCTCCCGGCTAGTTAACGTCTATGATAGATCTGTCTTCTCTCTCTCATCTGCTCAACCTGCTCATGAAATAGGAACTACTGATTCAATTGCCCATATTTCTGCAATTTTGAAGTCTTTCATATTTGGTTCCAAAGCAATCATAACCAAAGAAACAATCTTCAATGCAATCCCTGAAAAAAACCTAGACATTACGAGAAAGGCATTTTTCATGTGATCATTTTGGACTCCGTCCAGCAATGCGATTTCCTCAGAGTTGGGTGCCTCTACAATCAGATTGTAATTCCAACCTATATTTACCTCCAAATGACCAAGAACACAAAGATAGTCAAGATAGTCAAATGCAGAAACTCAGACAACATGACCAAAAGACTACAGAAAGCACAACATTGTCTGGTTTGACCATAAGAACAGACAGACTGGATTATTTAACATCCTAATCCAACCTAAACAATAACAAAGTCAAATACAATCAAAGTAGGACTAAGAATAATACCATCTTTTTTTGGGGGGGGGGGGGATCAATGTTGCTATTAAGTAGTTGCTTATCCAAATAACTTTTCAGTCAATATTTGCTTCAAGCTTTGTGGAGGTAAGAGTGTGGAATCTGCCTCAGCAAAGGAGAGAATTCTATTTTTTCTGTAGCCATGTTCTTGTAGTTCATGTTCATCTCAAGAACAGAGAAGCATCCCGAGCTCTAAAGATCACCTGGGAAGGAACCCCACTGGAGCATTGCAGCGCACCCAAATACCTGGGAGTCACTCTGGACCGTGCTCTTACCTACAAGAAGCACTGCCTGAACATCAAGCAAATAGTGGGTGCTAGAAACAATATCATACGAAAGCTGACTGGCACAACCTGGGGATCACAACCAGATACAATGAAGACATCTGCCCTTGCGCTGTGCTATTCTGCTGCTGAGTATGCATGCTCAGTGTGGAACACATCTCACCACACTAAAACAGTGGATGTGGCTCTTAATGAGACATGCCGCATTATCACAGGGTGTCTGCGCCCTACACCACTGGAGAAATTACACTGCTTAGCCGGTATTGCACCACCTGACATCCACCGGGAAGTAGCAGCCAATAGTGAAAGGACCAAGGCAGAGACATCTCCAGCTCATCCCCTGTTTGGGTATCAGCCAGCACGTCAACGACTTAAATCAAGAAATAGTTTTCTAAGATCTACAGAGACACTCGCTGGAACACCTCAGCAAGCGAGAGTCCAAAAGTGGCAGGCTCAAACCCAGAACCTCAACCAATGGCTGATACCAGATGAGAGACTCCCCCCTGGGCACACAGAGGACTGAGCAACTTGGAAGGCACTGAACAGACTGCGCTCTGGCACCACAAGATGCAGAGCCAACCTCAAGAAATGGGGCCACAAAGTGGAATCCACAACATGCGAGTGTGGAGAAGAGCAAACCACTGATCACCTGCTGCAATGCAACCTGAGCCCTACCACATGCACAATGGAGGACCTTCTTGCAGCAACACCAGAAGCACCCCAAGTGGCCAGATACTGGTCAAAGAACATTTAATCAACTACCAAACTCATAAATTTTTCATTCTGTATTTTGTATTTTTGTCTCTTGTCTGTTTGTTTGCTTTGTTCTGTTAGAAATGTAATATAAATGACTGGATGCTGATGACTCGATAAATAAATGTTGCCATGTTTTACTTACAGTCTGATTTTTTCTCCCAATCAATAATGAAGATAGTGGGCAATATGCAAGAAATGTATACATTGACCCTCTTTTGTTCCCTTCCTCCTTCTACTTCTCTCACATACTTATACTGGTAATTTCAAGTCATTTTTTAAATCATGGTGCTCAAGCCAGAGAGACATCAAAAAAATACTGCAGTCATCCATCAACTTGTCTTGTGATAAGTGCCTTCCTAGCCCACCAAAAATGCTCACTGGGAAAATTACTGCTGATCAAAATGCCCCTTACTATAATCTCTCTTTTTGCCCTTTACACATTTACAACAGCTTGAACATCGCAGTGAAATTGCTGATAGAGTTGCTTTATCAAAGGAACCAAAAGTTAAATAAAACCAAATGTTTTAGAAAAACCAATCAATGTCTAGTAAACTCTTCTACCTGCCATGTAATCCTATCTGTTCATCGACCTTGCAAAGGCATTCGACACAGTGAATTGCAGCGCTCTGTGGACCATCCTCCAAAAAATCGGATGCCCTAACAAATTTGTAAACATCCTGCGGCTCCTCCATGATGACATGATGGCAACAGTTTTGGACAGCAATGGCTCCCAAAGTGACCCATTTAAGGTGGAATCCGATGTCAAAAAGGGATGTGTTATTGCCCCAACTTTATTCTCCATCATCATCGCTATGATACTTCACCTTGTTGATGGGAAGCTTCCCACCGGAGTAGAAATCATCTATCGGACAGATGGCAAGCTATTCAACCTCAGAAGACTGAAAGCCAAAACCAAGGTTACAACAACATCTGTTATAGAACTCTAGTATGCTGATGACAACGTTGTCTGTGAGCATTCAGAAGAAGATCTACAAGCCACTCTAAACACCTTTGCAGAAGCATACACAAAGCTCGGCCTGTCATTGAACATTGAAAAAACCAAGGCGCTGTTCCAGCAGACACCAGCCAACCCCTCTCCAATGCCAGTGATACAGCTTAATGGTAACATTAGAAAATGTTGATCATTTCTGCTACCTTGGCAGCCACCTCTCCACCAAAGTCAACATCGACACCGAAATACAACACCGCCTGAGCTTTGCGAGCGCAGCATTTTTCCGCATGAAGCAGAGAGTGTTTGAGGACATGGACATCCGGAGGGATACCAAGGTGCTTGTTTATAGAGCTATTGTCCTCCCAACCCTGCTATATGCCTGTGAGACATGAACTGTCTACAGATGCCACATGCAACGCCTGGAATGATTCCATCAGCGCTGCCTCCGGAAAATCCTGCAAATCTCTTGGGAAGACAAGCGGACAAACGTCAGTGTGCTGGAAGAAGCAAAGACCACCAGCATTGAAGCAATGGTCCTCCGCCACCAACTCCGCTGGACCGGCCACATTGTCCGGATTCCTGACCACCGTCTCCCAAAGCAGTTGCTCTACTCCGAACTCAAGAACAGAAAACGAAATGTTGGTGGACAGGAAAAGAGATTTAAATATGGGCTCAAAGCCAACCTTAAAAACTCTGGCATAGACACTGGGAACTGGGAAGCCCTGGCCCTTGACCACTCCAGCTGGAGGTAAGCTGTAACCAGCAGTGCTGCAGAATTTGAGGAGGCACGAATGGAGGGCGAAAGGGAGAAGCGTGCCAAGAGGAAGGCGCGTCAAGCCAACCCCGACCGAGACCGCCTTCCACCTGGAAACCAATGCCCTCGCTGCAGAAGAAGATGCAGAGCAAGAATAGGGCTCCACAGCCACATATGGACCCACAAGAATATTGGAAGACAATCATCCTCGGAAAACGAGGGGTCGCCTAAGTAAGTAAGTAAATAATCCTATCTGTGTTTATTAAAAAATCTCCAAATTCATTGGGGCTTATTTTGTTTTATGCAAGAATACATATGATGAAATCCTTAAAGATTAAAACATCTTTTAATATTCACAGTTAATAAATATAAAGCATTGGTATGAATGAAAGCTTTGCCTACCTCTGTTATGTGCGGCATTGGGTTAAATCCACAGAGGTTGCACACTACGTTCTTGCATTCCGTACATGTGTTGTAGTTGGGAGGATCTTTAGAACCAACATTTAATTCAGTCTTACACAGAGGGCAAGCTGATGTTGGCAATGGAGGCTGAACCATTTTTGGTGGATCAGCACTTTTCTTAGCTTCAACAGCTGGAGGCTTGATGTCTTTGGCAGGCACAACTTTCTTCTCAGGGTCTGTCCCTTTAACAGAAGCTTTGGGTGGCTCTGTTTTTTCTGACACAGGAGGTTTTGTTTCTTTCTTCACTGGTGTGGCTTTCAAAGGTGGTTGAACTTGATGAGTGTCTTTCTGTGATGCAGGGGGCTGAGTTGGAGGAGGTGGTTGCTTTGAGGGGGATCCAGTTGGAGGGCCCTGTGGTTGAGCTCCTGGCTGCCCTGATGTGGAGATTAAATTGGAAGCCTGGCTAAAAATGGAAGCTCCAAATCCAAACAACTTTCCAGTCACTCTTTCTTGAGGAGTGGTAGGCTGTGGTTTAGGAGAGTCAGTGAAACCTCCTATATTGAGACTAAATCTAGACTGTTCAGGTGTTTTCTGAGGTTGCTGGGGCTGAGTTGGTGGCTGAGACTGGGTGGATTTAGGACTTGCAGTGGCTTGTTGTGCTTTCGGTGCCTGACTGGCCCCCGTTTTAGGACTCATTGGTGGCTGCGTTTTCTTAAGATCTTCTTTTCCTTCCACTGGCTCAGTTTGCTTTTGAACTTTAGCATCTATTCCAGATCCAGGCTGAGAAACAAGCTTGGGATCAGCCTTCTGCTGAGACACTTGAGGTGAGGTTTTGGTATCTGGAGGAACAGCTTTATCTTGGGATGACACAGCCATGTCTTGTCTCTGGGGATGCACCACTTTTTCTTGAGCAACTGCAGATTTGGTATCCAATTCTGAAGGTGTGGGAACAGCATCACTTGTAGGTTTCTGAATACTAGGTAGTTTTTGTTTAATTTCACCCAAAGCTGGTTTGATCTGATCAGATTTGGGTGTAGATTCTGTTGGCTGAGCTTCAGGAGGCTTTGCCTTTTCAGGTGTAGAAGTAGGAATTGTTGGCTGTTTTGTCTGCGGTAGTGGCTTTTTCTGGTCAGGGGGTTGGGCAGCATCAGGTTTTACAGGAACCTCTTTTTTGGGTGCAGGTGGCTGTGACTGGGAAGGTGGTTTGGTTGCTGTGACTGGAGCAGCTGTCTTTTGTTTGGAAGGAGAGGGCTGTGGTCCAGGGCCAGGAGGTGGACCTAAGTCACCCCCTAAGGCTCTTTGCATCTGGCAGTTCAAACAAAGCCATTCTTGAATCTGTGTGAACAATAAGAAGACAGAAAAGTTTAAATAGTAAGATAGAGTTCTATTCTGAATATTCAAAACATACAACCTGCATTTTTGGGCAGAAATAATTCTTCTCATTGGGGTGTTGTGTGGTTTTCGGGCAGTATGGCCGTGTTCTAGCTACATTTTCTTATGGTGTTTCACCTACCTCTGGAACTGCCATCTTTAAAGGATTCTCTGAAGATGCCAGTCACATATGCAGGTGAAGCACCAGGAAAAATTCTGTTACAACATGGCCATACAGTCTGGAAACCACACAACACCTCAGTGATTTATTTATTTATTTATTTATTTATTTACAGCTTTTATATTCCGCCTTTCTCACCCCGCAGGGGACTCAGGGTACACATATATGGCAAACATTCAATGCCAATTTTTGACATACCAACATATACAGACATACACAGAGGCTATTTAACTTTTTCTGGCCACCAGGGGAGCTGTTGCTTTCATCATCCATCTGCGACGCTGATGAAGCACTTCTGCATTCCCCGCATGCTTCCCCACTGGAATGCTTTGCTGGAGTCTTCTTTATGGCCTCATAAATCAGTTAATTTAGCCTCCCCACACTTTTAAGGTGGTACCTTATTTTCCTACTTGACAGATGCAACTGTCTTTTGGGTTGCAAAGGTCGACAACAGGCTACACATAATTGGTTGGAAACCCACTCCAACTTGGGCTGGCTTCGAACTCATGACCTTTTTGGTCAGAGTGATCTTAAAGCAGCTGACACTCAGCCAGCTGTGCCACAATCCCGGTGATTCCAGCAAATGAAAGCCTTCAACAATAAATCCTACTCATTTCCTATTTTTCAAGCTTACAAATAGGATAACAACATTATTCACTCAAGAACATGACCAAACATTTCTTAACCTTCAGGTAATCGTGGGCACCTTTCATTTGCTCATTCCCATCCCTGTTACCAAATAAAACAAATATTCCTTTGCAATCCATTTTGGTGACATGATGTGGAGCGCAGTAAAAGTGGATCTAGACAGCCATTTATTTCGGAAACTTCTGCAATAAAAAGGGGGCTGTGCAGACAATGTTCTGGACAATCCTGAATTAATTTGCCACAAACCAGGAAAACCCTGGTTTGTGGCTAATTTAGATAGTGGGTTTATTCCATGCCTTATTGGAAGGCGCGGGTTAAATCCAACACTTCCGGTCTCTGGTCTGCAGTCCAGACACCATTCCCACAGTTTTCCAGACTAAATTAGTCCAGAAAACTGTGGGAATACCCACCACTCCCCCAAAGCCCCAGACCTCTTTTATAAAAAAAAACTTACCCAGCCTCTAGTACAGTGTTGTAGCGGTTCTCCCAGCGCATAGAAAGGATGCACCAGGAGAGGAGGGGGGAGAGCTTTTCCCTCCCCTCTCCTGTTTTTTTTTTGTCACGTCAGGAGCGACCTGAGAAACTGCAAGTCGCTTCTGGTGTGAGAGAATTGGCCGTCTGCAAGGACGTTGCCCAAGGGGTGCCCAAATTATTTGATGTTTTTATCATCTTTGTGGGGGGCTTCTCTCATGTCCCCACATGAGGAGCTGGAGCTGATAGAGGGAGCTCATCCACCTCTCCCCAGATTCGAACCTGCGACCTGTTGGTCTTCAGTCCTGCTGGCACAGGTGTTTAACCTACTGCGCCACTGGGGGCACCCTCTCCTGGTGCATCATTTCTACACACGGGGAGAGCTGCTGCAACACCGTACTGCAGGTTGGGTAAATTTTCTTTTAAAAGAGGCTTGGGGGCTTTGGGGGAGGGGAGTAGGGCTTCCAGATGTTGTTGTGGACCAGTCCCACGAGAGCATCTGGACACCACTCCAGAATGTGCATACATTCTGGGATGGGTGTGGACAGGCCCCCAGGAACATTCATGTTTTTTAAAAGTGGATAGTCCTGGGGTAACTGCCTGTCTGGAAGCACCCTAAGTTTAAATTTAGCCATTGCTACAAATATTGAATAAAGACTAGTAAATAAAATTGCTGTCATATATCCTGCCCAGCCACCGTACGTATCTATGGCAGATAAGCTGATCATCATTTGATAACTTCCTTGTTATCAATTCTCATCATGGTCTCCTACACTAAAGGCAGGCCGTAGATAGGTTGGGATATACTGACAGATTTCCAGATGAGCTACGGTACATCATCAAGGACTCCCCACTTGCAATTGTTTAACATTTGTAACAACAAATAGACTTTTCAATTAGACTACAAAAAATTTAAAAGGATGGAAAACAGGAGAGAGAGGCGGGACTGGAGTTGGGATAAGTAGATTTGAGCAAGGATTGTGTGCAAGTTTCAATCTCGTAGCCAAAAGAAATTTCTGGGTTGGGGAAATGAGTCACAGTTTTGTATCTGGAGTTGATTGGTTGATTTCAGTGCTATTGTGAAAAATTTGATTGTGTAAGCAGAATTCTTCTTATGATGTTTTACAGTACTGTTGGGAGCCCGCGGTGGCGCAGTGGGTTAAACCCCTGTGCCGGCAGGACTGAAGACCCACAGGTCACAGGTTTGAATCCGGGGAGAGGCAAATGAGCTCCCTCTATCAGCTCCAGCTCCTCATGCAGGGACATGAGAGAAGCCTCCCACAAGGATGATAAAACATCAAATCATCCGGGCGTCCCCTGGGCAACTTCCTTGAAGACGGCCAATTCTCTCACACCAGGAGCGACTTGCAGTTTCTCAGGTCGCTCCTGACACGCCAAAAAAAAAGTATTGTATTCCCAGTGTATCACTAAATACATCAGTATCACCAAATCCGTTGAAAGCTCCAAATACTAAACCAAATGGTATGCATTCAGCCCATGTTTTAACAGTCCTGCATTTTGAATATGGAGGGAAAGTTTTCAGGAAATACTCAGAAATCCTTAGGAAAATATAAAAGCAATTTTTCTTTACACAATTTCTTAAAGATCCGTGTAGGGAAAAAGGAATATTTCCTCTGATATTACCAGTATTTCTTTTAAAAGCTGCATAACTCCATTGTGAATATTTGAGGATTTTGGATGGAGGAAAACTACGGTATCATTCACACTATGCTTATAGCACTTGTGACTTCATCCCATGGGGTTATGTGATTTGGAAATATGATGCTTCACCAAATTACCAGTTAAAGGGTTCTCTAAGAGGTATCCATGTCAATTACTGCAGTATTAAAGGGCTATAATAGTGTATTATAAAGAAATATGTACTAGAATCATCTGTTGCACATTGTCTGATAGTTTTCTATCTAACTGTGGACACGAAATAGTATACTTCCTGTATCTTGGGAAGTCTGACTTGGCCACAGTGGTCCATGCTTTGATTACATCCCGTTTAGATTACTGCAACACTCTCTACGTGGGGTTGCCTCTGAAGACTGCCCGGAAGCTTCAATTAGTCCAACGTGCGGCAGCCAGACTACCAACAAGAGCGGGGTACAGGGGGCATACTACTCCTCTGTTGTGCAAGCTCCACTGGCTGCCAGTCAGCTTCCGAGCACAATTCAAAGTGCTGGTTTTAACCTATAAAGCCCTAAACGACTCCGGCCCAATTTACCTGTCCGAACGTATACTCCCCTACGAACTATCAAGATTGCCAAGATTGTCTGGAGGGGCCCTGCTCTCGATCCCACTGGCCTCACAGGCGCCGCTGGTGGGGACGAGAGACAGGGCCTTCTCGGTGGTGGCCCCTCGACTCTGGAACTCCCTTCCACTGGAGATCAGAACTGCCCCTTCTATCTTGACGTTCAGGAAACAGGTGAAACTTGGCTATGGGGATTGGCATTCAACGAATGAGCCATGATCCTGTGATATGGATGGTTGACGACGAATAATAATTTTTGATGACGACCGACCACTGTAATTATATGACTGTATTTTGCTATTTTAATGTTTTAGTGTGATTTAGAATATGATGTTTTAATGATTGTCTGTAATATGGATGTTGGAAACCGGCCTGAGTCCCTTGAATGGAGGTGAGAAGACCGGTATACAAAACTGCTAAATAAATAAAATAAATACTGGCCAGCTGTGACACTAAGCATTTTCGTGAATCGTGAAATATTTTTATAATTACTGTATGGCTTTGTATATAAATTATTAAATAGGAAACTAGGAACAAACAAAACCCACAACACTTAGAGTTATATAGCGGTTTGTCATCTGTGCTGTAACCAAAATGGAGTCATACTACTAGGATTTAAGAGATTAGCCTGTCAGATCTAAAATGCCTGTGATTACCTAGAAAACATCTCAAATCATATGACCTTACTCTAGTATTAAGGGATCGTTTCTAGGCAACAGTAGTACTGGCATCTATATGTGATTGTATTCGCTTTATTTAGTAATGCACATTTAATATATAGTTTATTTGGGCGAAAAGCTGGGTGATTGTGATTGGGGCCCCTTCCACACAGCTGAAAAAAATCCCACATTTCTGCTTTGAACTGGAATATATGGCACTGTAGACTCATATAACCCATTTCAAAACAGATATTATGGATTTTCAGCCTTGATATTCTGGTTTAAATGGGTGTGCGGAAGGACCCTGGATGGTAGTGATAACTTTGCAAAGATACCTTTTGGGTAGGGCAGGGATGTTCAAAACAATAAACTAACAATATGCGGTATCAGAAATGTCTTATTTGTAGGGATATGCACAATATCGGATTGCTGTTCAAGAATTGTAGGATCTGGCTGATTTGGCAGCTGTATCTCCAGAAATGGAGCAGATGGGGGGTGGCAGCCGGACACTGGCAATAACGGGTAGGGCAGAGACCAGCTGTATTTGGCTGCCATGAGAGAAGAGCAACCACACACTGGGTTTTCTTCCCCCCTTTAGTCTTGGCAGAGCCAATCAGAAAAAGAAAGAGTATTGCGTGACTTTTTACCTGGTGTTTGAGAGGGAGAGATGTGCTAGCTCAGTTCATCTCAGTGCTGCTGTTTAGAATTTAGAGGATTGATCACTTTTTGAGAATTCTTTTTTCTTCTGCATTAAATTTTCTTAATTAAATATATTTCTGTCCTTTTTATTTTATTAGTGATTTTGCTAGGAAGGAGTAGATGGGCCACTCTTTGCTAGCAAAATCTATATAAATAAAAATGCAATGTTCGTAACATAACTCAAAAACCACTGGATGAATTGACACCAAATTTGGACACAATATACCTATTAGGCTAATGAGTGACCACCACTCATAAAAACACTGAAAAACATAGCAGAAGAGACTTAAAAAGCCATTTTTAAAATAAAAAATGCAATGTATGCGCAAAACCACACACACACACATATATATACGAGGGGTATTTTTTAAGTAAGGTCTGTTTTGTTGTAAACACTAGTAGTTCGCGCGCATACCGCAACGAGCGTGTGTGTTGTGTACCAGCATGCCTCAGGAACAACTGTGCTCAGTTTCCGCTCTGTAGCTAACCTGTACGATTCTGTTCTGTGCTTTAAAAATGTTTAAGATTATCAACTCACCCTCCGCATGTGAGGTTCGCTCGCTTCAACTGAAGCCACCAAATCGTCTGTAATCAAAGAAGGGAGCAGTCCTCATCATGGACGTTGTCACGGCCATCTCTGAATTGTCGTACCCACTTACGCACTTTGATTTCACTCATAACAGTATCACCGTACACTTCACAAATCTGTCGATGAATTTCTGCAGCAGGCAGGTTCCTTGCTGACAAAAACCGTATCACTGAGAGAACCTCACATGCGGAGGGTGAGTTGATAGTCTTAAACATTTTTAAAGCACAGAACAGAACCGTACAGGTTAGCTACAGAGCGGAAACTGAGCACAGTTGTTCCCGAGGCATGCCAGTACACGACGCATGCGCTCGTTGCGGTATGCGCGCGAACTACTAGTGTCTACAACAAAACGGACCTTACTTAAAAAATACCTCTCGTATATATATATGCCAACACACATATATACACATATACACAAATATATATACACACACAAAACACATATACACAGACTGGGCCAAAGAAACATTTGACAGGGGACAGCTAGTTACTAGTAAAATAAAAAAGGACTGAAATATATTTAACTCAGTTCCTCCCACCTCCTTCACCTCTTTGATGCTCAGTGTCTGCTATACCCTCACCAGCCCGACCTTCTGGCTTGTGTGCACCAGTCCAGCGGCCTTTCAACCCTCCCCCCCTTGTTTGTTTACCTCTTTGAATCTCTCTCTCCTTTCAAAAATTCCTAAAATCAGTAGATGACCCAAACATTCTGAAACTTTGAGGGCTTGCAGTGGTGTGATCTCCAAGTGTGACCATTTTTGTCCCAATAGTAATCAATAACAGAAAGAGGAGAATTGCCATTTCCCCCATTGAAACCAGTGGTCAGATCTTCTTGAAGCTGCCAGATCCGAGAAAGAGCATGTTCTCCCTCCTGATTTTGGGAACTTCCCAAAAAGAGAATGGGAGACCAGCCAAAAAGGGGAACAAAAATGGGATGGGTTTTTCCTGAATTGCACACCCCTACCTATTTTTACTTCTAAGCTTTTGGAATTACTTCTAAGCTTTTGGAAGGGCCAACTATAGAAAAGAAGGAGAAGAAATTGAATCAGAACAAAGCAACAGTATATCAACATATATTCAAAAGCCACCTGCTTTGAACAGAAAGTGAAGACTACAATTTATTCCAAATGGAAAGTGTTTGGATTGCAAGAAATACAATTCAAAGTGCTGGCTTTGGCCTATAAAGCCCTAAACGGCCCCGGCCCAAATTACCTGTCTGAATGCATCTCCCCTATGTACCATCGCGGAGATTAAGATCCTCTGGGGAGGCCCTGCTTTCTGTCCCGCCATTTCACAAGTGCGATTGGTGGGGACGAGAGACAGGGCCTTCTGAGTGATTGCTCCCCGGCCATGGAACTCCCTTCCTGGTGAGATCAGGTCGGTCCCCTCCCTCCTGTCCTTTAGAAGGATGGTAAAAACTTGGCTGTGGGACCAAGCTTTCGGGCCAGGGCAATAAAGCGGCAATAGGAAAGATGACCAGGGCAATTAGATTTGACGCGGATGACTAGGACGATTTTAAATGATGTATTTTAATATTTTGATGAATGTTTTTTAATGTTTATGTATATGTATGTGAATTTTTGTCCCGGCACTGAATGTTTGCCATTTATATGCGGTGCTCCACTCTGAGTCCCCTTCGGGGTGAGAAGGGTGGAATATAAATATTATAAATAAATACATAATTAAATATATAATGCTGAGATGGAGAATGAAGACACATACACAAATGCATGCCATTACCATCACTCTCCACATGTGGAGTTTTACTTTCTAGAGAGGGAGGGACTTCTCTCTGTATGGAGATTCTCCATGTGATTTATGACATCAATTTCCCAGTCTTCTGAATTGCCTGAAAAGCCTTCTTTGACCCTCCCTTCTTCAGAAATGCCCTTTTTATGTGGAGAGAGCATTGGAAATGGCAATGGGATAGGTGAGAATAGCTCATCTCCCCCTCCTTCATTTTCATTTCCAACATTACAAAACATTCGACTAGGACTTTGATTTTTCCATGAAACATGATAACAGCTTCTCAATGGAATGAGGACACAATCACAGAAATAGCTGCTACTATGCACTAACTCGTGGGAACAAATATTTCCTCACTGCAGGCAAAATCATGCAGAGAACATTGCCAACACAGCCTGTGGGGAAACCAAAGCAGTTTTTGGCCAGCAAGAGCTCTCTATAGACCCTAAACAATTGCCTTTCAATCTGGAAGGAATCTCAGAAGGGAAACATCAATTTGACTGCATGGCAACTTTTAATAAATATGAAAGACAGCATGACAAGTTAGTCAAACCAGACTTTTTGTAGAATAATGGGACTGGTATAAATAAGATGGTGCAATAAAATCCCATATTCACATCATGGCGATACAATTATTAGAGTAACCAAAAGGGATAAAATACACCATGCTAGTTTTTGAAGTACACAAATAGATGATAAAAACTAAATTGGGCAAGAGCTAAGGATATCAAGGCCACAAGACTGAAAAGATGGCTCAATATGCTTGCTTGGGTATTATCTGGGATCGCCTTCATGTTTGGAATGACCTGCATCTCACCCATTTTTAACTTTTAAGGAACAACAAGAAACAATAAAAGCAATGTATTGTTGAAGGCTTTCATGGCCAGAATCACTGGGTTGTTGTAGGTTTTTTGGGCTATATGGCCATGGTCTAGAGGCATTCTCTCCTGACGTTTCGCCTGCATCTATGGCAAGCATCCTCAGAGGTAGTGAGGTCTGTTGGAACTAGGAAAAAGGGTTTATATATCTGTGGAATGACTGGGGTGAGACCAGCTCCAGCAGACAAGAGTCCTTTGTCTCACCCTGGTCATTCCACAGATATATAAACCCTTTTTCCTAGTTCCAACAGACCTCACTACCTCTGAGGATGCTTGCCATAGATGCAGGTGAAACCTCAGGAGAGAATGCCTCGAGACCATGGCCATATAGCCCGAAAAACCTACAACAACCCAATAAAAGCAATAAAAGAAAATGTTACTTTCTTTCTTTTACTCCCTTTGTTTCCAATGGCATTCTCCTCCCCGCCTCCCTTTATTTATGTATGTATTTATTTAAAACATTTATATTCTGCCCTTCTCACCGTGAAGGGGACTCTGGGAGGAGCACAGCATATATACAGCAAACATTCAATGCCGGGACAAGAATTCATATGCATAAACATTAAAAACATTTATCAAAATATTAAAATACACTGTATAAACCATCATTGGTCATCTGTGTCAAATCTAAATTGGCCTGTTAAAGTTTCCTATCACTGCCTTATTGCCCTGTTCCAAAAACTTGGTCCCACAGCCAAGTTTTTACCATCCTTTTGAAGGACAGGAGGAAGGGGGGCAATCTGATCTCACCAGGAAGGGAGTTCCATAACCGGGGGGCAATCACCGAGAAGGCCCTGTCTCTCGTCCCCACCAGTCACGCCTGTGACAATGGCGGGATGGAGAGCAGGGCATCTCCGGAGGATATTAATCTCTGTGATGGCACAGATTCTCTCTCCACACCATAGATATGGATAGTAGGGCTGGGCGGTTTTGTTTCGTTAATTCATAATTCGTTAATAATTCGTTAATTTTTTCAATTACAAAACGATAATGAACCATTCTGGAGCAATTATTAAAAAAACGAATTTTCAAAAACGTTTTGTAAATGCTTCGTATTTCGATATTGTATTCATTTCGTTATTGTTTTGAGGTTGTTTCGTTATTATTTCCACATGTCTGGGCCAGTTTTATGGTTTAATTAGTGAAAAAAAATTATAATATCACACCAACAGTCAACAACAGAGGGAGAGGGAAGCTTCAGAAGGTTTTGGAGGTTTTTTAGCGTATTTCGCGGTCGCGTCCGCCATTAACAAATCGATTCGTTATTGTTTCGGAAATCGATTCGTTAATTTTTTACCATTTACGAAATTTCGTAAATATCGAACTTTTTAAAAGGAAAATTTTGTAATTATTTTAAATATCGAAACAAAAAAAAACCCAAATACAAATCGATTTTAGAAACAAATTTTTCCGTTGTTACCCAGGCCTAATGGATAGTAAAGACTCTTCCAATACCACAGTGGCATGATGGTGAGCAGTGTGGACTCCCTCAGAACAGATCAGAATATTGCAGTCCAGCTCTGCCCTAGGATATTTGACCTATGTAGATATGTTCAGTGACCTCATTAACTTCTCACTGCCCCAAGGATTTGTGCCATGATCCATGATCTCAGAAACAAAAAGAATTTAAAAATCATACATCTTACCCATCAAACAAATTAATTAGCATATATAAACCGATCTTGCTCAAAATGAATTTAAACCTTCGATTCTGTTTTGTTTGCTTTTAACTTGGGGGAACCGTAATTTACAGTTTAATAATTTGCTTACCTCTGTTATGTGTGGATTCGGATTGAACCCACAGAGACTGCATACTACAGTTTGACACTGTGTGCATGTATTGTAATTGGCTTTTTCAGGAGTGTGCAACAGGAGTTCAGTGGTAGTGCAAAGAGGGCAAAAGGTTTTCTTTGGGGCTGATCCTCCAGGCTGAGAACCCTTTGGAGATGAAGCCACGGGCTGTTGCTGAGCAGGTCCAAGCTTCTGTCCAACAGGCTTTGTAGGTTCTGCCTGCTGCTGTGGCTGTTTTGTATGTCCAGCCTGCTGAGCTGGGGGCTTTGCAGGGTCTCCAGGCTGCTTTGTGGGTCCTGCTTGCTGGGGGCCTGGCTTTGCAGGACCTCCTTGCTGTTGTGGCAGTTGTTTACTGGGCCCTGCTGACTGGGGGGCAGCCTTTGCAGGCCCACCAGCCTGCTGAAGTGGCTGCTTGCCCATTGGGCTTCCTTGTTGAGAAGTAGTAGGTTTTGTAGAAGCAGGCACCTGGGGTGATGTTTTACTAGCATGTTGTTGCTGTGGTGATGCTTTTGCTGCTTCTGGATGCTGCGGTGAAGGTTTTGCAGGACTCTGCTGCTGAATAGGTTTCGTAGACTCTGGTTGTTGGGTTTTAGGTGGTGGGCCTTGCTGTTTTTTTGCTTCTTCAGATGGTGGACCTGATGGTTGGACAGGACCTGGTTTTTGAGCTTGCTTTGGCACCCCAGATTGCGGTTGTTGTTGTTTTTGTTGTAGTTGTTGTTGTTGCTGCTGCTGTTGTTGTTGTTGCTGCTGCTGCTGTTGCTGTGCCACTTGTTTGGGAGGTCCTGTTTTCTGTGGGGCTGGTTTGACAGCCCCTTGTTGTGGACCTGTTGGCTTAGGAGACTGTGGTTGTGCTGGTGACTTGCTGGGTCCCTTTGGTTGCCCAGGTTTATCCTGTTCTTTTTGTTTCTTGGAAGCTTCTTCCTGGGCTGTATCCGAGTCAGATATCAAATCAAAAGGGTTGAATTTGTTAACAACAGATGTGACTGCGCCAAATGGATTGGCATCTGAGAGGAAACTGGGCATCATACTTGGCTTCTGGTCTTCTTTAAAATCAGTCCTTGATTTAGACTGCCTTAAACTTGTGGAAGATGGGCTTCTTCCAGGCACTCGCTGCTCTGTTTTCAATGTATCAACTGTTCTGCTTTTGCTTAGAGTGGGTGGCCCAGGATCTGGAGGCTTGCCTGGTTGTCTAGGGTGATGGCTGCTATCAAGCTGAGCATGTCTGCAAAGAGAAAAAAATATGATTATATAAGTATTAGGTTTATCATACTGCCAGGGAAGATCAAATCAATGATGAAGGTGCTTGATTTTTGAGACCCCCCCCCCAAAAAAAAAATCTCAGGAAAAAAAAATCATACACACAATTACACTCTTAAAGCTAATGAGATACATAAAACAAATGTTAAATTTTACTCAGTGCTTACATGGCAAAGAACATTTTCCAAACTTTGAATTTAAATGTCAATTGGCAGGTACACAGTCAACTGAAATTTCTGACATTTAGTACCACATATTTATGAGTATCCTACAATTCTTAGCATTCATAACAACTTGGAATGTGCCATGACATTATTTTTGGATTATGTGATTTTAATATTTATACTAGGTTCATTTTAATGCTTTGTCTGAATGTTTACATTTTGGTTTTAATGACTTTAATTCAAAGTTATATGTAGTAATTAGTTATTGGGATTTATTTGTGTTACTGTATGTTGTCATTGAATTTTTGCCATTAATATGTTGTAAACCACCTTGAGTCTCCCCAGGGGTGAGAAAGGTGGTATACAAATAAAGTACTGTATATACTCAAGTATAAGTCTAGTTTTTCAGCCCCTTTTGTAGGCTGAAAAAGCTCCCCTCGGCTTATACTCGAGTCAAGGTTATTTATTATTTTACTCTGTTATTAGTATTATTTTTATTTCATGTATTATTTTACTCTCTTTATTATTATTACATTTACAGCATTTACCTTATTATTATTATTATTATTATTATTATTACATGTATTATTTTACACTATTTATGATTATTATTGCATTTATTATTTTACTCTATTATTACATTTATTATTCTACTCTATTATTACTGTTATTATTGCATTTCCATTATTTTACTTTATTACTATTATATTTATTATTTTACTCTCTTTATTATTGTTGGAAGGATACTAGGGCTGGGCGGTTTCGTTTCGTAATTTCGTAATTCGTAAAAAAATCGTTATTTTTTTTGATAACGAAGCGATATTGAACCATTCAGGAGCAACTAAAAAACAAAACGAATTTTTCCAATTCTTTCCTAATTGTTTCGGAATTGATTCGTTATTGATTCGTTATTGATTCGTAAATGTTTCGTTATTATTTCCGCATGTCTGGTGCAAGTTTTAGGGTTGCTGTTTGTTTTCTCAGTGAAAAAAAATATAATTGTCACACCAACAGTCAACAACAGAGGGAGAGGGAAGCTTCAGAAGTTTTTTTAGCGTATTGCGCAATCGCGTCCGCCATTAACGAATCGATTCGTAATCGACTCGTAATTGTTTCGTAATTGGTTTTTGATTTCCGAAATTTCGTAAATATCGAACTTTTTTAAAGGAAAATTTCGGAATTCTTTTAAATAACGAAACGCAAAAACCCCCTAAAAATGAATCGAGTTTAGAAACAATTATTTCTGTGTTTGGACAGCCCTAGTAAGTACATTTACATTGAAGATATGTAATGATTTAATCAGAGTTGGGCAGTCTTATCTCAAATTAGTGTTTTATATAAATATTAAAAAAACATTTCACCTCCTTATGCCTCAATTAATGTAATTTTATTGGTATCTATTTTTATTTTGAAATTTACCTGTAGTGGCTGCATTTCCCACCATCGGCTTATACTCGAGTCAATATGTTTTCCCAATTTTTTGTGGTAAAATTAGGTGCCTCGGCTTATATTCGGGTCGGCTTATACTCGAGTATATAAGGTAAATAAATCTATACATATAATAAAGACCAATGAAATTGCAAGAAGTAAACAAGATGCTCTACTCTAAAAAGTGTGAAAAAATAATTCTCCATTTTCTCCATTAACTTTATTTATTATCTTGGGTAGTATAATTCATTTACCTAAACTGGTGTGTGTGTGTGTGTGTAGTAGAAACCTAAACAGAATATTATTCTAGATGTGAGCAAGTAAAGAAATTCTATCACAAACAAGTATGTTTGTTTGTGACGTGGCAAGCATTGCCCTGCACCTGGCTTGTTAGATAATAATTTGTAAACACATGTTCCATTCCGAACTGTAGTTAAATTATGTAAACAATGATGGAAAAACTTAAAAGTCAGCTTCTGTATTATGCTAGAATCTATGATTACAGGGGAAAAAAGTGCAATGAGCAGAGTTTAATAAATATCCTTTAATTCATGATGAGCTAGAATTTCAAATGTACTGTATTGAACAAAGGGTTGTTGTAGGTTTTTTTGGGCTGTATGGCCATGGTCTAGAGGCATTCTCTCCTGACAGTTCGCCTGCATCTATGGCAAGCATCCTCAGAGGTAGTGAGGTCTGTTGGAACTAGAAAAAAGGGTTTATATACCTGTGGAATGACCAGGATGGGACAAAGGACTCTTGCCTGCTGGTCTCTTTGTCTCACCCTGGTCATTCCACAGATATATAAACCCATTTTCCTAGTTCCAACAGACCTCACTACCTCTGAGGATGCTTGCCATAGATGCTTGCAGGCGAAACATCAGGAGAGAATGCCTCTAGACCATGGCCATACAGCCCGAAAAAACCTACAACAACCCAGTGATTCCGGCCATGAAAGCCTTCAACAATACTGTAGAGAAATGTTTATTATAGAGTGTTTATTATACTGTATTTAAACTGTATTTATGTATTACATTTATTGCCATGGCCTAGCTGTGAGGGATAGGTTGCCATGGTGACAAGACAAAGCCTCAGAGAAGGTGGGCGGAGCTTAAGGAGAAAAAGGTTTGAAAGTGACAGTTAAGCTCCAGTCCGGTGGAGGAGACCCGGAGAAGAGCAGAGCCAGTTAAGGGCTCTGGGAAATAGCAGAGTCAAGAAAGGACTCTGGGGAAAGTAGTTTAGTCCGGTGGAAGAGACCCGGGGAAGAGGAGAGCCAGTTAGGGCTCTGTTGTGAAGCTGTGAGAATTCGGTAGTTCCTAGAATTTGTGAATATTTCTTCAGCAAGAGAGCTGAAGGTGTTACCTTGTTAGATTGCTTAGGTTAAAGGAATCTAACAGAGGGGGTTTCCAGGATTGCCAGTAAGGAAAGACTGGTGATCAGTGGTTTGTTCCGTGTATAGGGCAAACCGTGTGGATATTCACAATAGGGAACTCTGAAATAGTATAAGCACTTCACTAAAGAAGGAGTTTGTAGATTTGTAACATTCAGAAGCCTGAAAGTATCTCAAACCAGCCATTTTGTAACATCAAGCCTTGTGCCAAGTTCAAATTCTCAAAACTTCAACAATAAAACTTGTTCTCTTTGTATTTCAAACCTGCCTCCTCCATTGCTTCTATGCTTGGTGCATTCCACACTACCAAAATCACCTCACAACACAACTAAGGATAAACAGAGACATAAACCAGCGTCTCTAAACATATTGGTGGCAGCTTAATTGATATTTATGAAGAAGGTTCCTCACAGAATATTGGTGACATTAAAGAAGATTAATACTTCCTCACATAATTTTTGGTGGCATCTAGTGAGATTAGCGCTGCTTCTTTACATTTTTTGTTGACAAGCGGTGGGATTAATGCTTTGTTACAAATACATTGTATTGAACAATGTCTATATGAAGTTCCCATGTTACAGCAGAACTGTGGAATCTTGGGAAAGACTAAAATATTTCCTGTTCAGTAGTGAATAATTTTATTGCTGCTAAAGGGTTGCAATTTGTTTTTCTTTCTTTGGAACATTTCAATTACACTACAAATTTATGGGGTTTTTTTTAGTTTTTAATGAGGAGAGTTAAATAGAACCTCACTTATCCACAGACATTATTCCCCACTGTAAATTAAGAAATTGCATTTATTACCTCTAAAATTCCTTCCTCAAATAACAATAAAAACAAAGTAACAAGACAACCATCTTTCATTAGAGATTTTCATCAAAAATGAACTACTTGCATTGTAAAAGTAGGAACAGGTTATATGGAGATCCTTCAAATGCCGAGGCATTCTACTGTATTCTAATCTATATAAATAAAAATGTAATGTTCATTTGTGGCATTAACAGAACTCAAAAACCAGTGGGCGAATTGACACCAAATTTGGACAGCATACACCTAACAACCCAATGTATGTCCTTCACTCAATTTTTTTTGATTTTGTCATTTGGGAGTTGTAGTTCTTGGGATTTATAGTTCACCTACAATCAAAGAGCATTCTGAACTCCACCAATGATGGAATTGAACCAAAGGTGACACACAGGACTCTCACGACCAACAGAAAACACTAGAAGGGTTTGGTGCGCATTGATCTTGAGTTTGGGAATTGTAGTTCACCTACATCCAGAGAGCACTGTGGACTCAAACAATGATGGATCTGGACCAAACTTGGCACTAGAAAGGTTTGGTGTGCATTGACCTTGAGTTTGGGAATTGTAGTTCACCTACATCCAGAGAGCACTGTGGACTCAAACAATGATGGATCTGGACCAAACTTGGCACAAATATTCCATATGCCCAAATATGAACACAGATGGAGTTTGGGGGAAATAGATCTCGACATTTGGGAGTTGTAGTTACTGGGATTTATAGTTCACCTACAATCAAAGAGCATTCTGAACCCCACAAATGACAGAATTGGTGCAAATTTCCCACACAGAACCCCCATGACCAACAGAAAATACTTAAGACCATCCAGTCCAACTCTCTTCACCACAGCAAGAAAATCTAATCAAAGCCCTCCTGACAAAGAGCCATCCAGCCATAGATATAGATAGATCTATATGATTCACACACACACACAGATATAATATCATAGATTTGAAAGGGACCCCTAAAGAAGGACAGCGATATGCTGCATGCTCCAGAGTAGGCAAACCAGAAACTCTCCACATCTACACTGATTAAGAAACAAAAAGAAATACTGTTTATCCATAAGCAGAAAGAAATTGCGTAGATTAGAAACCATTACTTTATTTTCCAGATAACCAGACTGGGCCACAGCAACGCGTGGCAGGGGATGGCTGGTCGATTAATATTTTCAATTGACATGCTCCTTATGATGGTATGTTACAACTGGAGAGGTTCCAAAGTATTTTTTGTTCCTAAATTATTCTGAATCATTTCTTACACATAGAAATACCAAATACCAAATTTACAAAATCTGTGTGGTTTTTTTTCTTTTTCTTTTTAATCTCTGTGTTTGTTTTGCTCTGTTAGAATTGTAAAACAATGGTTGCTGATGACACGATAAATAAATATGTGGATCCTACCAGGAAGTTGCTTATGGCAGCTATTTGTCACTGAGAACATTAGCTAAGGCTACAAACTGGTATCCCTATCAAATCCATTGAGCTGCATGTTTGCAGAGGCTGACACTGTCTTTCAGGTATTAGCTACCATAATTCCTTATGAATATGTATGCTGCTTGTGGCTGATAAGAGCCCAACAACACCTAGAGGCCCACAAGTTTCCAATCCCCTGACCTATCAAACAGCCATTAAAGTGCTTGCGCAAAGGCACATGCATTATTTATTTATTTATTTATTTACAGTATTTATATTCTGCCCTTCTCACCCCACAGGGGACTCAGGGTGGATTACAATGTACATATACATGGCAAACATTCAATGCCATAAACACACAACAGATATAGACAGACACTCAAAGGCTTTTTCTTGAGGGTATTCTGGCCACCAGGGAACTGTCCCTTCATCGGCCATTTGTGACACTGATGAAGTACTTCCTCATTCTTTGCATACTTGCTGGAGATATTTATGGCCTCGTAAATTAGTTAAATTTGCCCCCTGCATAAGTGGTACCTAAATTTCCTACTTGATAGATACAACTGTCTTTTGGGCTGCAAAGGTCGACAATAAGCTACACAATTTGGTCGGAAGCTCACTTCGACCCAGGCTGCCTTCAAACTCATGACCTTTTGGTCAGTAGTGATCTGGAGCCCCCGGTGGGCCGGAAGTTGCCATAGTTTGAGGACCCCTGCACTAGACAATAGTATCATTTACATGTTTGCAGGTGGGGGGAATTATCCCATATCCAGGTTGTTGTAGGTTTTTCGGGCTATATGACCATGTTCTAGAACAGTGTTTCTCAACCTGTGGGTCCCCAGATGTTTTGGTCTTCAATTCCCAGAAATCCTAACAGCTGGTAAACTGACTGGGATTTCTGGGAATGGTAGGCCAAAACACCCAGGGACCCACAGGTTGAGAACTACTGTTCTAGAAGCATTCTCTCCTGACGTTTCACCCGCATCTATGGCAAGCATCCTCAGAGGTTGTGAGGTCTGTTGGAATGAGGAAAATTGGGTTTATATAATTGAGGATGCTTGCCATAGATGCAGGCAAAACGTCAGGAGAGAATGCTTCTAGAACATGGCCATATAGCCTGAAAAATCCTACAACAACCCAGTGATTCCAGCCATGAAAGCCTTCGACAATATAGTATCCCATGTCCACTTACCACAAACAATTCCCTTTTGTCTATATTGCAGTGGTCCAGCTTAAAAGCCTGTCAAGAGCACAGATACAGCACTATTCCTGGAATTTCAATATTTTTCTATCATTACAGGACATTCAAGCAAAATCTACACTCTGGGGCATTTAAGTAGCTTTGGATCTCATCTACAGGTTTTAAAAACCCTTGATTACATACTTTCATTTCTCAAAAAAGTTAAGACACCACAAATACTATGTCATTTTGGATGCAAAATACTAAAATGGCTGCCACTCTTTTGAACTGCAGGGAATTTCAGTGAAGCACAATCATGTACAGAAAAGCCATTGTGATCAATGAGTTTTACCCCCTCCCCCAAGTTTTCTTGGGATTATATCCTCAAACAGAAATACTTAAACTGCTTTCTCTTAGGCTGCCATTAAAAGGCTCCTTGGAAAGCATTTGTATGGCAACTTATTGTAAACTTTGCTGAATAGGTAGATTTGTGCAGGCTCCCTAGGTAATTTTCAACGGTAAGCAAATTAGAACCAAACATCCTGAGGAGTGAGGTTGAATGGGCCTTAAAAAGCATTGCTAACAACAAGGCAGCAGGAGACGACGGGATCCCAGCTGAACTGTTTAAAATCTTAAAAGATGATGGTGTCAAGGTGATGCATGCCATATGCCAGCAAATATGGAAAACACAAGAATGGCCATCAGACTGGAAAAAATCAACTTATATCCCCATACCAAAAAAGGGAAATGTGAAAGACTGCTCCAACTTCCGTACAGTGGCCCTTATTTCTCATGCCAGTAAGGTAATGCTCAAGATCCTGCAAGGAAGACTCCAGCAATACATGGAGCGAGAGTTGCCAGATGTTCAAGCTGGGTTTAGAAAAGGCAGAGGAACGAGAGACCAGATTGCCAATATCCGCTGGATAATGGAGAAAGGCAGGGAGTTTCAGAAAAACATCTACTTCTGCTTCATTGACTATTCTAAAGCCTTTGACTGTGTGGATCATAATAAATTGTGGCAAGTTCTTAGTGGGATGGGCATCCCAAGCCACCTTGTCTCTCTCCTGAGGAATCTGTACAAGGACCAAGTAGCAACAGTAAGAACTGACCACGGAACAACAGACTGGTTCAAGATTGGGAAAGGCGTACGGCAAGGCTGCATCCTCTCACCCAACCTTTTTAACTTGTATGCAGAACACATCATTCGATGTGCGGGGCTGGATGAATGCAAAGCTGGGGTGAAAATTGCTGGAAGAAACATTAACAACCTCAGATATGCAGATGACACCACTCTGATGGCCGAAAGCGAGGAGGAGCTGAGGAGCCTTCTAATCAAGGTGAAAGAAGAAAGCGCAAAAGCCGGGTTGCAGCTAAACGTCAAAAAAACCAAGATTATGGCAACAAGAATGATTGACAACTGGAAAATAGAGGGAGAAACCGTGGAGGCCGTGACAGACTTTGTATTTCTAGGTGCAAAGATTACTGCAGATGCAGACTGTAGCCAGGAAATCAGAAGACGCTTACTTCTTGGGAGGAGAGCAATGTCCAATCTTGATAAAATAGTGAAGAGTAGAGACATCAGACTGGCAACAAAGATCCGCCTAGTCAAAGCCATGGTATTCCCTGTAGTCACCTACGGATGTGAGAGCTGGACCTTAGGGAAGGCTGAGCGAAGGAAGATCGATGCTTTTGAGCTGTGGTGTTGGAGGAAAGTGCTGAGAGTGCCTTGGACTGCGAGAAGATCCAACCAGTCCATCCTCCAGGAAATAAAACCCGACAGCTCACTGGAGGGAAAGATACTAGAGACAAAGTTGAAGTACTTTGGCCACATCATGAGGAGACAGGAAAGCCTAGAGAAGACAATTATGCTGGGGAAAGTGGAAGGCAAAAGGAAGAGGGGCCGACCAAGGGCAAGATGGATGGATGGCATCCTTGAAGTGACTGGACTGACCTTGAGGGAGCTGGGGGTGGTAACGGCCGACAGGGAGCTCTGGCGTGGGCTGGTCCATGAGGTCACGAAGAGTCGGAGACGACTGAACGAATGAACAACAACAACAAGCAAACAGTATTTTGGCGCCCCCCCCCCAACCAATCACTGATATATATTTTCTGTTCATCGTGGGAGTTCTGTGTGCCATATTTGGTTCAATTCCATCATTGGTGGAGTTCAGAATGCTCTTTGATTGTAGGTGAAAAATACATCCCAGTAACTACAACTCGCATATGTCAAGGTCTATTTTCCCCCAAGAGCACCTCAAGAGCGTCCCTGGGCAAAACCAACTATACCACGAATGCTTACTTTGCGCAATGGGTTGAGCCGCCCCTGGCTCCAGATCTTTACTATATAAGTCTGATCTGACACAAAGCATATAGAAGTGTAGAAGTGTGTACCTGCTGCCTAGCAACAATCTCCCATTTCCTTAACCCCAGGTGTACTTCAAAGGACATGAGTTTTAAAAGGCATCTGTCACAGTTCACTTGCCGAAAGACTGTAATTATCTTGTTCTCATTTTCATCTGGTCTTTAAAGACTCCAGAAAAGTACAAAAATGACCGCAGTGATCTTAAAAATCATTTCTAAAAATTGCTCAAAATAACCCAGGCATAAAACAAACCAAAAGTTAATCTAACTGAAAGCAGTAGATCAAAGACTTCTTAATACATAACAAAACATCTCACTAATGGCAAAGGGAATCACTTATTCAGTTATCAATAGTTATTAATACACAGCATATCCTGGATTTTACATAAGTGCACAAAAACATAGATAATAGCAAATTCTATTTTCTTCAATGGGATGGATGATAAGTGTATTGAGAAGAGGATACAGCTTGTACAGGAGGTCCTAAAGCAATGTTTCTCAACCTTCCTAATGCCGTGACCCCTTAACACAGTATTTTCCTACTATTATGAATTGTAATGTAAATATCTGATATGCAGGATGCTTTTTCATGCACTGGACCAGGCCTGTAGCCAGGATTTTTATTCGGGGGGTACTGTTCTGGAACAGCTGTTCCAGGAGCTCCAATTTTATTTGCTTGGAACTAAAGGTTTGTTTGCAATCTCAGGCTTGAGATTTTGCAACAGGGTGGCTTCCTGTTATAGTTTGCAGTCATAGGGAAAGCCCCCTGTCCATCTTCATTTAGCTTTGGTTCCGCCCATTTTTCTGGGTTTTGGGAAGAGGGAGGAACCATTTCAGTTAGTTTTCTACAGGGAAGTCAATGTACAGGATGTGTACAGATTTCCTCCTGTAAAAAGGCTTCGACCCTTAAGACCTCCCGGGGGAGAACCAGTCCTAAGATCATCTAAAGATTCTCGAAGGTTCCAGGGAAACAGCTTTACAGCCCTTGACATATAGACCTTGACATTTGGGAGTTGTAGTTGCTGGGATTTATAGTTCACCTACAATCAAAGAGCATTCTGAACCCCACCAACAATTAAATTAGGCCAAACTTCCCACAGAGAACCCCCATGGAAAAAAGAAATAAATATACAAATAGAGGAGTGGTACAAGGAAGTATGGAAATTGGCAATAAATGATAACTTGACATGTATATTAAAAGTTAAAAGAGGTATATGGAAACAAAGTGATGTTGATGATGTATGGAGAAAATTTATCAAAAAAGGATTAAAAAATAAAGAAGGAAAGTTACCTCCACAGGAAGAATTGAAATTTTGGACAGATGATATGTAAAAGTTGTGGCTTTGAGGGGGAAGGGGAGCACAGAGGTGAGGGATAGATAATATGTATAAGCAGAAAAATAATACTAGATGCCAAAAGTATGGTAGCTTGTATTGAATAATATGTATCTGCAGTAAAACAAACAATGTATAACAAATGTATTAAACCATGATATAATAAAAATATTATACAAAAAAAAGAACCCCAATGATTGACAGAAAATACTATTTTCTGATGGTCTTTGGCAACCTCTCTGACACCCCCTTATGACCCCCCCCCGGGGTCCCGATCCCCAGGAATCACTGTCCTAAGAGGAGAAGTGAAACTAGGAATATGTGAAACTAGTTCCATAACTACATGGAGAACACCATTTTTTCTCAGATTTAAGGGCAAGCTAATGTGGTTGCTGATAAATTAAACTAATTAATGTATTTTAAAATAATTATTCCTTTTAATTTTGTATCTGCTAATTTATTCTGTTTCAGTTACTATTAATCACTAATTTGTTTTTCTTTCTTTCCTTCTATGAATTATTGTAAGTATCATGGAAACACACATATGTTGACTCCAACTATAGATTTCAGCAGGGGAAATAGCACTTAATAGGCAAGAGAAAATAGAATAAGAAATACTCATAGAATTCTGTAGGTTAGAGTGCTCTCTCATAGACCTCTTATGGCAGTGTGGACTCAGGGCCTTTCCACACAGCCCTGTATCCCAGAATATCAAGGCAGAAAATCCCACAATATCTGCTTTGAACTGGGTTATCTGAGCCCACACTCAGATAATGTGGGATTTTCTGCCTTGATATTCTGGGATATAGGGCTGTGTGGAAGGGCCCCTTAGAATCATAGAATCAAAGAGTTGTAAGAGACCTCATGGGCCATCCAGTCCAAGCCCCTGCGAAGAAGCAGGAATATTGCATTTAAATCACCCCTGACAGATGGCCATCCAGCCTCTGTTTAAAAGCTTCCAAAGAAGGAGCCTCCACTGCACTCCGGGGCAGAGAGTTCCACTGCTGAACGGCTCTCACAGTCAGGAAGTTCTTCCTCATGTTCAGATGGAATCTCCTTTCTTGTAGTTTGAAGCCATTGTTTCGCGTCCTAGTCTCCAAGGAAGCAGAAAACAAGCTTGCTCCCTTCTCGCTGTGGCTTCCTCTCACATATTTATACATGGCTATCATATCTCCTCTCAGCCTTCTCTTCTTCAGGCTAAACCAGTTGATAACCCAGTTCAAAGCAGATATTGTGGGATTTTCTGCCTTGATATTCTGGGTTGTATGGTTGGGTGGAAGGGGCCATAGGGGCCAAACTACTAGAATGTGAAGTCAACTGGTTGGAAATTCAAGATGTGGGAAATTAAGATAAGCACTTCTTGAAGCATCATACTACCAGTATTCAGCTACTGAAGCCCACTACCACAGAGATTGCCTCTAACTTGGAGGGGTTTTAAAAGGAACTATAAATTCATGGAGGGCAAAGCTATCAATAGCTATGGAGTACCAAATTTCAAGGACCCCCTGGTAGTGAAGCGGGTTAAACTACTGAGCTGCTGAACTTGCTGACCTAAAGGTTGGCTGTTTGAATTTGGGGAGTGGGTTTTTTTGTGTCAGGAGCGACTTGAGAAACTGCAAGTCACTTCTGGTGTGTGAGAATTGGCCGTCTGCAAGTACGTTGCCCAGGGGACGCCCGGATGAATTGTTGTTTTTATCATCCTTGTGGGAGGATTCTCTCATGTCCCTGCATGAGGAGCTGGAGCTGATAGAGGGAGCTCATCCACCTCTCCCCGGATTCGAACCTGCGACCTGTCGGTCTTCAGTCCTGCCAGCACAGGGGTTTATCCCACTGCGCCACCGGGGGCTCCTACTTTTTTGGCGGGGTGAGCTCCTGCTTTTAGGCCCAGCTTCTGCCAACCTAGCAGTTTGAAAACATGGAAATGTGAGTAGATCAATAGGTACTGCTTCTGCAGGAAGGTAACGGCACTCCATGCAATAATTCTGGCCACATGACCTTGGAGATGTCTATGGACAACGCCGGCTCTTCGTCTTAGAAATGGAGATGAGCACCACCCCCCAGAGTCGACATGACTAAACTTAATGTAAGGGGAAACCTTTACCTTTATCTTTACCAAAGCTCAATTTCAAGGGCTGGAAAACAGTACACTTTCACACTATTTGTGGATTTCCCTAGGCATTCTGTTAGCCATGATGAAAAACTGTCCTGGACTGAATAAGCCCCTGATCTGATTCAACCTTCTTGTTTTAGATTAAATAAGTACAGGAATATTAAAGATATAAAAATGGCAGTCTACCAATAGAGTTGACATTGGTTCAAGGATGTGTGGCTTTAAAAAGTAGTCTGAATATTACTTGGCTAAACTGTTACATTAGGATAACTAGTTGCTTGCACAGCAGCTTGGAAAAAGTTGGAAGGGGCAGTCACAGGAAGTCTGGCAACAGGACAGGGGATAATTTAAAATGATTAATTATTTCAAATTACAATGTTGACATAAAATAATTTTACACTTCCCTTGTAACATTTAGGATAATTCATGTATTTTCTTCCTCTGCAATTGGTCCCAGAGCAAATCAATCCCCAAAACTCACAAGAAGGCAAAAGAACCAAACTGAGGCTATTGTGCTGTGGATGTATCATGAGATTATATGACTCATTGCAAAAGGTGATAATATTCAACAAGAGGAAGGAAGTAGGAAAAGAGAATTGTTGCATTATACGTGGATAGAGTTAATAAAGGAAGCCACAGCCTTTAATTGGTAGGACCTGAGCAAGGCTGTATGTGACAGCATGTCTTAAAGGGGTCTAATTCATAAGGTTACTATAATTTAAAGCTGATTTGATGATAATTAGCAACTACAACAAAGGAGGTATAGTGGAATAAACAGGAATGGGGGAAACAAGTGATTTCAGTAAAATATGTATATGACTCAGTGATGACTTTGGAATTATTTTACGCTTTTGAAGCATCGTGAGTTATAGAACTCCAATATGCTGATGACAACGTCGTCTGTGCGCATTCAGAAGAAGACCTACAAGCATGCATACATACATACATACATACGAGAAGCTCAACCTCTCATTGAACATCGAGAAAACCAAAGTGCTCTTTCAGCAGTCACCAGCCAATCCCTCTCCAATGCCAGAAATACAGCTTAATGGTATAACATTAGAAAATGTCGATCATTTCCACTACCTTGGCAACCACCTCTCCACACTGAAATACAACACTGCCTGTGCTCTGCAAGTGTAGCATTTTTTCAAATGAAGCACAGAGGACTGAGACATCCATAGGGATACCAAGGTGCTTGTTTATAAAGCTATTGTCCTCCCAACCCTGCTATATGCCTGTGAAACATGGACTATCTACAGATGTCACATGCAACTCCTGAAACAATTCCATCAGTGTTGCTTCTGAAAAATCTTGCAAATCTCTTGGGAAGACAGGCAGACAACTGTCAGCATGCTGGAAGGAGCAAAGACTACAAGCACTGAAGCTATGGTCCTCGGCTATCAACTCCACTGGACCAGCCACGTTGTCTGGATGCCCAGCTACCGTCTCCCAAAGCAGTTGCTTTACTCTGAATTCAAGAACAGAAAATGGAAGGTTGGAGAATTTAAAGATGGGCTCAAAGCCAACCTTAAAAACTGTGGCATAGACACAGGGAATTGGGAAGCCCTGGCCCTTGAGCACTCTAGCTGGAGATCAGCTGTGACCAACAGTGCTGTAGAACTTGAAGAGGCACGAATGGAGGGGGAAAGAGAGAAACATGCCAAGAGGAAGGCGTGTCAAGTCTCTTCTGCTGTGTTTTTCAGTGTTTTAATGAGTGATGGTCATTTGTTGGCCTAATAGGTATATTGTGTCCAAATTTGGTGTCAATTTGCCCAGGGGTTTCTGAGTTCTGTTAATCACACAAACAAGCATTACATTTTTATTTATATGGATTACTAGCCATCCCCTGCCACATGTTGCTGTGGCCCAGTCTGTGTATATGTGTTTTAGTTGTGTATATATGGTTTTGCATATGCGTTGTAATGTATTTTTTGTTTATTGGCTTTTTAAGTCTCTTCTGCTGTGTTTTTCAGTGTTTTTATGAGTGATAGACACTCGTTGGCCTGATAGATGTATTGTGTCCAAATTTGGTGTCAATTCATCCAGTGGTTTTTGAGTTATGTTAATCCCACAAATAAACATTGCATTTTTATTTATGTGGAGTATTATTATTATTATTATTATTATTATTATTGTCAATATCTGTTTTGAACTGTGGTGTCCAGAATTGGACACAGTATCCCTGGTAAGGTCTAACCAAAGCAGAACAGAGAGACACTACAACTTTTCTTGATCTAAACACTATACTCCTTTTGATGCAGCCCAAAATCCCATTGGCCTTTTTAGCTACCGCATCACACTGTTGGCTCATGTTCAACTTGTTGTCCATGAAGACTCCAAGAACTTTTTCACATGTATATGGCTAGAGTTACACTAAAAAAATACTTGTTCCGATTTTTTTAGTCTAACTCCTGCCATATATATGGCTGGACTTACCCATGGAGTTGGAAGAGACCATATGGGCCATCTAGTCCAACCCCCTGCCGCACAGGAAAAGCACAAATTCAACTTAAGAACAAACCTACAGAACCTATATTGCTCACAACTTGGGGACTGCCCATGCAGTCTCCTCCTGGCCAAACCACCTCAGGGCCCTTCAACACAGCCATATAACCCTGAATATCAAGGCAGATAATCCACAATATTGGCTTTGAACTGGATTGTCTGAGTCGACATTGCAATATATGGCTGGAGTTACACTAAAAGCATACTTGTTCTGATTTGCATACAAATTCAACTTAAGAACAAACCTACAGAACCTATATTGCTTGCAACTTGGGGACCGCCCTTAAGGTCTCCTCCTGGCCAAATCACCTCAGGGCCCTTCCGCACAGTCATATAACTCAGAAAATTGAGGCAGATAATCTACAATATTGGCTTTGAACTAAATTATCTGAGTCCACATTGCCATATATGGTTGGAGTTACACTAGAAAAGTACTTGTTCCAATTTACATACAAATTCAACTTAAAAACAAACCTACAGAACCTATATTGCTTGCAACTTGGGAACTGCCCTTACAGTCTCCTCCTAGCCAAATCACCTAAGGCTCTTCCACACAGCCATATAACCCAGAATATCAAGGCAGATAACCCACAATATTGTCTTTGAACTGGATTATCTGAGTCCACATTGCCATATATGGCTGGAGTTACACTAAAAAAGTACTTGTTCCAATTTTTTTAGTGTAACTCCTGCCATATATATGGCTGGACTTACCCATGGAGTTGGAAGAGACCATATGGGCCATCTAGTCCAACCCCCTGCCGCACAGGAGAAGCACAAATTCAGCTTAAGAACAAACCTACAGAAACTATATTGCTCGCAACTTGGGGGCTGCCCTTACAGTCTCCTTCTGGCCAAATCACCTCAGGGCTCTTCCACACAGCCATATAACCTAGAATATTAAAGCAGATAATCCACAATATTGTCTTTGAACTGGATTATCTGAGTCCACATTGCCATATATGGCTGGAGTTACACTAAAAAAGTACTTGTTCTGATTTGCATACAAATTCAACTTAAGAACAAACCAGCAGAACCAATATTGCTCGCAACTTGGGGACTGCCCTTACAGTCTCCTCCAGGCCAAACCACCTCAGGGCCCTTCCACAAAGCCGTATGACCCAGAATATCAAGGCAGATAATCCACAATATTATCTTTGAACTGGATTATCTGAGTCCACATTGTCATATAATTCAGTGCAAAATGGATTTTATACAATTGTGTGGAAGGGGCCAACAAGAAGCAGCAATCCTTATGGCTGCTTTCCATAGAGAGCCATTTCAGCACCATGGACAGGGGAAAGCGGGCCTGATGTACCTTATGATCACCAGGCACGATAGGCTTTTACTGGATTATCTGAGTCCACATTGCCATATAATTCAGTTTCATATGGGTTTTATACAGCTGTGTGGAAGGGGCCAACAAGAAGCAGCAATCCTTATGGCTGCTCCACATAGAGAGCCATTTCAGCACCATGGATAGGGGGAAAGCGGGCCTGATGTTCCTTATGATCACCAGGCGCCAGGCCCATAGCTAAGATTTTGTTTCGGGGGGAGCTGAGTTTGATTCGGGGGGGGGGGGGGATTGGCTGAGTATGAGTGAAAGAGAATATCCTAGCAAACCTTTTGTATCGTTATCCCAATACCCCCATGCATATGGGATATATTAAGCATGGTGATCAGATCATGATATTAATAAACATAACAGTTTAAATAATGTACCAGTAGGACATTCTTGGGACCACCATGAGAATTTGGGGGGGGGTGAAGCCCCCCAAGCCCCCCCCCCCCCCGACTACATGCCTGCCAGGCGCCATAGGCTTTGAACTGGATTATCTGAGTCCACATTGCCCTATAATTTGGTTCCATGTAGGTTTTATACAGCTGTGTGGAAGGGGCCAACAAGAAGCAGCAATTTTATGGTTGCTCCCCATAGAGAGCAATTTCAGCACCATGGATTGAAAGCGGGCCTGGTGTACCTTATGATCAGCAGGCGTGATAGGCTGTGAACTGGATTATCTGAGTCCACATTGCCATATAATTCAGTTCCATGTGGGTTTTATACAGCTGTGTGGAAGGGGCCAACAAGAAGCAGCAATCCTTATGGTTGCTCTCCATAGAGAGCCATTTCAGCACCATGGACAGGGGAAAGCGGGGCTTGATGAACCAGGCTTAAGAGGCAAGCCAGCACTTTGAGGCAATTTCAGCACCATGGACAGGAGGAAGCGGGCCTGCTGTACCATGCGCGAAAGGCAAGCCAGCACTTTTGAGGCAATTTCAGCACCATGGACAGGGGGAAGCGGCCCTGATGTACCATGCGCGAAAAGCAAGCCAGCACTTTGGGGCAGCAGATCACAGGAGCTGTCTTCATAGACTTGCCAGCAGCCTATGATACTGTGAACCACCGCCTCCTTCTGAGAAAAATGTATAATATCACAAAGGATTACCACCTCACCCGCCTCATAGGAAACCTGCTACAAAACAGGAGCTTTTTTGTTGAGTTCCAGGGCCACAGAAGCAGATGGCGGCCTGCCTCAGGGGAGTGTGCTTGCTCCATCCATGTTCAACATCTATACAAATGACCAGCCACTGCCAAAAGGGACAGAGAGTTTCATCTATGCTGATGATCGTGCCATTACAACTCAAGAAGGGAGCTTTGGGATGGTTGAAAAGAAGCCCTCCGAAGCTCTAGGTGCTCTTACTGCTTATTATAAGGAAAACCAACTGATCCCTAATCCATCTAAAACACAGACATGTGCTTTTCACCTTAAGAGCAGACAAGCATCCCGAGCTCTGAGGATTACCTGGGAAGGAATCCCATTGGAGCATTGCAACACACCCAAATACCTGGGAGTCACTTTGGACCATGCTCCGACCTACAAGAAGCACTGCCTGAACATCAAGCAAAAAGTGGGCGCTAGAAACAACATCATATGAAAGCTGACTGGCACAACCTGGGGATCACAACCAGACACAGTGAAGACATCTGCCCTTGCGCTATGCTACTCTGCTGCTGAGTACGCATGCCCAGTGTGGAATACATCTCACTATGCTAAAACAGTAGATGTGGCTCTTAATGAGACATGCTGCATTATCACAGGGTGTCTGCGCCCTACACAACTGGAGAAATTACACAGATTAGCCGGTATTGCACTACCTGACATCTGCCGGGAAGTAGCAGCCAATAGTGAAAGGACCAAGGCAGAGACATCTCCAGCTCATCCCGTTTGAGTATCAGCCAGCACGTCAACGACTTAAATTAAGACATAGTTTTCTTAGATCTACAGAGACACTCACTGGAACACCTCAGCAAGCGAGAGTCCAAAAGTGGCAGGCCCAAACCCAGCACCTCAATTCGTGAGTGATACCAGATGAGAGACTCCCCCCTGGGCACACAGAAGACTGGGCGACTTGGAAGGTGCTGAACAGACTGCGCTCTGGCACCACGAGATGCAGAGCCAATCTGTGGAATTTTTTTAGTTTTTTTAAATCTGTGTGTTTGTTTTGTTCTGTTAGAATTGTAATACAATGGTATGGTTGCAGATGACACGATAAATAAATAAATAGATAAGCACCATGGATTGAAAGCGGGCCTGGTGTACCTTATGATCACCAGGCGCCATAGGCTTGGAACTGGATTATCTGAGTCCACATTGCCATATAATTCAGTTCCATATGGGTTTTATATAGCTGTGTGCAAGGGGCCAACAAGAAGCAGCATTCCTTAAGGTTGCTCTCCATAGAGAGCCATTTCAGCACCATGGACAGGGGGTAAAGCGGGGCCTGATCAACCAGGCGCGAGAGGCAAGCCAGCACTTTGAGGCAATTTTCAGCACCATGGACAGGGGAAGCGGGCCTGATGTACCATGTGCGAAAGGTAAGCCAGCGCTTTGAGGCAATTTCAGCACCATGGACAAGGGAGGAAGGGCCTGATGTTCTACCTTATGATCACCAGGCGGAAAAGGCAAGCCAGCACTTTGAGGCAATTTCAGCACTATGGACAAGGGAAAAGAGGGTCTGGTGTAGCAGGCGTGAGAGGCAAGCCAGCACTTTGATGCAATTTCAGCACCATGGACAAGGGAAAGAGGGCTTGATGTGTCTTATGATCAGCAGGCGCAAGAGGCAAGCCAGCACTTTGAGGCAATTTCAGCACCATGGACAAGGGGAAAGCAGGCCTGATGTGCCAGGCATGAGAGGCAAGCCAGCACTTTGGGGCAATTTCAGCACCATGGACAAGGGAAAGCAGGCCTGATATACCTTATGATCACCAGGTGGGAGAGGCAAGCCAGCACTTTGGGGCAATTTCAGCACCATGGACAAGGGAAAGCAGGCCTGATATACCTTATAATCACCAGGTGGGAGAGACTCAAGTGATTCTCCCGGCAGAATAAGAGTCGTGGGGGGAAAGAGAGACCCTTCTACACTACCATATAAAATCCAGATTGCCTGCTTTGAACCGGATAATGTGGCGGTGTAAAAGGGGCTGAAGACAGACCAGGGAAGACGCTCTTCCTGCCGGCGCCTCCCCACGCATCCTACACAAGACTGCTCCGTTGGAATTAATGATCCTGCTTTGGGAGTAGGAAGGGCATGGAGATGGGGGCGATCAAAGGATGTGTGGCGAAAAAAAAAGGAGAGCAGATGGCTCTGTAAGCCCCCCCCCTCCCCAACCCTGAGACCTTCAAGGAGGGCTTCCAATAGAGAAAGGAAGGAAAAGGAAGGCTTCCATTTTAGCTCCATCCCTTTAAGGTGGGGTTACAACACTCCCGCATGAACCAGAATACGGAAAATGAGCCAGATGGACGACGCAGAGCTCTTAGGAAGGGGTTGAAAGATGGGGGAGGGAGAATGGAGGGGGAGAAGAGCCCTACGGAGGGGGATTCATGTCCGCGCCGGTTCAGGAAAGGGCAGACCCGGCTCAGGCCGCATTGCTTGCATCTCTTCCCTCCCCTCCTGCCCTCTCTTCCCCCTCCCCCTCCCAAACCATCGGACAGGTTTACTGCGTGCCTTGGAGAAGGAGGAGGAGGCGGCTGGGCGGCGAGGTTCCCTTTGGGTTGCCCCTGCTGCGCCCTTGACATGACAGCGGCGATCTGCCTCCTCTCCGCTTCGCTCAGCTGGCTCAGATCCGCCGCCACGCCGCCCGGGATCGAAGACGGGGCCCCCTCCGCCGCCACCGCCGCCGCCACACCTTCGGGCAGCCCTTCGCCTCCCTCCAGGCTGGCCTCGTTGCCCATGGCTGCCAAACAGGCTTCCTGCTGCTGAGCGAGTCCTCCTTCTCAGGCTTTCCCCTTTCCCTGCTGCTCCTGGAGGCGATGGGCTGCTGCTAGTCCTCCTTCTCCTCCATGGCTGGGAAGGTAACCCCGCTGCTGCTGCTGCTGCTGCCGCTGGTGCTCCTGCTGCTCCAGAGGCAGGCGAGGAAAAGGACCCCAGCGCTCCCCCGCCTTTGCCTCCAGAGCGCATGCTCTTTGCACAAGACGGGTGATTTCCTCTCCTCCTCCTTTTACACACGCGTCTCCCCCACCCTGCTCCCTTAAAGGAGCCGCTGGCACGGCTGTCAGCCCCAAGGCCTGAAATACTGATCCCTGACAGAGGGCAAAGGGCCTTCCAAATACAACTCCTCAGAATGAGCCAACTGCCTTTCCAAATGCAACAGAGGTGAGGTTTGTTTTGGATCCAGAAGCAACAGACCCCTATTATGGATGGAAAAGGCTTTTAAAGGTAGCATACACATTTATTACACACACAGATACATAATGCTGCTGGGGCCCTTCCTATGGGCCCTTCCACACAACCATATAATATCAAGGCAGAAAATCTCACAATATCTGCTTTGAACTGGGTTATTAAGGAGCCCTTCCACACAGCTCTATATCCCAGAATATCAAGGCAGAAAATCCCATAATATCTGCTTTGAACTGGGTTATTAAAGAGTCCTTCCACACAGTCCTATATCCCAGAATATCAAGGCAGAAAATCCCTGAACTGGGTTGTCAAGGGGCCTTTCCACACAGCCCTATATCCCAGAATATCAAGGCAGAAAATCCCATAATATCTGCTTTGAACTGGGTTATCAAGGGGCCCTATCACACGCCCTATATCCCAGAATATCAAGGCAGAAAATCCCATAATATCTGCTTTGAACTGGGTTATCAAGGGGCCCTATCACACAGCCCTATATCCCAGAATATCAAGGCAGAAAATCCCATAATATCTGCTTTGAACTGGGTTATCAAGGGGCCCTATCACACAGCCCTATATCCCAGAATATCAAGGCAGAAAATCCCATAATATCTGCTTTGAACTGGGTTATCAAGGGGCCCTATCACACAGCCCTATATCCCAGAATATCAAGGCAGAAAATCCCATAATATCTGCTTTGAACTGGGTTATTAAAGAGCCCTTCCACACAGCCCTATGTCCCAGAATATCAAGGCAGAAAATCCCATAATATCTGCTTTGAACTGGGTTATTAAAGAGCCCTTCCACACAGTCCTATGTCCCAGAATATCAAGGCAGAAAATCCCATAATATCTGCTTTGAACTGGGTTATTAAAGAGCCCTTCCACACAGTCCTATGTCCCAGAATATCAAGGCAGAAAATCCCATAATATCTGCTTTGAACTGGGTTATTAAAGAGCCCTTCCACACAGCCCTATGTCCCAGAATACCAAGGCAGAAAATCCCACAATATCTGCTTTGAACTGGGTTATTAAGGAGCCCTTCCACACAGTCCTATGTCCCAGAATATCAAGGCCAAACATCCCACGATATCTGCTTTGAACTAGGTTATTAAGGGGCCCTTCCACACAGCCCTATATCCCAGAATATCAAGGCCAAACATCCCACAGTATCTGCTTTGAACTGGGTTATTAAGGGGCCCTTCCACACAGCTCTATATCCCAGAACATTAAGGCAGAAAATTCCACAGTATCTGCTTTCAACTGGGTTATTAAAGAGTCCTTCCACACAGTCCTGTATCCCAGAATATCAAGGCAGAAAATCCCTGAACTGGGTTGTCAAGGGGCCTTTCCACACAGCCCTATATCCCAGAATATCAAGGCAGAAAATCCCATAATATCTGCTTTGAACTGGGTTATCAAGGGGCCCTTCCACACAGCCCTATATCCCAGAATATCAAGGCAGAAAATCCCATAATATCTGCTTTGAACTGGGTTATTAAAGAGCCCTTCCACACAGTCCTATGTCCCAGAATATCAAGGCAGAAAATTCCACAATATCTGCTTACAACTGGGTTATTAAAGAGTCCTTCCACACAGTCCTGTATCCCAGAATATCAAGGCAGAAAATCACTGAACTGGGTTGTCAAGGGGCCTTTCCACACAGCCCTATATCCCAGAATATCAAGGCAGAAAATCCCACAATATCTGCTTTGAACTGGGGGTAATAGTATGAAAGCTGGGTCCGGAAGCTCTGAGGCTTACGCTCTTTCCACTTCTCTCCTTCGGGAGCACTGTTTGCGCAATGCAGAATAGAACACAGATATTATATTATATTATATTATATTATATTTACTACATTTACATACCGCCACTCTCAGCCCAAGGGCAACTTGGAGCAGTTAACAATAAGCAACAATTCGCTGCTGGTCCAGTTACAACAAATTAAAAAAAATGATAAATACTTAAAAATACTAACAGTACTATAAAAACATAAAAATCATACACAGCATTTAAAACATTATAGAAGGAATGTAAGAATTCTTTAATGGTAAAACCCTTACCTGAACCCTAAGCCTTACCCTAAACCTTACCCTAAGCCTAACTCTTAAGCCTTAACCCTAATCCTAACCCAAACCCGAAACCTTATCCTAAGGCTAAGGCTAATCCGTAAACCTAATTCTAACCCTAATCTGAACCCTTACCCTACCCGAAACCCTAAACCTTACCCTAAAGTTTATCCTGACCCTTCCCTCCTTTCTATCCTTCTACCAAATTGAAGTATACTCCCGCCCTCAGTGTGCCACTCCCCCCTTCCCTTTTTCACAACCTTGTTGCAGAATGTGCGTAACGCTTCCAGACCCAGCTATCATACTATCACCGAACTGGGTTATCAAGGGGCCCTTCCACACAGCCCTATGTCCCAGAATATTAAGACAGAAAATCCCACAATATCTACTTTAAACTGGGTTATTAAGGGGCCCTTCCACATAGCCCTATACTCCAGAATATTAAGGCAGAAAATCCCACAATATCTGCTTTGAACTGGGTTATCAAGGAGCCCTTTGACACAGCCCTATATCCCAGAATATCAAGGCAGAAAATCCCACTATATCTGCCTTGATCTGGGTTATTAAGGAGCCTTTCCACACAGCCTTATATCCCAGAATATTAAGGCAGAAAATTCCACAATATCTGCTTTGAACTGGTTTATCAAGGGGCCCTTTGACACAGCCCTATATCCCAGAATGTCAAGGCAGAAAATCTCACAATATCTGCTTTGAATTGGGTTATTAAGGGGCCCTTCCACACAGCCCTATATCCCAGAATATCAAGGCAGAAAATCCCACAATATCTGCTTAGAACTGGATCATCAAAGGGCCCTACACACAGCCCTATATTCCAGAATATCCAGGCAGAAAATCCCACAATATCTGCTTTGAACTGGGGTTAATCCTATGAAAACTGGCTCTGGAAGTTCTGAGGTTTACGCTCTTTCTGCTTTACTCCTTCAGGAGCACTTGTTTGCGCAATGCAGAATGGAACACAGATATTATAGAAGGAATGTAAGAATTCATTAATGGTAAAACCCTTACCTGAATCCTAACCCTTACCCTAAGCCGAAACCTTAACCCAAACCCTAACCCTAACCCTAATCCTAACCCAAAACCTTACTCTAAGCCCAGGCCTGTAGCCAGGATTTTGATTCGGAGGGAGCTGAGTTTGATTCGGGAGGAGGGGGGGGGGGGCTGAGTCTGAGTGAAAGAGGGTCTACCTTAGCAAACCTTTTGTATCGTTACCCCAATACCCCCATGCATATGGGATATATTGAGCATGGTGATCAGATCATGATATGAATAAACGTAACAGTTTAAATAATGGACCAGTAAGGCCTTCTCGCAGACCACCATGAGAATTTGGGGGGGGGGGGGCTGAAGCCCCTCAAGCCCCCCCCCCCCCCCCCCCGGCTACATGCCTGCCTAAGCCTAAGACTAACCTCTAACCTAATTCTAACCCTAAACCTAAACCTTACCCTACCCCAAACCCTAAACCTTATTTATTTCGGGTACTTCTACCTGGGGGGGGGGGGGGGGGGGGGCAGGGCGGCTTACAACCGGCACAAATCGATGCCAACAATTCATCAGATAAAATACATGACAGCAATAACCACAATAATTAAAACATTCAATTAATACAATAACAACTAAAAAGCCAATCTGTTGGCCAACGTTCACCGAGTTCTAAAATCTGTAAGTCCATTCAGCATTACCATAGTCCTTTCCAAATTCTGGTCATCATTACCTTGTCAGTCTGCCAGATTACCCAAAAGCCTGGTCCCATATCCATGTTTTCAGCTTCCTTCTGTAGGAGAGGAGGGATGTTGATGACCTAATTTCCCCGGAGAGTGAATTCCACAGGCGAGGGGCCCTCACTGAGAAGGCCCTGTCCCTCGTCCCCACCAACCTCACTTGTGATAGAGGCGGGGCCGAGAGCAGGGCATCCTCAGAAGATCTTATACTCCGAGGTGGGACATAGAAAAAGATACGTTTGGACAGGTACGCTGGGCCGGAGCCTTAAAGTTTATCCTAACTCTTCCCTCCTTTCTATCCTTCCACCAAATTGAAGTATATTCCTGCCCTCAGTGTGCTGCTCTCCCCTTCCCTTATTCACAACCCTAGTGCGGAATGCACGTAATGCTTGGCGCTTCTGGACCCAGCTATCATATTATCACAGAACTGGGTTATTAAGGGGCCCTTCTACACAGTCCTAAATTCCAGAATATCAAGGCAGAAAATCCCATAATATCTGCTTTGAACTGGCATATCAAGGGGCCCTTCCACACAGCCCTAAAGCCCAGAATACCAAGACAGAACATTCCACAGTATCTGCTTTGAACTGGGTTATCAAGGGGCCCTTCCACACAGCCCTACATCCCAGAATATCAAGGCAGAATTTCCCACAATATCTGCTTTGAACTGGGTTTTTTGAGTCCACACTGCCATAGATTCCAGTTAAAAGCAAAAAATGTCGGGTTTTATTAAGCTATATAGAAGGGGCCTCAGCCTCTGTTTAAAAGCTTCCAAGGAAGGAGCTTCCACCACACTCCAAGGCAGAGAGTCCCACTGCTGAACAGCTCTTACCACCTCATCAGTTGGTTGGTGGGAGAAGAAGATGGTGGTTTGCTTCACTGCAAGGCATGGGAAATCTGGTATCTCATGCCTCACATTCACTAAACAAACACATTACTGCAAAATGGCACCTGGGGATGGATGGATAGATGGATGGAGGTATGGACGAATGCATGTGTATATATATATATATATATATATATATATATATATATACTTACAGAAAATGCTCCCCTGCCTCAAAGGGAGGCCAAGCAAATGTCAGAGTGGAAAGATAGGAACAGGTGAACTCAGAGGACACATCTGCTCAATGTTTCCCTAGGAGACTCTGGGTATATGACTCCCATGATTCATACAGCTGCGGCTCTTCTGCCCATGTGCTCTCATGCCCATCTGTTTATAAAACATTTATTTTGATATGAATTTTATAGAAAAATATATTTCAATATGTATAATTTTTAGAAATACATTTAATTACATGTGTTTATAGAATCTTTACAATCTTTTTCCCACCCTGAACATTCCACTCACTTTACTACCATCAGATCCTCTTAAGATGTCATCCACAGATGCAGGTGAAACGTCAGAAGAAAATGCTGCTAGAACATGGTCATACAACCCGGAGACAACCCAGTATGCCAGTCTTTACAATGTTAATATATTTTAATTATGCTGTAACCCTTCCTTGAGCCATGAGAAGAGGCAGCTAAGAAATAGAATTATTATTGTTGTTATCATTATTACTATTGCCCCACCAAACAGAAAATCTTGGTTTTGGTTGTTAGTCCTATTCCTGGGGTTCCTCTAGTTTCTTACATATGGCTATCAGTATTTTCTATAGGTGGTCAGATGGTGTCGGGTAGATGGCACCTGTTCTGTAGCTCATAAACTAGAACTGAGAGGGGAGAACTGATGTCCTTTATGGAATCAGCAAGTCAAATATACCCAGAAACAGGGCAAACATTTGAGGCACCAAAATGTGTGTTGGCTGACACATATCATTTCCAATTTCACTCTTGCTGTGGTGCTGGCATCTGGATGCCACTTGGCCTCATAGAAGAAGCATTAACAAGGTAGTGGGAGGAAATGGGCTGAAATGAACATATTTGCAAGGACAATCCTGTGCCATTTTTGAAACTGCAGGCTGTTATATAAGAAACAAGTTACAAGCCTTTGACTTACATGGATGCATGGAAACATATTCAGGCTGCATTCTTGTAGATCAAAATGGTAAAACAAGAAACATTTTGGCTCAGAAGTGCAAAAGCACTGACTTTACTTTGGCAAACTTTTGAGCACCAAATACTATTTATATCTTGAAGAGTTGGATCAAGAAACAACAACCAGAGGACTTCTGGATTTCATTTCTGAACAAATCTCCCAAGACCTCTGTAAAGGAAACACGAGAGACGACGGGTCTCTTATCACACCTATGTGACAAGGATTTGAGTGAGGGAATGACTAATGATGTGAGAGACCGAAGATACTGGTAGATCTTTGCCGCCACCATATCAATTTTTTATTGTTTGAGGAAACAAAATGTGAATGTATTTGAGGTAATATGTGCCTAGGCTTCTGGCTCTTCTTTTAAGGCTCCTTTGCTTGCTGACTGGACTATAAGGATGTTCAGGCTGACTTGGTTTCACTAAGTAGGACAGACCGAGGCAGAGACCAGTTAACGATGAACTAATAACAGGTTTATTGAACTTTAAGAAGATGACAACTCATAAAATGAGAGGTACACACGCATATTTCTGTTACTGAGGCTCAGGCTTACTAGACATAAGGTTTCTACAGAAGGAGTAGCTTTTATTTGAAGTGAGTTACCTACTTCACACTATTCAACCCTCTGAAACAGTGTGTTTCTAAGATCAGTCACCTTGGCTGTCTTACAGAGTAACCAGACTTCCTCTAGTCTACTCCCCACTAAAGGGCAATAAGCCTACTTGTATTCTCTCCTTAATACAAGCTGGCAAGTCTTCTCACTGACCCTCCTAGTCCAGTTTTACTGAAGCCCTTGTCCCTTTCTTTATTCCCTATAAGATCAACTCACTCAAAAGCTTCCTTCTCCCTGCCTATAATACTTCTTCTCTGTTGAAATCCTACTTCCTGTTTTGTTGGAATCTTTTCCTCTCTCTCTTAGAATCCCTCTCTCTGTTCTCTCAGAACCCTTCTCTCCCTCCTGTCAGAAGTAACAGCCTTTTTCACTCCTCCCCTTGGTGCTTAAACCAATCAGGAGTTGGCTGACTCCTCCCCTTGCCTCCTTGCCTATACTAAGATATCTGCCATTCTAAGCTTCCCCACCAAAATGGAGACCCAGCCTACTGACTCTCAGGCTTTGGCCTAGTCGGCAAATGTTAGAATCTATTACAACCTCCCTTTTGAAACCATACTGCAGCCCTAAAAATGCAATACAACTGTTTTAGTTTGCTCCTGACACAATAAATAAAGCACTAAAAAGCAACTTGAGGTGTGTCAGGAATCTGCTATTCAAAGAGAAGGGTAAAATATCAGCATAAACCTGCCCAAGTAGGGGAGCTTAAAATGACCCTTTGGATCTTGTCTTAAGTTATATATAACAAACTTCCTGTGTTTAAGATTTTTACAGTTTCATCTTATCGAATGACATCTCTACCCATTTTGCCCTGTTCCTTAATGAACGTCCCTCAATAAAAGAACTACAGGCCTGATCAAAAAGCAGAATACAGGACTGGCATGACAAGTGAAAGCAGTCCAATAGATTTCAGCACCAATGATTTGTGGTCTGAGAGGGAGACAACTCACCCTTTTTGGCTGAGCCCACCCCCATCCAGACTGTGATGCCAGGATCCTAGTGCCAGCAGAGCAGTGGCCATGCTGAATGCAGGAGTCTTGGTGTTATAATCCAAAAGAATAACTTTTCCAAGATCAGTAAAAGAGCTATGTGGAGAGAGGCACCTGTCACCCGTTCTGTTGTTTCACTTGCTTGATATTTATTATTATTTATTTATTTCAGATATTTGTAACCCACCCTTCTCAACCCCCCCCCGGGGGGGGGGGGGCATGACTCAGGATGGCTTCCAGACGGCAACAATTTGATGCCTCCAATGCACACATAATAAAATACATAATAAAATCCAATTATTACATACATTTAAAACATCACATCACATTAATTAATTAAAATCTGTTTGTGTCAATAACAGGCTGGTGGCCTTATCTGAGCCAAATTCTGTAGTTAGAGATTCCATTGAGCATGTCCATAGTCCATTTCCATAGTGATTGTCATCATTGTCACTGTCATTGTCAGCAATATTACCCAAAGGCCTGGTCCCACATCCATGTTTTTAACTTTTTTTCTAAAGGAAAGGAGGGACGTTGATAATCTAATTTCACCAGGGAGTGAATTCCACAGGTGGGGGACCACCACCAAGAAGGCCCTGTCCCTCATCCCCACCAAACACGTTTGCTACAGAGGTGGTGCTGACAGCAGGGCCTCTCCAGAAGATCTTAAACTCCGAGGTGGAACATAGAAGGTGATACATTCAGACAGGTATGCTGGGCCAGAACCGTATAGGGTTTTATAGGTCAAGTCAACTTTGAATTGTGCTGAGAACTGGACCGGTAGCCAGTGGAGCCGACATAACAGGGGGTGGTGTGCTCCCTGTATTTTATTTATTTATTTATTTATTGCTCGAACTTATATGCCGCCGCTCCCCTGGGGCTCGGAGCAGCTTACAAGAATGGCTAAAATCAAATACAATTTAAAAACAATTTAAAACAATTTAAAAACAGCAATATTAAAAATCAAAGGCCTGTTGAAACAGGTATGTCTTACATGCCCTGCGGAAAGCTGATAAGTCCCGGAAGGCACGGACTTCAGGTGGCAGAGTATTCCAGAGTGAAGGTGCCACTGCTGTAAAGGCTCTGCGTCTGGTTGCTGTTAGATGCAAGGTCTTGACACTGGGAATTTCCAATAGATCTTGGTGTTCAGAACGGAGGGATCTCTGGGGTTGGTAGGGGGTGAGGCGGTGTGATGCTCCAGTGAGTAGACTAGCTCCCACCCATTGGACTAGTTGGAGTTTCTAAACAGTCTTCAAGGGCAATCCCATGTAGAGCGTGTTGCAGTAATCTATTTGGGATGTAACAAGAGGGTGGACCACTGTGGCCAAATCAGACTTCCCAAGGGATAGGCGCAGCTGGTACACAGGTTTTAATTAACAAATTTTAATATACCACTACATTTTCATTGTTCTATCACTTATTTCTTCTAAAGAAAGGCAAACAAGAATTTCGAACTGGCAAAGGACTTTTGGATTAAGAAGTAATACTGTCACAGCCCCGCTGTGCTAACAGCACTATGTAGATTTCAGCATACTTGTGCATAGCCTTTAAATGTGGGCTTTACTGACAGTTACCTAGGATTAACAATAGACAAGGGGATTTATATGAAGAGTGATGCAAATGAATTTGTAGTAAACGAAAGTCTGGGATTAGTTTGATTTGAACTGGTGAGCTCATAAACTCTTCACTCCCCAGTCTTTGTCCTTCCTTTCCCAACAGCTATCACTTCCCTGCTGTCATTTCATGCTTTCTGTAATCTCACCTACCTTCATGTTCAAGCAAGGGACTCCTTCCTAATGCAAATTCCGGGCCTTAGTTCATTGTGCCACAATTACAAGTAAATTTGTTAGTCTTTTGGGTGCTACAAAAAACTGTTGGTTTTACTCATGAAGAAAATAAAACTTCAGCCAGGTTTCACTGCCTGTGATATTGAATCAATGCACAAAATGTGCTTAGTTGTATGTAACAACTTCTCCTAGATCTGAAAGAAAAATGATTTGAGCTGTGTATTCAGATGTGATGAAAAAGTAAGACATCTGTGCGTTACATCAGAAATATGTTTAATATGTTTTTAAGTATGAAGAGTTTCCACAATACTGGATTACAATTTTTAGGAGTCTACATAACAACAAATACTAATAGGATTAGATACCTACCAGCCTAAGCTACTTAGACTGCAATCTTCCAAGTGCTCACTCTGAAATAGGAAAGCACAGGACTTCTTCTTAATTGAGTATGTCAAATAAATTAAGAAGCTAAATTTACATATGTATTGTCGAAGGCTTTCATGGCTGGAATCACTGGGTTGTTGTAGGTTTTTTTCGGGCTGTATGGCCATGGTCTAGAGGCATTCTCTCCTGACGTTTCACCTGCACTTTGGCAAGCATCCTCAGAGGTAGTGAGGTCTGTTGGAACTAGGAAAAAGGATTTATATTGAAATTGTCCACCAGACTACACAGAGAAGCCATTGAAATACACAAGCATGTGGACAATTTCAACAGAAAGGAGGAAACCATGAAAATGAACAAAATCTGGCTACCAGTATTAAAAAACTCTAAAATTGCAACAGCACAACAACAGAGAGGAAACAAACAAGGACATCTAATTACCTCTCAACAAAAGTTTGCCCCAGGCGCAGTCAGGCCATTGTATGCTAATCAAGGTGGTCAGTTGAAACATTCACACCTAGCTCCAGCAGACAAGAGTCCTTTGTCTCACCCTGGTCATGCCACAGATACATAAATCCTTTTGCCTAGTTCCAACAGACCTCACTACCTCTGAGGATGCTTGCCAAAGTGCAGGTGAAACGTCAGGAGAGAATGCCTCTAGACCATGGCCATACAGCCCGAAAAAACCTACAACAACCTAAATTTACATAATAATAATAATAATAATAATAATAATAATAATAATAATAATCCTTTATTTGTACCCCGCTACCATCTCCCCAAAGAACTCGGTACGGCTTACATGAGGCCAAGCCCACAGCACATCAATAAACAAAAGCAATAACAATAATCAATACAAAACAGTTACAATAAACTCAAAACGGAAAATACACAATAAGCAATAACAATAACATATCAAAACATACAGCATTTAAAAACCTATTGCGGGGCCAAATGTAATAATTCAAATTTAAAATCAAAAAGTGCTGGGCATGAACAAAGTAAGGCAAATTAAAATAGGGTTTTCAGAGAAAGATGAGGGAGCACAGACAACCCTAAGTCAATATTAAAGTGCATTTGAGGACATATTGCTAAGAGTTTTCCTTATTCTGGGAAGGCACACTGGAACAACCAAGTTTTCAGGCTCCTCCTAAAGACTGCCAACGTTGGGGCATGTCTGATGTCCTTAGGGAGTGAATTCCAGAGTCGAGGGGCCATCACTGAGAAGGCACTCTCCCTCATCCCCACTAATCGCGCCTGTGAAGGAGGTGGGAGCGTGAGCAGGGCCTCTCTAGATGATCGAAGAGAACATGTGAGTTCGTACACAGAAATGCGGTCACAAATCTTTGAGTGCTTTGTTGAGAAACTGAAAAATTGTAATATCACTAATAGGATTTTACCACTTCTAACTGACCTATAACAGCCCTCCACCCTCTGTGAATAATAGGAGAAACACTAATACATATATGGCATCCGATCTTCTCATATTAAATGTTTCCTGACTATAATTCCTTTTTCTGACTTCAGTTGGCAAAATATGTTTAATAAATGTGGAATAGTTCTTGGTTGAGGTTTAATCATAACACACCATAGAATGGGGGAAATTATGCAATAGCAGTTTGCTATTTGTGGAAAGAATTAAGATTTCATTCAATCAGTCTTTTGCCTTTACAGTTTCCTCAACAATAATAGCTATTAATGGGGCAATACCGAGGACTCCTATTGAATGAGGCAGGCAAAATAGCAACAGTCAAAACATTAGCTTTGGGGAGAATACCTATCACACAACGCAATGCATATCGCACTTATCATTTGCCTCCTCCCCAGTATTATCCTGTCCCTAGTTATTGGCAGGCAAAATCTATCAACAGTTCCTTTAAAAATATTGAGTTTTAATTCAAAGATAGAGTAAACATTGAAAGAGGGGGAAGAATTCCAAATAGGAAAGTTTAGAAAGAGAAAGGGAGAGGAGAAAAAGGTAAAAGAGGTGGTAGAGAAAAGGGAAAGAAAGAAAAAAAGTAAAAATAATAGAAAAATAAAAATAAAAACCTTGTTTGATATCCTTCTATTCTTCAGTGGTTGTAGAAAGATAAAAATTATTCAAAATGACTGAAAAATTACTACTACCCCGTGTCTACTTTGCCCTCTCGTGACTATCATATATTCAAATTGTCAAAACTATGTTGAAATGTTTGAAGTAGTCTTTAACGAGATCTCAATTGGTTTGTTATTTTCAGGAGACCTAAATTTGGAGTAATCCAGTAGGTTAATTTGTCCATATTCATTACTTCTAGAATTTTTTTATGCCAGTCTTCTTTTTTGAGTATTTTTTTCAATCTCCAGTATTTAGCAAACTATTCTGGCTGCAATAGTTGAAGAGGATTTCCTTATTTTTGTCTTCCGGTACTTCTAGCATACCTAATAAGAAAAATTCTGGGTTTTTGTCAATCTTTAAGTTTAATTTTTTTTGTGTCTATATGAATGTCCGACCAAAACCTTTTTGCTTCCGGACAGGTCCACCAAACCTGAAAAAAGGTCACTGTTTGTTGGGTGGACTTCCAGTATTTGTTATTTTTATGACATTTCAATATTTTATGTGGAGTAAGGTAACATCTATAAATCATCTTCATCCATTTCCCCCTCAATTCGTAGGTATACATGTTTTTAATCTTTTGATTCCAAATCCTTTCCCATTTCACTAATTTTATTGTATGTCCTACATTTGATGCCCATTTAATCATGAAATCCTTTATTTGTTCTGTTTCAGTAGTCCAATATTTTTTGGTATATCTTGGTAGTTAATTTGATGTCTGATTTCATTATGTTGTCCCAAAAAGAGCTGTCCTCTGCAAAACCAAGAGCACTGTCCATCTTAAAGAAATCTTTAATTTGTCTAGCTTGGTACCATGAAAAAACCCTATCAATAGTTCCTAATACAACAACATTCCTGTCACCTATCTTGATACAAAGGATCCCTTCTGCTTCTGCACCAGCATTCCAGCAATAAAGTAATGTTAGGAAGGTGGAGTCTCTCCCTTTCCCTCTCCTCCTCAATATTCCAAAGCTGTACATTTTATGTTTATTTTACATGTTATTTTTTTTTGCTTTTTCACAATCTTCTATCAGCAATAGCATGCCTGTGGTAAAATAGCAGGTTTGTGTGATAAAGTCCTAGGTAAATAATAAACTCAGTCTTATGGCCACTTTCCTGGGAATAAACCTCCTTGAACTCAATTGTGCTCACTTCTGAATAGACATGCAGAGGACTGTGTTATGAGTTCCTTTATCTCTGCTGCTAAGATTCAAGTGATGTCCATATGCATATTTATTTGGGAGTAGCCTTTGAAGTTAGTCTGTTCCTCAAATAAATATTTATAAGTTCAGAATAGAAATATTGGCCTTTCTTTCAAAATTAATTAACTTGGAATTTCTCCAGAGCTATTGATCATGTCTTAAGACTTTCAAAGCTCCATTGCTTAGTCCGGAGATATAAAAGGTCCACTTTAAGTTGTGAAAATGAGCAGAAAGATAGAAAATAATAGTATATTAGCTGGCACCACTAGTGAAATATCACATTATTGATCAGGGTTGTTGGTATTTGCTCTGCTTATAAATGCTAGCAATTACTATAAATGCTGGAAAAAGAAAATCAACTCAGTACATTCATTTAAGATATTTGGTAGTCCTCAAAATATGGTGGCAATGTCAGAGCCGATTAAGTTCTGCCATTTGTTTTAATACATCTTCAGTCCTTTCCATTAAATGATGGAAATGAGAATAAGACAATTATTTACAAGTTTTACATTATAAGTGTTCCTTCCATGGGCTTTTTGTTCATATCTAGGAAGATTTTCAGACCAGATCTAAATGTCAGATCTCACTGGTAAATAATGATAAAAATGATGGAACAGGAATAATGAAAAAGTATCAAAAGAAGGAAAGCTGCTATGCAACTTAATTCAACTGCAGAATACACCTACTCTTTGTGACAGTATGGCAACAGCAGCAACAAGCAATGACAAAATACTTTTTATTATCTACTAGTGTATATATCTCCCAGTGTTGGCCAAGTATTCATCCTCTAATACTATTTATTGGAATTAATAATAATAATCAACATGCCACCGAATTTAGCCCCATGTGAAGAGGTCCTTTGGTAACCTTTTAATCTATTTGCTGCCCTGTTGTGGTTGCATTGGAGCACTGCATAGGCATACCTATTTACTAGGGCTGGGCAGTTTCGTTCATTAATTTCGTAATTCGTTATTAATTCGTTATTTTTTTGATAACGAAGCGATATTGAACCATTCAGGAGCAACTAAAAAACGAAACGAATTTTTCCAATTGTTTCGTAATTGTTTCGAAATTGTTTCGTAATTATTTCGAAATTGTTTCGTTATTATTTCGTTATTATTTCCGTATGTCTGGTGCAAGTTTTATAGTCGTTGTTTGTTTTATCAGTGATAAAAAAAATTATCACACCAACAGTCAACAACAGAGGGAGAGGGAAGCTTCAGAAGTTCCCCCTGTCCCATTTGGAGGGTTTTTTAGCGTATTGCGCAATCGCGTCCGCCATTAACGAATCGATTCGTTATTGTTTCGAAATTGTTTCATAATTTCCGAAATTTCGTAAATATTGAACTTTTTAAAAGAAAAATTTCAGAATTCTTTTAAATAACGAAACGCAAAAAACCCCTAAAAACGAATCGAGTTTAGAAACAAATTTTTCCGTGGTTGGACAGCCCTACTATTTATTCATTTTCTGGGGTCTTAGCCCCAAATTATTTTAATTTGGTTAACAAAGGGAAAGGGTACCTAGTGTGGTCCAGGTCTACCAAGACATGTATGAGTCTTTCAGAACATATATACATTTTTTCAAATATCTGTATCTCTAGTATCTAGATCAGGGGTCCTCAAACTAAGCCCTGGGGGCCGGATGCGGCCCTCCAAGGTCATTTACCCGGCCCTTGCTCAGGGTCAACTTAAGTATGAAATGACTTGAAAGCACAAAACAATAACAACAACAATCCTAGCTCATCAGCCAAAAGTAGGCCCACACTTCCCATTGAAATACTAATAAGTTTACATTTATTAAATTGTTCTTCATTTTAATTATTGTATTGTTTTTAAGTGGATTTTTCACTACAAATAAGATATGTGCAGTGTGCATAGGAATTCATTCATGTTTTTTTCAAATTATAATCCGGCCCTCCAACAGTTTGAGGGACTGTGACTTGACCCTCTGTTTAAAAGGTTTGAGGACCCCTGATCTAGATAGATACATAGTTATGATTTGTGTATTTTATTTTTTAACCCCGTCTTGCTTCCAATATAGGAACTCAAGGTGGAATCATCAGGAATAGTAGGGTCGGGATTTCAAGTACAATTTGGTCCCCTAATTCCAGTAACCTGAAAGGTGGGGAAGGTACTATGGTTAGGTCTGGTCGGAACTCTCGTAATTTGGATTAAATTAGGATCAAACACCCTTTTGAATCAATGTCGAAGCGATTTCTGAACCCCGAAGTATCCTTGCCCTTTCAAAGCCACTGTCACTATCTTTGTTCCGACTCAGGAAGTGAATCGGAAATGACTCAGTGTTTGGAGGTAAGCAGCAGCTTGCATGCAGGGATGCTTGCCTCCAGCCAATGAGGGGAAACCATGTGGGGAGGGGTGGGGTTTTGGCACGGCAGCCATTGCACTTTAAAAAGGGCTGCGCGTGCCTCAGCGGGTCATCGCGAGCCCTGGAAGCGATTGTGGAGGGAGCTTGGGTGGGAACAGTGTCACTGCTTGGGAACTCCCATGACCAACAGAAAACACTAGAAGGGTTTGGTGAGCATTGACCTTGAGTTTGGGAGTTGTAGTTCACCTACATCCAGAGACTACTATGGACTCAAACATTGATGGATCTGGACCAAACTTGGCACGAATATCCCATATGCCCCAATATGAACACAGATGGAGTTTGGGGGAAATAGACCTTGACATTTGGGAGTTGTAGTTACTGGGATTTATAGTTCACCTACAATCAAAGAGTGTACTGAAACCCATCAATGACAGAATTGGGCCAAACTTCCCACACAGAACCCTCATGACCAACAGAAAATACTCAAGGCCATCCAGTCCAACTCCCTGCACCAGGGCAAGAAAACGTAATCAAAAACACAACATATAAACAATCTACAAACCCACCAAGAAAATCCAACAAATGCTACGTTCAGCAAAGGACAAGAGGGATCCTCTCACCTCTGCAAGAGTCTACCGTATACCATGCAGCTGTGGACAAGTCTACATAGGGACCACCAAACGCAGTGCCCAGACACGCATCAAGGAACATGAAAGGCACTGCAGACTACTTCAACCAGAGAAGTCCGCCATAGCAGAGCACCTGATGAACCAGCCTGGACACAGCATATTATTTGAGAACACAGAAATGCTGGACCACACCAACAACCACCATGTCAGACTACACAGAGAAGCCATTGAAATCCACAAGCATGTGGACAATTTCATCAGAAAGGAAGAGATCATGAAAATGAACAAAATCTGGCTACCAGTATTAAAAAAACTCTAAAATTACAACAGCAAAACAGCAGAGAGGAAACAACCAAGCACATCTTAACACCTCTCAACATAAGATTTTCCCAGGCTCAGCCAGGCCTTCAAATGCGAATGAAGGTGGTCAGTTGAAACATTCACACCTAGCTCCAGCAGAGAAGAGCTCTTTGCCCCACCCCAGCCATTCCACAGATATATAAACTAGGGCTGGGCGGTTTCGTTTCGTTAATTTGTAATTCGTTAAAAATTCGTTATTTTTTTATAACGAAGTGATAACGAACCATTCTGGAGCAACTTAAAAATGAAACGAATTTTCAAATTCGTTTCGTAAATGCTTCGGATTCATTATGTATTCATTTCGTTATCGGTTTGAGGTCGTTTTGTTATTATTTCCGCATGTCTGGGGCAAGTTTTATAGTTGTTTTTTGTTTAATTAGTGAAAAAAAATTATAATATCACACCAACAGTCAACAACAGAGGGAGAGGGAAACTTCAGAAGTTCCCCCTGTCCCATTTGGAGGTTTTTTAGCGTATTGCGCGGTCGCGTCCGCCATTAACGAATCGATTCGTATTCGTTTCGTATTTTTTTCGTTAATGTTTTGTAATTTTTTTAACATTTACGAAATTTCGTAAATATCGAACTTTTTAAAAGAAAAAATTTGGAATTCTTTTAAATATCGAAATGCAAACCCCCCCAAAAAACGAATCGATTTTAGAAACAAATTTTTCCGTTGTTACCCAGGCCTAATATAAACCCATTGTCCTAATTCCAACAGACCTCACTACTTCTGAGGATGCTTGCCATAGATGCAGGCGAAACGTCAGGAGAAATGCCTCTAGAACATGGCCCTATAGCCCGAAAAAAACCCACAAGAACCTAGTAATCAAAGCCCTCCTGACAAAGAGCCATCCAGCCATAGATATAGATAGATATGATTCACACACACGCAGATATAGTATCATAGATTTGAAAAGGACCCCTGAAGAAGGACAATTATATGTTGCATGTTCCAGAGTAGGCAAATCAGACACTCTCCACATCAACACTGACAAAGAAACAGCAAGAAATACTGTTTACCCACAAGCATAAAGACATTACATATATTAGAAACCAACACTTTCTCATTACTTTTAATTTCCAGATCAACAGACTGGGCCACAGCAACATGTGGCAGGGGACAGCTAGTACATTATACAAATGTAATAGTGCTCTGGAAGCACTATAAAAGAAACATTACATACATGCGCGCACACAAACACACATGCAGTGTGTGTGTGTGCTTATTTCCTCTTCACCTAGCATTTTCAAAATCTGTACTTACTTGGGGAGGGAGCAGAATGGGGCTGCCTATATTTATGATCTGTTGCTTTGTTACTTTTCTAACAGAAACAAAGCCACCCAAGAGGATGCAAAAAACTGCATGGTAGCCTTCTTATAGGACTCGGGGAATGGCAAGGCATCCTCATAGATCTTGTATGTAGCTGGTGCCATAAAAACAGGACAGAGAAAGAGATTTAACATTGCAAATGCATCTGCTATGCAGCCTTGCATCAGATACCAACAGTGTGCAGGTATTGATAGGCCTGTTGCAGATGTTAGAAAAGCTGAATGGGAAAATGGAGTATCAGGAATGAAGGCCAGCCCGATATTGATTGGTGTGGAAGTCCAAGCAGGCAGGCAACAGAGGTAAGCCACATTAATAGGCAACCAAAGAGCCACAGAAGGAATCATTTGTCATCCACTGACAGCAACAGCGGTGGCAGCAGCAGCATGGAGTTCTTCACATTCAGAAGAGGAGTCTCAAGAAAGTTGGAAGGTAGATAAGACGGGAAGGTGAAAAGCAAGAGGTAGAGCAGAGCCACCCCACAAAAGGGAATCATACACCAATAAGTCCTCCAAGGATTAAGGGATAAATATGAAGGGTTATTGAAGGGTGGGGGTGAACATCCCATGCCTCCATTCCTGAGCTATTGGAAGAAGGTCCAAGAAGGAGAAGGTAGTCAAGGGTCCCAGGAGAGCATGGAAGAGAGAGAACTAACGTAGAGTAGGAAGAGATTACATCCTCATGAGAATCCCCCATGGATCTATTTGAATAAAAAATAAGAATAAGGTACTAAATGGGTACTATGTGCACAGTTTTTCCCTATCTAAACTCGATGGGGAGTAAGATCTTCTAAGTCTGAAAAGAAAGAAATGATGATAAAGGTAGGATTCTTGAATGTTAATTCCACCACTAGTTTGCAGGGAACACCGAATTTATGGAGGTGGTGCAGACCATGGCAGCTTGGTAGTGATCCTGGATTCATCGCTGAGCCTGGAACCCCAGGTTTTGGCGGTGGCCAGGGGAGTTTTTGCACAGTTAAAACACGTGCAGCAGCTGCGCCCGTACCTTGGGAAGTCTGATTTGGCCACGGTGGTCCATGCTCTGCTTACATCCCGAATAGATTACTGCAACACACTCTATGTGGAGCTGCCTTTGAAGACGGTTCGGAAACTAGTCCAATGGGTGATAGCCAGATTACTAACCCGGGCGACATTCAGGGAGCATATCACCCCCCTGCTATGCCAGTTCCACTGGCTGCCGGTCCATTTCCAAACACAATTCAAAGTGCTGGTTTTGACCTATAAAGCTCTTATACGGTTCTGGACCAGCTTACTTATCCGAACGCATCCACCCCTACGTCCCACCTAGTAATCTAAGATCATCCGGGGAGACCCTGTTCTTGCTCCCGTCAATAGCACAAATGCATCTGGTGGGGATGAGAGACAGGGCCTTCTCGACTGTGGCCCCTTGCCTATGGAACACACTCCCAAATGAGGTAAGATTTGCTCCCTCCCTCCTGGCTTTTAGAAAAAAATAATTAAAATCATGGTTCTGGGACCAGGCCTTCGGACAGTAGATGTATGTAGCATTTTAGAGGGACATTGACTGGAACGGCGATTCAACTGATGAGACTGTTTTATTGTTTTAATGCTTGTTGATGTATTGTTTTAATTATATTATATGTCTAATTGTGGTTTTACTATTGTAATTGTTTGTATTGGCATTGTATCAGTGCCCAATGTAAGGCATTGAATTTTGCCATTATTTATGTGTAAACCGCTTTGAGTCCCCCCAGGGGTGAGAAAGGCGGTATATAAATACTGTAAATAAATAAATAAATAAATAAATAAATAAATAAATAATTGTGCCTGTGTCTAAACATTTGGGAATATACTCAAGGCACACACCTTGGCTGGGGATGCTGCGACCATTGAGTGCAATCATGGTATTGAGGGCCGCATAGAGCAAGAGTACTATATGGGAATTCCATAAATGAGAAGCTGTGGTTTGTCTTTGTGAGAGCAAATATTAAAGAGCAGTATTTGAAGCCGACAAAAAGTACTTGTGATAGTGAGTTTGTTGGGAATCCAATCAGGGAAAGTGCAAATCTGAGCACAATTGTAAATCATCTGTTGGGACTCTCTGGCCCCTTCCACAGAGTCCCAGTTCAAAGCAGATATTGTGGGATTTTCTGCCATGATATACTGGGTTATATGGCTTTGTGGAAGGGCCCTGAGTCCACACTACCATATATTCCAGTTCAAAGCAGAAAATGTGGGCCTTTGAGGAAGAGGACTAGGACACTAATCTTATTGGCATGTTGACTGACTTACATGTAACCTGTGGCCACCACGGTACATTTTAAAGAATGATTATAACAGCCAATTGTTTCATCTATTTTAATCATTTTTATCATGATAGATGTTTTAGCATTATGTTATTAGTGTAATTTATTTTATGTAATTTTTTTATCTCGTTTTTCATTTTGATGTGAAGTCCTTTATGTGATAAGCTCACTGTTTGTTTTTTTTTTGTATTATGGTGTATTAGTTTAATGTATTTGCATTTGTTTGTACATTGTTTGTCTTTTTGTATGTAAATTGCTCTGAGTTCCCTCGGGGAGAGGGGGTGGTCTATAAATCTTGTTGCTCTGCAAGCAAGCCATCCTACAGGTGTTGCTGAATCACCTAAATTTCACTTGTACAGTGTATGAGAAGGTGTGTGTGTGTCCATGACTAGCAGGAGTATCAGCCAGGTTCAGGATTCTATGCCACATGACACAGATCACTTGAGGAATCAGGAAAGATATGAAGGATTTGATTGTTTTGCTGGTACGGCTGTACCAGGAGCTCCAAATTTATTTGCTTTGTATTAAATGTTTGCTTGCAGCCCTGGGTTTCAGGGATTCTGCAGATAGGTGGCTTCCTTTGGTTGCAGTCGTAGGACAAGTCATCTGTCCATCATTGTTTAGTTTTGGTTCTGCCTCTTGCTCAGGGCAATTGGGAAGGGAAGAGAGCCATTTTTAAGTCAGTCTCAGCAAGGAAAGCTAATGTACAGGACGTGTGCAAACTTCCCCTGTACAAAAGCTTCAACCCTTAAGATTTTCCAGGGGGAAACAGTCTTAAGAGTCTCCAAAGATTTCCAGGAAAACAGCCCTAAAGACCAAAGAACTCCAGCTGGAGAATATCTAAGCCTTTACTGGTAGGTCCACTCAGTGCTCGAAAAGCAGTTCGACCTGGTAGTGGAGCCCACATCAGTAAGGGTTAGATTACAGTCAGCCTGGGAGAAGTTAAAAAAGGGGATTTTCTTTTAAAGTAAAGAAGAAGTTATTGAAGACAGATGCCTGTCCTTCGTGGGCAAGTTTAGGAAGCCACCAGTTGCATAAAGCCTGGAAGCATTTGTTTAGCTTTACTGAAGACAATAGAAGTTTCTGTTTGATTGTTCATTAATAAAAGACTTTGTTATACTTCACAAACCATCTAAAGACCATTTGTGGTGGAAAACCTCTGAGAACTTCTCCTTGGGCTTCCCGCTGGGCAAAGGTTGCACATCCTGTTCTAAAAGAAATTCTTTACAGGCCCAGCACACGACATAACAATTGTTGTTTCTGTGAAGGCTTCAATGGAGTATTGTTGTGGCAAGAACCATGGGCTCTAGATATAGGATTACAGGTCCATTCGAATATTGTTGTGACCATTGGATTTGGGTATAGTTATTAGAACACTTGTGTGCCCAAGGATGGCCAGATACTCAGCTGAATAGGAATAATGTGATAATTATTTCCTATGCTGGTGGTGGTTTCTATTTGCATAGAATTTCAGAGATATGTTTCTAGTGTGATAATCAGGCAGTAGTTACTGTCCTCAGTAAAAATATTCTTAGGACCCTTCCACACTGCTATATAACTCAGAATATCAAGGCAGAAAATCCCACAATATCTGCCTTGATGTTGCGACCCAGAGCAGGAAACTGGACCCTCTTGACAACAATCCACCACACTTGACTGCAGGAATACAATCCCTTTTATTGAAAAACATTGAATGCAAAACAGAGGAAGAATGAGAGGTAAGTAAAAACCATAGCAAAACAGCAACAAGCAATGTCCATGAGCAAGTCCATAAAAAAACCACAGCAAACGATGATTTACCCTAGATGTGTAAGTCTAAGAACCAGGTCTAAGAACCAGGAACAGTTCCTCATATTCCATCCTGAAGAAGGTCAGGTGCTTACACATCTAAAACAGGCTTTCCTGTTTGTCTATTGCTTTCAGTCCACTTTCTTTCCTCACCCTCCCTTTAGAGTTAACATCTTTAGCTATTAGTTGAATCATGAAATCTGCTAGCTCCCTGCTAACGGCACTTGGAACAACTTGAGAAACTACGAGAAACCCAGTCACTTGAATCAGGAGGCCTCCACAGGCATGCACTTGGAACTGGAACGATGCCTGGTCTGAAGGCAGCTTCAGACCCGGCACTCTTAAAGGAGAGAAATCTATTACGAGACACGCTTGAAGTTTTCGTTTGCATTTCTCTCAATCTTTCTGACCTCCATAAACTTTGTACTTCTCCCCTGCTCTGCTGAATCTGCCCCCCCCCCCCCTTCCTTCATTAGGCTGACCAGGTGTCAGATTCTCTGGGGAACTAAGGCTGGGAGAAAAAGGGAGTGAAACTTCTCCGCAAGGGAGTGAAACTTCTCCGCTTGGTTCGGAATGAATGTTTTCATGGGAACTTTGACTTTCACTTTCCAAGGGTGTAGGATTTTCACTATTTAACCCATCATCAGTATTAACATCTACATTGGCCTCAGAATAAACATTGACATCTACATTGGCATCAGGAAATACAATCAAAGAATCAGGTACAGGGTCACACAAAGGCTGAACCCCAACACTTGAACTGGGTTATCTGAGTCCACACTGCCATATATTACAGTTCAAATAAGATGTGGGATTTTATTCAGCTGTATGAGAGGCTTCTTGCTCAGAGGGTTGTGAGACTAGTAAGATTTGTGTTGGTCTGCTTGTCTGCTTTTCAGCATATTGTGTTCCAAGACTGGATAAAAAATCAAACTATGGGAGCTTGAGAACACAGTGTGATCTATGAGATATTACATTCAGTGACACCTAGCACATTAAAAGATACAGCAGGGTGGTTGGTAGGTTTGCTACCTTTCTTAAAGCTATGGGGTATCCTGGCTTAATATCAGAACAACAGGTACTGCATTTCCAGACATGCCTTAAGGAGCTGACTGTAGCATCCCTGTTCATGTTATTCCACTTGAAATTTTCTGTCTCTGGTTCGAAAGTGTTATTTTCCGTTTAATTGTGGAGTATTTACTTTGAAAGCAGTTGTTATACTCCAGAAAGTTCATTTTTGTGAGTGCCACAAACTATGTTGAATTAGTTGAGACTCTATGAGATATTCATTGGAAAAACTCTAGCAAAAATAAAACATTACCATGTTTTTTTAAGGACAGAACAAATTAGGAAATTACATTTATAACCCAGGAATAAAAATTGTGTTATGTAATGTTATTTAGCAAATATACAGCGTTGCAGAGCCTTTTTACATCATTCCTGGTTAAGAAAGGTGATGGAAAGGTGGAAATGGATAACACTGCAGTCTGCGGATGGCCGAAGGCCAATTACATTCCAGCTATAGGGAACTTGGTAAGATAGCTGCAGAATATTTGCGACTCACATTTTGAAGCAGAATTGTTTCAAGCAGCCCTGACTATTGGCTTTTTAGGACCTTGAGTATAGGAGTACTGGTAGCTGGATTTAAAGATGAGCCTTTCATGTAGGTGACATTACATTGGAAAATAAGGCAAACAATATGCTGATTAGGTGGTCTAGGAGCAATCAGGTAGGACAGGGAATAGTAGTCATGCTAGAGCAGTGTTTCTCAACCTGGGGGTCAGGATCCCTGTGGGGGTTGAGAGGGGGTGTCAGAGGGGTCACCAAAGACCATCAGAAAACATAGTATTTTCTCTTTGTCATGGGTGTTCTGTGTGGGAAGTTTGGTCCTATTCTATCACTGGAGAAATTACACTGCTTAGCCGGTATTGCACCACCTGACATCCGCCAGGAAGTAGCAGCCAATAGTGAAAGGACCAAGGCAGAGACATCTCCAGCTCATCCCCTGTTTGGGCATCAGCCAGCACGTCAACAACTTAAATCTAGAAATAGTTTTCTAAGATCTACAGAGACACTCACTGGAACACCTCAGCAAGCGAGAGTCCAAAAGTGGCAGGCTCAAACCCAGAACCTCAACCAATGGCTGATACCAAATGAGAGACTCCCCCCTGAGCACACAGAGGACTGGGCAACTTGGAAGGTGCTGAACAGACTGCGCTCTGGCACCACAAGATGCAGAGCCAACCTCCAGAAATGGGGCTACAAAGTGGAATCCCCGACATGCGAGTGTGGAGAAGAGCAAACCACTGACCACCTGCTGCAGTGCAGCCTGAGCCCTGCCACGTGCACAATGGAGGACCTTCTTGCGGCGACACCAGAGGCACTCCAAGTGGCCAGATACTGGCCAAAGGACATTTAATCAACTACCAAACTCACAAATGTTGTATTTTGTTTTGTTCTGTTAGAAATGTAATATAATTGACTGGTTGATCTGACACAACAAATAAATAAATAAATATTGGTGGGGTTCAGAATGCTATTTCATTGTGGGTGAACTATGAATCCCAACAACTACAACTCCCAAATGGCAAGGTCTATTTTCTCCAAACTCTATCAGTGTTCACATTTGGGCATATTGATTATCTGTGCCAAGTTTGATCCAGATCCATCACTGTTTGAGTCCACAGTGTTCTCTGGATGTAGGAGAACTACAACTTCAAAAACTCAAGGTCAGTGTCCACCAGACTCTCCCAGTATTTTTCTTGGCCATGGGAATTCTGTGTGCCAATTTGATTCAATTCCATCATTGGTGGAGTTCAAAAGGCTCTTTGATTTTAGGTGAACTATAAATCCCAGCAACTCCAACATTCCCAAATGACAAAATCAATACCCTACAACCCCGCCAGTATTCAAATTTGGGCGGATCGGGTATTTGTGCCAAATTTGGTCCAGTCAATGAAAATACATCCTGCATATCAGATATTTATATTACGATTCGTAACAGTAGCAAAATTAAAGAAGTAGGAACAAAAATAACGTTATGGTTGGGGGTCAGCACAATGTGAGGACCTTTACTAAGGGGTCGCGGCATTAGGAAGGTTGAGAACCACTGTGCTAGAGGGACTGGAGGATAAAGGCCCTTGCCTGGTTCAGGCATTGCACAAATATATGGGCAGGTAGCTTCCTTGCTCCAGCTTCCTTTTTATCCATCTAAACACACTTCTTACTGGCATGGATCATGGACCCTAGATTAACTTAACTGTATCTATCAGGAATTAGAATTGTATGGTGGTCCCTTTAATGGACAAGGGCATATGGCATGGAGTTGGTCTTGCCTGTCTCAAGAAAGACACTTTCCCTATACCTCCTCAGACCTCATCGTATGAGCCAGGCAAAACATCCTGCTTCACTTGGCATCTGAGAAGAAAGAGGAAGCAGCAGGGAAAATCTGTTGCCCCATGCACAGCTCCCTCTCGGCAACGCTTTCCCCATCACATTGGGGAAGTGTCACTCACCCGGAGAGGTCCCATTGGAGGTAGCACAACACAGGAAGCCTCCAGTGTTGAGAGGGAAGTATTGTACGCTTTCCCTCCAGCTGGAGGAGGGGCTTCCACAGGAAGCTCTCTTACATCGTCTGATGGGCAACGGACTCATCAGTTCTCCAGCTGGAATGGAAGCATTGTAGGATGCTTCTCAAGGTAAATGTGATGAGGTGGCTAGTGGCTGTAAGACCATGCTGGGTAGCACTCAGACCATCTTGAAGGACTCTAATATTGGTCCACATATGCAAATTCATAAATCAATAGACAGGTTGGTCAATGCTTGTGTCTAGGTTCATGTGTGTACCAACCTATCAACAGCTATACCTGAATAAAGTCGTGGTCTCCTTCCTCCAATTATTGTGTAAGACAGGTCTATGGGTCACCATATGGTGCAGTTCTTTGATCATGCAGATAACATTTTTTAATCTGGATACATTATATTTTGTTATTAGACACACTATTATTTATTATAAAAGAGATGTTTAGACTACTGCAACGCTCTCTACGTGGGGTTGCCTCTGAAGACTGCTCGAAAGCTTCAAATGGTCCAACGATCGGCAGCCAGGATGCTAACAGGAGTGGCACTCAGGGAGCATACCACTCCTCTGCTGCGCCAGCTCCACTGGCTGCCAATTTGCTACCGGGCACAATTCAAAGTGCTGGCATTAGCCTTTAAAGCCCTAAACAGTTCTGGCCCGACCTACCTGTCCGAACGCATCTCCTCCTATGAACCAGTTAGGACATTAAGATCGTCTGGGGAGGCCCTGCTCTCGATCCCGCCGGCTTCACAAGCACGCCTGGCGGAGATGAGAGACAGGGCCTTCTCAATGGTGGCCCCTCGGCTGTGGAATGCCCTTCCTGCAGATACCAGATCGGCCCCCTCCTTGCTGGCATTCCGGAGGAAAGTAAAGACCTGGCTGTTTGAACAGGCATTTGACTAAGCAGTGTGATTGATTGACTGATTATCGGAACACGGAATAATGGATAACGAGTTTGGATTCTGATTTCATTGATGAGACCTGATGGATTTGTTATATTGATGTACTGATGTATTGATGCTGATGTCTAATGATTTGTGATGCTATTGCTTTTAAATGTCTAATGATTTTGTATTGTGTATACCGAAACTGTTGTAAACCGCTCTGAGTTGCCTAAGGGCTGAGAAGAGCGGTATACAAATAAAGTAAATAAAATAAATAATGTTCTGTACTGAATCAAATTATAGATGATTTTTTGCAAATGGTGGAGAGGCATGGCGTTTTGTCTCAAATGTCACTAAATAAAATGACAATGTTGTGAGATCACTCTCCTGAGAAGACAGTGGTTCTTCCTTTTCTTTAATACCTAAGGATCTGCTATCTAGTTTAGTGCAGATGCCTATGGTAGGCAACTAGAACTAGTCTAACAACCAGAAACAGTTCCTCATGTTCCATCATGAAGAAGGTCGGGTGCGTACACATCTAAAACAGGCTTTCCTAACTGGATTATTACACGTATTTGTCTGTTTCTTTCCTCACCCTCCCTTTAGAGTTAACATCTTTAGCTATTAGTTTTTTTTCCAGGAATAACTCACAAGGTGGACAGCAGGACAGTAGGCTTTCTTAACAGGGGGAAGGAGAAGGGATGTAGTTTTCATAGTACAAAACTAACCTTATACTACTCATAGTAATATAACTTCCCACTGCTATCTGTAGGGAATAACTTTAAAGATTAAGAAAGAAGAACATGAGGAAAAAATAACTCCAGATTCAACAAAAGAGACAATACCTAGATGCAGACATGTAGCCGGGGGGGGGGGGGGGGGAGGGTTGAGGGGCTTCAGCCCCCCCCCCCCCCGAAATTCTCATGGTGGTTCGCGAAAAGGCCTTACTGGTGCATTATTTAAACTGTTATGTTTATTCATATCATGATCTGATCACCATACTCAATATATCCCATATGCATGGGGTATTGGGGTTACGATACAAAAGGTTTGCTAGGGTAGACCCTCTTTCACTCACACTCAGCCCCCCCCCCCCCCGAATCGAAATCCTGGCTAGATGGGATTCTACTGCAAGCTCACAGTTACATTTGCTGTGTGATCTTTACGGCCAAACAATGCACAACACCGTTCCCACCCTCAGCATGGGGGTGGGGAACCACTTTCCTTCCTTCTGGCAAAGGGAAGACAAAGAGTTAAAGAGTCCCAGCCAGGACTTGTTGTGGGCGGGGCTTAGATGAGTTGAGCCTAGCCCAACTCACTTGGCTTGAAGAAGTTGACCCATCCACCCGCCACCACTGCGGTGTACTTGTCAAGGGTCACCGTTAGGGGCTGGGTAGGAATTCCCCCATGTTCTGCGGTGGGGGGGGGGGTATACCTACTCTGTGCATTTTTGGGCAAATTGGGTTGAGGGGGTCTTAAATAGGCAGGCACATAGAATCATAGGATCATAGAGTTGGAAGAGGCCTCATGAGCCATCCAATCCAACCCCATGGGCCATCCAGTCCAACCACCATGTAGGTACTGGTGTGCACCACAGGAAGTGGGAGTACGCTACAGTCTCTACCTGTTACCTGCATCTGGGAATTATGGTGTCTCGCCCTTGTCGGGGGATGACGTGGTCATGTGGGGCCACTGTGTCATCTGATTAATAACAAATTCAAGTTCAAATTCACGTTCAAGTTCAAGTTCATTGTCAAGTTCAAACTCATGTTCAAGTTTATGTTGAATTATAAATTGGATGGGATGAGCGACTAAAATGATAAAAGGTCTGGAGAACAACCCCTATGAGGAGCGGCTTAAGGAGCTGGGCATGTTTAGCCTGAAGAAAAGAAGGCTGAGAGGGGATATGATAGCCATGTATAAATATGTGAGAGGAAGCCACAAGGAGGAGGGAGCAAGCTTGTTTTCTGCTTCCTTGGAGACTAGGACGCAGAACAGTGGTTTTAAACTACAAGAGAGGAGATTCCATCTGAACATGAGGAAGAACTTCCTGCCTGTGAGAGCTGTTCAGCAGTGGAACTCTCTGCCTCAGAGTGTGGTGGAGGCTCCTTCTTTGGAAGCTTTTAAACAGAGGCTGGATGGCCATCTGTCAGGGGTGACTTGAATGCAATATTCCTGCTTCTTGGCAGGGGGTTGGACTGGATGGCCCATGAGGTCTCTTCCAACTCTTTGATTCTATGATTCTATGATCACACAGAGATTGATTGGTAACATATAATAAAAGTTGCCCACCACATGGTGTTGTCTGGTGATTTCGCCAGTTGAAGAACAACTGAAAATGTCCACAGTAAAACACTGTAAGCATCAGGGAGACATGTGACAGGCAGAGAAGTTAAATACCATCCTTTCCAATTCCACAATGTTGAATCTGGTTGAGAGGTCTAGGTGGTCATTTTAAAATAAAATTAAACCAGGTATCTTTCCATATTTAGTCTTTTATTACAATGCACAAACCATGTACGTTCTGTAAGTCCTCACTTTCACTTAAGATAGTGAGAATGTGCTATCAAACAAAGCAAGCAGCTTCCAGGGGTAAGAAGGAAATGTAAATAAGAGATAAAAGCTTAGGAGTTATAATAAAGTGGGTCATAATTTCTTTCCCAGATGTAGTAACTACAATAGCCTGCCTCATTAAGAGTACATTGTAATGTGTTTCTCATTTGCTTGGAATTAGAGTTTAACCCACAGTGACACTCTAAGATAACTGTACATTAGCCTTATTCAACAGAGGTTTAGTAACCAGACTGTTCAGTCAGAATGTTGCTACGGATAGAATAAATCTTATAATGCAAGTGCACTACCAATAATGTACAAGGTTCTACCTTATAAAAATCTGTTGTCATGGTACAGTAAAATATAATCTTAAAAGCAGTTTTGCTATAAGTCTATTAAATTATTATTTCAGGGAATTTCTTTGCTATCCAAACCTTCTGCCGTACATACAAATAGACCCTCTAATGCAGAATCTTGTTTCCAATAGTATCGCACCCTACTAAATTCATATGGAAAGCAGGAAACCAGGAAATGAAAGCAATAGATCTCCCATACTATTGTACTTTAACACTACAAGGAGATATCTTAGTTGGTAGCACAGTTGGTAGTACTACCAAATCCCCATAAGACAGTGGTTCTCAACCTGTGGGTCCCTAGATGTTTCTTTGCCATCCAAACCTTCTGCCATACATACACATAGACCCTCTAATGCAGAATCTTGTTTCCAATAGTATCGCACCCTACTAAATTCATATAGAAAGCACATAACCAGGAAATGAAAGCAATACATCTCCCATACTGTTGTACTTTAACTCTATAAGGAGATATCTTAGTTGGTAGCACAGTTGGTAGTACTACCAAATCCCCATAAGACAGTGGTTCTCAACCTGTGGGTCCCCAGATGTTTCTTTGTCATCCAAACCTTCTGCCATACATACACATAGACCCTCTAATGCAGAATCTTGTTTCCAATAGTATCGCACCCTACTAAATCCATATGGAAAGCACATAATCAGGAAATGAAAGCAATAGATCTCCCATACTATTGTACTTTAACACTACAAGGAGATATCTTAGTTGGTGGCACAGTTGGCAGTACTACCAAATCCCCATAAGACAGTGGTTCTCAACCTGTGGGTCCCCAGATGTTTCTTTGCCATCCAAACCTTCTGCCATACATACACATAAGAATCTTGCTTCCAATAGTATTGCGCCCTACTAAATCCATATGGAAAGCACATAACCAGGAAATGAAAGCAATAGATTTCCCATACTATTGTACTTTAACACTACAAGGAGATATCTTAGTTGGTAGCACAGTTGGTAGTACTACCAAATCCCCATAAGACAGTGGTTCTCAACCTGTGGGTCCCCAGATGTTTCTTTGCCATCCAAACCTTCTGCCATACATACACATAGACCCTTTAATGCAGCATCTTGTTTCCAATAGTATTTCACCCTACTAAATTCATATGGAAAGCACATAACCAGGAAATGAAAGCAATAGCTCTCCCATACTATTGTACTTTAACATTACAAGGAGATATCTTAGTTGGTAGCAGTTGGCAGTACTACCAAATCCCCATAAGACAGTGGTTCTCAACCTGTGGGTCCCCAGATGTTTTGGCCTACAACTCCCAGAAATCCCAGTCAGTTTACCAACTGTTAGGATGTCTGAGAGTCGAAGGCCAAAACATCTGGGGACCCATAGGTTGAAAACCACTGCCATAAGAGGAAAAGAGAAAGTGTGATTGTACTACTGTGATTCCTATTTGAAAACATTAGTTGCCATGCCTTATAGAAAAATAAGTCCTGTGGCACTTTAACAGCTAACAAATTTGATGGATTTTGTGGATTATAGAATACTTCACTAGATGCACAGGATTATCCAGAATTCCAATTATACATATAGTACTCATGGCTGGGGATTGACCTCTAGACAGTAAGGTTAAGAGAAAATTAAATGCATACAGTACCACCAGTTGCAAATACACTGTTAAAGCTGCCTAATTACAAAACTGCTGCCACTAACACAAACATCCTGGCACTAGAAAAGCCAATTATCAGTTGTGATGCAATAAGAAAGCATTATCCTGTTCCAAAACTCAAGTGATGCACTGGGACTTCCAATGAATTGTAATATAGTAGTCTGTCACCCTAATCTCCTTTGGAGTTTCTTTGCTCACAAAGGCTACATTAAAGTCATTGATAGAGACTCAAAGGAGACTGAAATGTTTTCTCACTGCCTTTTGAATATTGCCCTTCCTGATGTTAGAGTTGTGTCTATTTATTCTTTTTGAAAGAGTTCCTGAAAGGCAATGTTGACAGCAGATAGTATATATTAGATGAGTAAGTGAATGAAACCCTGCAGGTGATATTGTGAGATTGAGCAATGTCATTGCCAGAATAGATATTAGGCCACAGTTTATAACATGAAGTTGCTAAACGTATATTGCTAAAAATGTGAAACTACTGGAAGGGGAAGATCAAGACACACAGAATTCAGCTGCAAAAAAGTGACCTGTTGGATGCCTTTGAGAAGTTCAAAGGTAGTGAATGAAGGGGGTGAGGTTGACAGCCAGTTCTTGCTGTTTGGATATTTTGTCTTTTATTTAACTTATTGGAATTATTGTGTTTTTACTAATGTTTCATACTGTTTGTTGTCTAATCTGTCTATTTTGTTTTATTTTGTTTCTCTTTTTATTAATTTGTCATTATATTGTATATATTATTTATTGTATTTATCCATGTTGTAAGCCACCCCGAGTCCTTTCGGGGAGATGGGGTAGGATATAAATAAAGATGATGATGATGATGATCATATCATATCATATATCATATTTAATTACTTATTAATCACCCTCCATCTGAGAATGCTCCAGGCGATTTACAGCTAAATTATAAAAGATAAAATACATACATACAGAAATTCAAAATTAACAGAGATCGAATGCTCTAGTAAAAATCCAGGTCTTAAATGCAAGAGTAAAAGGTCCTAAGTTACACATGGCTCTCATATAGGGTGGGAAGGAATTCTATAAGGCAGGGACAGAAATAGATAAAGCCCTGTGTCTGGTACTTTCCAAGTGCACTTCTCTAGGACCCGGTATATGGAGTAAGTCATGTTGGGCTGGTCGTTGCAACCTCCAATGATGGGAGAAGGAGAGGCAGTCCCTAAGGTACGATGGACTCTGACCGTAAAGAATTTTAAAGGTCAGAACTAATATCTTATAGAGGCCACGGTACTCAGTTGGAAGCCAATGTAAATGTTGCGGCACTGGTGTTATATGGCATTTCATGGGCGTTCTTGTGAGTAACCTGGCTGCCACATTCTGAACAATATGGAGCTTTCGGATCATAGACATAGGAAGGCCAATATACAGGGTGTTGCAACAGTCCAGCCTAGACGTGACTGTGGCATGGATGACAGTTGCCAGAGCCTCGTCAGATAGGTAGAGTGCCAATTGCCTCACTTGTCGTAGATGGAAAAAGGCCTGTTTGCTGGCAGCAGCGACCTGTGCTTCCATTGTCAGCTGTGAATCCAGGATGACACCTAAGCTCTTAACAGTGGTCAATGGAGATAGGGCAGCACCATCGAAGGTGGGTAATGGATGAGTCAGACCTGCCGGGCGGCCATGCCAGAGAATCTCAGTCTTCGCTGGGTTCACCTTCAGTCTGCCAGCACGTAGCCAGTTCAACAGAGCCTCCAGACATTGGGTGAAATTGTCTGGAATTGACGTTGCTCCAGGCTCCAGGCGCAGAAAGAGTTGGGTATTGTCCGCATATTGGTAGCAGTCCAGGCCGAAACTCCGAGCCAAACTAGCAAGGGGTCTAACGTAGATGTTGAAGAGAAGAGGAGAGAGTATTGCATCTTGGGGGACCCTACATAGGAGGGGGGATCTATCGGAGACTTGATCCATGTACTTGATCCATGTATGATGATGATTGCTGTTATTATTATTATTATTATTATTATTATTATTATTATTATTATTATTCTGACACAGTATGTCACAGCAAGTGAGAGATATATGCTGAATTTTGTATCACAAAATCATAAGTTGAAAACTTCCCAAGCATCTAGGACTGTGTGATGTATTTTCGAATGATGCGCACAGATCCAAGTAAGGTGGCCTTTTGCAGTTGACATATCATGATTTTATCAATGTTTATTGTTTCCAAATGCCAGCTGAAATCTTTTGGCATGGCACCCAGTGTGCTGATGACCACTGGCACAAGCTGTACTGGTTTATGCCAGAGCCTTTGAGGTCTTGATAACGGCTGAGTTTCCTGTTGTTTTTCCTCAATGAGGCTGCCCCCCCAGTATGGTGACATCAATAATACAGACTTTTTTTTCTTTTCCACAATCATGATGTCTGGTGTATTGTGTACCAAAACTTTGTCAGTTTGGATTCGAAAGTCCCGCAGTATTTTTGCGTGTTCATTTTCCACTACCTTTGCAGGCTTATGATCCCACCAGTTCTTTACTACTGGCAGGTGATACTTGTGACATAAGTTCCAATTAATCATTTGGGCCACAGTGTTGTGCCTCTGTTTGTAGTTCGTTTGTGCAATTTTCTTGCAGCAGCTGAGGATATGACCAATGGTTTCATCCGCTTCCTTGCACAGTCTGCATTTTGGGTCACCTACTGATTTTTCAATCCTGGCCTTAATTGCATTGGTTCTGATGGCTTGCTCCTGGCTGCAAGAATCAGGTCTTCTTCTGTCTCCTTCTTCAGTGTTCAATTCCTGAGCCATAATCAGGTCTTCTCCTCATCAACTTTTCCTTCAATTTTGTCAAGGAACTGCCCATGCAACACTTTGTGGCGCCAACTGTCAGCTCTGGTTTAGAGTGCAGTTTTCTTGTATTATCTATATATATAAATGCTCTGTGCATAATGAGGACCTTAAAAACAAAAGAACCAATGAACGAAATCACACCAAATTTGGCAACAAAACGTCTCACAACACAAGGAGTGACCATCACTCAAAAAATTATGATTTTGTCATTTGGGAGTTGTAGTTGCTGGGATTTATAGTTTATCTACAATCAAAGAGCATTCTGAACCCTGCCAATGATGGAATTGGGCCAAACTTAGCACACAGGGCTCCCATGACCAACAGAACACACTGGATGGGCTTGGTGTGCATTGACCTTGAGTTTGGGAGTTGTAGTTCGCCTACATCCAGAGAGCACTGTGGACTCAAACAATGATGGATCTGGACCAAACTTGGCACAAGCACTCAATACGCCCAAATATGAACACAGATGGAGTTTGGGGGAAATGGACCTTTACATTTGGGATTTGTAGTCACTGGGATTCACAGTTCACCTACAATCAAAGAGCATTCTGAACCCCACGAATGACAGAATATGGGCAGACTTCCCACACAGAATCCCCATGACCAACAGAGAAGACTTGAGGCCATCAAATCCAACTCCCTTCATCAGGGCAAGAAAACGTAAAGAAGTAGAGAGGGATAGAAAGAAGGAGGGAAGGAGGGAAGGAAAGAAAAAGAAACGTATAGAAGGAAGGAAGAAGAGAAGGAAATAAAAGGGTGAAAGGAAAGAGAGAGGGAAGGAAGGAGAGAAAGAACAAAAGACAGAAAGAGGGAGGGAGGGAAGGAAAGAGAGAAGGAAGGATGCAACCAAAGAACAAAGAAAGGGAGGAAAGAAACAGGCAGAGACGGAAGAAAGAAGAGAAATAAGAAGGGAAGGAAAAAGAGGGAAGGAAGGAGAGAAAGAGGGAGGGAAGGTTGACCACGCATGGTGGGTACAGCTAGCTATTATTATTATTATTATTATTATTATCATTATTTTCTAAAAATCAGATATTCAAAAGTGTCTATGGACTGTAATTTCTTAGTTTTGGAAAGTGTTTGGAATAATCTTCAGTCACTCTAATATACTTTTTTATTTGTATCTGGCAATAGATATATGTACTAGGCTTGGGCGGTTTCGTTCGTTAATTTCGTAATTCGTTATTAATTCGTATTTAAATTAGCTTACGATCCAATATTGAGCCATGCAGGAATAGTGTGAGGAGTAAATTAGATTCGAAACAATTTTTTCAATTTATTTCATTATTGTTTCGTTATTGTTTCGTTATTGTTTTGTAATTATTTCGTAATTATTTTGTAATTATTTTCGCATGCTTGGTGCAAGTTTTATAGTTGTTGTTTGTTTTATCACACCAACAGTTAACAACAGAGGGAGAGGGAAGCTTCAGAAGTTCCCCCTGTCCCATTTGGAGGTTTTTTTAGAATATTGCGCAATCGCGTCCGCCATTAACGAATCGATTCGAAATTTACGAAATTTCGTATATTTTGAAATTTTTAAAAGGAAAATTTCGGAATTCTTTAAAAAAAACAAAACACAATGGACCCCTAAAAATGAAACGAGTTTAGAAACAAATTTTTCCGTTGTTACCCAAGCCTAATATGTACAATATACCCTTTAAAATGATTTGTAGCTTAATAAGTGACATGATCTATGCTTCTTAGCATGTATTGACAGAAGGATTTAAAAGGATTGTTTGACATCCTCAAGTGCCCTAGACAGTAGCATTATGAAACTCTGGTGCTCCCACCTTTGGGTGAAAGGATTTGTTAATCCACGTGCCCAGTATGTCACATGGCTGACTGCCATCAAACTCCATGAAAGTACAGCTTACTCAACTGAAATAACTGGTTTTCTCAAGATGACCAGAACACACACAATCATTTTCCAATCAAATCCTGTTTGAGCCCTCCACTCAGAATGGAATGAAATGGCTAAAAATATGAATGTTTTTAGAATAAATTGTAGCTATTGGTAGCTTGAGAGTTTCTTTTCTCACTTTCAACATTTCTCAAATGAGAAGTTACTCCTTATGTCCCATCATCATGCACCTCAGCTACTTTCTTCCATACAAGGCATGACAGAGGGGACCGCTAGTCAACAAGTAACAGAGTTCCTGTTGTACCTTTAGTTCTCTGTTTTCTGCTGAAGAGTTCTTTATTCTTCTAAAGCTAAACTTCCTGATCAACGTAAGGTCTAAGATCCAGTCTCAATCCTGGACACAATTATGTAAAATAATTACAATATATATCAGTGTAGTTTACTTATGTGTAGTTAATATAGGCTTACACTGTTAGTCACACATTAACACAGCCCTTATGAACCTGGTAATCTGTAGATGTGTTGTACTTTAAGTCCCATCACCTTCAGCTACAGACAGAAAGCACCATGTTTAATCTATATAAATAAAATATAATGTTTGTTTGTGGGATTAACATAACTCAAAAACCACCGGGCGAATGACACCTACAAACCTAAGGAGTAACCATCACTCAAAAAAATTAATTTTGTCATTTGGGAGTTGTAGTTGCTGGGATTTATAGTTAACCTACAATCAAAGAACATTCTGAACCCCACCAATGATGGAATTGAACCAAACTTGGCACACAGTTCCCCCATGACCAACGGAAAATACTGGAAGGGTTTGGTGGGCAGTATCCTTTGGTTTTGGAGTTGTAGTTCACCTACATCCAGAGATCACTGTGGACTCAAATAATGATGGATCTGGACCAAACTTGGAATGAATACTCAATATGCCCAAATGTGAACACTGGTGGAGTTTGGGGAAAATAGAATCTTGACATTTGGGAATTGTAGTTGTTGAGATTTAGAGTTCACCTACAATCACAGAGCATTCTGAACCCCACTAATGATAGAATTGAGCCAAACATCCCACACAGAACCTTCATGTGACAGGGTACAACTAGTCTATATAAATAAAAATGTAATGTTCATTTGTGGGATTAACATAACTCAAAAACCACTGGGCGAATTGACACCAAATTTGGACACAAGACACCTACTAACTGAAGGAGTGACTATCACTAAAATAATGATTATGTCATTTGGGAGTTGTAGTTGCTGGGATTTATAGTTCATCTACAATCAAAGAGCATTCTGAACTTCACCAACGATGAAATTGAACCAAACTTGGCACACAGGTTTCCCATGACCAACAGAAAACATTAGAAGGGTTTGGTGGGCATTGACCTTGAGTTTGGAGTTGTAGTTCACCTACATCCAGAGAGCACTGAGGATTCAAACAATGATAGATCTGCACCAAACTTGGCAAAATATTCCATATGCCCAAATATGCATACAGATGGAGTTTGGGGAAAATAGACCTTGACATTTGGGAGTTGTAGTTGCTGGGATGTATAGTTCACCTACAATCCAAGAGCATCCTGAACCCCACCAATGACAGAATTGGGGCAAACATCCCACACAGAACCCCCATGACCAACAGAAAATACTTAGGGCCATCCAGTCCAACGCCCTTCACCAGAGCAAGAAAATGTAATCAAAGCTCTCCTGACAAAGAGCCATCCAACCATAGGTATAGATAGTAGGGCTGGGCGGTTTCGTTCGTTAATTTCGTAATTCATTAAAAATTCGTTATTTTTTTATAATGAAGCGATAACGAACCATTCAGGAGCAACTAAAAAACGAAATGAATTTTTCAATTCGTTTCGTAATTGTTTTGTATTCGTTTCGTATTCGTTTCGAAATCATTTCGAAATCGTTTCATTATTATTTCCGCATGTCTGGGGCAAGTTTTATAGTTGTTGTTTGTTTAATCAGTGAAAAAAATTATAAATATCACACCAACAGTCAACAACAGAGGGAGAGGGAAGCTTCAGAAGTTCCCCCTGTCCCATTTGGAGGTTTTTTAGCGTATTGCGCGGTCGCGTCCGCCATTAACGAATCGATTCGTTATTGTTTCGTATTTGTTTTGTAATTGTTTCGTAATTTCCGAAATTTCGTAAATATCAAACTTTTTTAAAGAAAAATTTCGGAATTCTTTTAAAAATCGAAACGCAAAAACCCCCAAAAAACGAATCGAGTTTAGAAACAAATTTTTCCATGGTTGCCCAGCCCTAATAGATAGATATATTTGATTCGCACACACAGAGATATAGTATCATAGATTTGAAAGGGGCCCCTAAAGAAGGACAGGGATATGTTGCATGTAGGCAAACCAGACAATCTCTACATCAACTGACAAAGAAACAGCAAGAAATACTATTTACCCACAAGCATAAAAAGTTACATATATTAGAAACCAACACTTTCCTATTACTTTATTTTCCAGAACACTAGACTGGGACACAGCAACGTGTGACAGGGGACAGCTAGTTTTCTATAAATGTCTCTACATTGAATCATTTACACTATTTTCAACAGCATCCAATTAGCTTCTTAAAGCTTATGTTGACTCCTGTTCAGCAATTTATTACAGTGCAACTCCCACCTGGCTATTCCTGCTCCTTACTCATTTTTCTATGTGTCCAGAAATACTTAAGGGTTTAGCTTCACCCAGAGGCGGCCCTAGGTAATTTTCAACGGTAAGCAAACAGTATCCCCCCCCCCCCAAAAAAAAAAAAAGAATCACTGGTATATATTTTCTGTTCGTCGTGGGAGTTCTGTGTGCCATATTTGGTTCAATTCCATCTTTGGTGGAATTCAGAATGCTCTTTGATTGTAGGTGAACTATACATCCTAGTAACTACAACTCGCATATGCCAAGGTCTATCTTCCCCCAAGAGTGCCCCTGGGCAAAATCAACTATACTGCGAATGCTTACCCTGGCTTCACCCTTCACAAATAAGACCTATTCTAGTAGACTATAATATTACAACACGAGAATGAAAGAGGACAGATTTTAGGCCAATCCAAGGAGATAGTATTGTTTCTAAAATTAGTAATGAAGCGGTATATCCATGCATCATGACGGCACAGAGTACTGTTAAAGAACTCGGTCTACATCTTTTATGTTTATTAAAGTAGATATAGAATGGCAAAGTCCCCAAGTGTTAATAGGCAGAGCTACTATCTAGATAGAGAAATGCATTTCTGGCTATGCTTCAGGCTTCTCCCTTCTGCTCCCGACAGCCCAGATAGTCTGAAGACACTTTGGAAGTTGGCCAGGAGATTTCAGGCATCATTATGAAAGCAGACTACAAAGCTACTTTCATTTAGGTCTTGCTCCTACTGAAATGGCTTTCAGTCTGCAAGTTGTAGAGAATGTTCCTAGATTTTGAGACAATAAAGCAACTACCAAAGGATGGAGAGATATCAGGGAGGCTGGTGCATGAGGCTAATTTTCTGACTGCAAGATTTTTTGAAGTTTGCCCATTCCGTTCTGGTAGTGAAGGAAGACTTTTGTTTTCTATTCATTTTTCTTATTCTTAACTACAATGAAATATAGACTGCCTTTTTTTTGCAGTGTTGCTCATCACATGTACCATATAGCCTGTTAAACTATGTATGCAAAAACATTATTTATTTATTTACTAGGCTTGGGTAACTACGGAAAAATTTGGTTCTAAACTCATTTCGTTTTTAGGGGGTTTTTGCATTTCGTTTTTTTAAAAAATTCAGAAATTTTTCTTTAAAAAAATTCGAAATATACGAAATTTCGTAAAATTATGAAACAATTACGAATCGATTCGTTAATGGCGGACGCGATTGTGTAATATGCTAAAAAACCCTCCAAATGGGACAGGGGGAACTTCTGAAGCTTCCCTCTCCCTCTGTTGTTGACTGTTGGTGTGATAATTTATTTTTTATCACTGATAAAACAAACAACAACCCTAAAACTTGCACCAGACATACGGAAATAATTACAAAACAATTTCGAAACAATTTCGAAACAATTACGAAACAATTACGAAACAATTACGAAATAAATTGAAAAAATTGTTTCGATTTTTAATTACTCCTGCATGGCTTAATATCGGATCGTAAGCTAATTTAAATACAAATTAATAACAAATTACAAAATTAACGAACGAAACCGCCCAAGCCTATTATTTACTTATTTCGGGCACTTCTACCCCGTCCTTCTCACCCCCCTAGGGGGGACTCAAAGCGGCTTACAACCGGCACAATTCGATGCCAACAGTTCATCAGATAAAATACATGACAGCAATAACCACAATAATTAAAACATTCAATTAATACAATAACAACTAAAAAGCCAATCTAGTGGCCAACGTTCACCGAGTTCTAAAATCCATAAGTCCATTCAGCATTACCATAGTCCTTTCCAAATTCTGGAAGACTATTTTCTTAGCGGGAGCTTGGAATGGATCGCCCATGTGGTCCCTTCCAACTCTGATTCTTGATAGTTTAATTTAGTTCCCAATAACTGCTCTCAATAACTGTTACTTCTTACCAGCACAGATGGATTCATTGTGCATCATTTTGCAATCTCTTCTTCCCGCAAGGGAGAGACCGAATCTTCTAAAATTGATTATCTCACATCAAAAGCACAGTTTTCAACTGGAAATGGAAAAGCTGTACAATTTGCTGTACTTTGGGATAGTATAATGAACTGCAACAAGATTCTGAAGAGTGGGAACGCAAAATCTCACAAGTTTCCTGAGATTCCTTAAAATAGATTCCACCCTTGAAGGGACTACAGTTGAAAATTTTAAGGTGAAATTGCTGGATACAGGCCTGAACTAATGTTACGTGTGGATGGGCGACACTCCTCCTGCCATAAGAACCAGAGACGACACTGACACATAGATGGAGTAAAACATGGCCACAACTTAATTTATTGTTTACAGGAACAAGGGGTTGGCTGCCAGGCATGGGTTCTGGATCAAGATCAATCAGCTCACTGCTGACCGATATGAGATGAGACCCACCGGCAAAATACCGGGCAACGAAAACGGTACCCCTGGGAACAGCCGTATATTCCCTCCCCGGCCAGTAGGGGAGGGGCAGAAACCAGATCTAGGGCCCATGCCACATGCCAACATAAGTTGTGACGAACAGATAATGACCAAAAAACTGCAACACTATACAACAACATGAAACATGCAGGGTGGGTGGGAGGACAACTCGAAGCAGGTCTGGGTCTGCCTGGCCCAGCACAGCCTATATAAGGCTGCTGGGTGAGGGAGAGGCCGGCCCCTTAGCCCCTTAAAGCAGTGGTTCTCAACCTTCTGAATGCCGTGACCCCTTAATACAGTTCCTCATGTTGTGGTGACCCCCAACCATAAAATTACTTTCGTTGATACTTCATAATCGTAATTTTGCTGTTGTTATGAATCATAATGTAAATATCTCATATGCAGGGTGTATTTTCATTCACTGGACCAAGCTAGGCACAAATACCTGAAACGTCCAAATTTGAATACTGGTGGGACTGGGGGGGGGGGGGGGGTTGATTTTGTCATTTGGGTGTTGTAGTTGCTGGAATTTATAGTTCAGCTAAAATCAAAGAGCATCCTAAACTCCACCAGTGATGGAATTGAACCAAACTTGGTACACAGAACTCCCATGATCAACAGAAAATGCTGGAAGGGTTTGGTGGGCATTGACCTTGAATTTTGGAGTTGTACTTCACCTACATCCAGAAATCACTGTGGACTCAAACAATAGTGGATCTGGACCAAACTTGGCACAAGTACTCAATATGCCCAAATGTGAACACTGGTGGACTTTCGAGAAATTAGACCCTGACCTTTGAGAGTTGTAGTTACTGGGATTTATAGTTCACCTACAATCAAAGAGTATTCTGAACTCCACCAACGATAGAATTGGGCCAAACTTGGCATACAGAACCCCCATACTAACAGAAAATACTGTGTTTTCTGATGGTCTTTGGCGACCCCTCTGATGCCCCCTCACGACCCCCCCCCCAGGGGTCCCGACCTCCAGGTTGAGAAACGCTGCCTTAAAGGTACTGAATGGGGCTGGCCACTGATTGGCCTGCTGACCAGGCGGCGGGAAAGCTTCCCACCATGCAGGGGGCTTCTGGGAAGGAGAAGCCCCCTGCTCCCCACGTGGCCAGCGGGAGAGCGCCCCCCGCTGTAACAGGCCTTGCCCAGTAAGTCGGGCAATGCATTTATTTTGAAATGAATGCTAAGCATTAATATGCTTTAAGTGTATGGCATTTTAGTGAACATTTTAATATAAATTATATGTTTATAAAGTCTATGAAGAAATCTTTGATTTAAGTACAAACTTAAGATACTTAACAATTCACTGGTATGCTAAAAAGCTGAAACTCTCTCCTTGACCTCTATGCCATTTAAGTTTTACGTGATGTCACAATTTGTTTGCTAGATTTGTTTACTGCATACTAAGTATCCATACTTCAAAACTAATAAAAAATCTAAACTTAAATGTTAGTTCAACCACAATTCCTTCGCCATTCTACTTTAGTTAAGAGGCATAAAAGTTGAAAAATGAAAAATTAAAACTCTAGCTATTAATACAATTTGAAGGACATCTATCTTTAATAGAATGGAATATAATAACTTTATTGTCATTGTACATCATACAATGAAATTAAATGCCACCCCCAATATATATATATATATATATAATGTTTGTTTGTGGGATTAACAGAACTCAAAAACCACTGGGGAAACTGACACCAAGTTTGGACGCGATACAATAACAAATTGTATATATATATATGTGTGTGTGTGTGTGTGTGTGTGTAATGTTCGTTTGTGGGATTAACAGAACTCAAAAACAACTGGGGGAATTGACACCAAGTTTGGACACGATGCAATAACAACCCAATGTATGTCCTTCATTCAAAAGAAATTGATTTTGTCATTTGGGAGTTGTAGTTGCTAAGATTTATAGTTTACTTACAATCAAAGAGTATTTTGAACTCCACCAATAATGGAATTGAACCAAACGTGGTACACAGGACTCCCATGACCAACAAAAAACACTAGAAGGGTTTGGTAGGCATTGACCTTGATTTTGGGAGTTGTAGTTCACCTACATCCAGAGAGCACTGTGGACTCAAACAATGATGGTTGTGGACCAAATGTGGCACGAATATTCCATATGCCCAAATATGAACCCAGATGGAGTTTGGGGAAAATAGATCTTGACATTTGGGAATTGTAGTTACTGGGATTTATAGTTCACCTACAATCAAAGCATTCCGAACCCCACAAACGACAGAATTGGGGCAAATTTCCCACACAGAACTCCCATAACCAATAGAAAATACTTAAGGCCACCCAGTCCAACTCTCTTCACCAGGGCAGTAAAATGTAATCAAAGCCCTCCTGAAAAAGAGCCATCCAGCCATAGATATAGATAGTAGGCTTGGGCGGTTTCGTTCGTTAATTTCGTAATTTGTTATTAATTCGTATTTAAATTAGCTTACGATCCAATATTGAGCCATGCAGGAATAGTGTGAGGAGAAATTAAGAATCGAAACAATTTTTCCAATTTTCGTAATTATTTCGTAATTATTTTCATAATATAATATAATAATATATAATATATAATACAATATATTATAATAATATAATATACAATAATATAGTATAATAATAATATTATAATATAATATAATAATATAATAATAATATAATATAATATATAATATAATATACAATAATATAATATAATAATATTATAATATTATATGCAACAATATAATATAATAATATAGTTGTTGCTTGTTTTATTACACCAACAGTCAACAACAGAGGGAGAGGGAAGGTTCAGAAGTTCCCCCTGTCCCATTTGGAGGTTTTTTAGCATATTGCGCAATCGCGTCCGCCATTAACGAATCAATTCGAAATTTACGAAATTTCGTAAATTTTGAAATTTTGAAAAGGACAATTTCGGTCCAAAAAAAAAAATGAAACACCATCGCCCCCTACAAACGAAACGAGTTTAGAACCATTTTTTTCGTTGTTACCCAAGCCTAATAGATAGATATGACTCACACACACACACAGATTTGAAAGGGACCCCTAAAGAAGGACAATTATATGTTGCATATTCCAGAGTAGGCAAACCAGACACTCTCCACATCAACACTGACAAATACTATTTACCCATAAGCATAAAGAAATTGCATATATTTGAAACCAACACTTTCTCATTACTTTATTTTACAGATCACCAGACTGGGCCACAGCAATGCGTGGCAGGGGATGGCCATATATATATATATATATATATATATATATATATATATAATAACAACACCGGTCTTTCCACATTCTAATCACTATTGCACATCTCCTAATGCCACATAATTGTGAAACCATAGAATTCAATGTAGTTACATCTCAAGGATAAAAGCTATCTCTCAGCCTATTTGTACTTGTTTTTATTATCCTATACCATCTGCCAGATGGGAATAATACAAAAAGAGATAAATAACTTACTTAGTAAGGCATAATCCTATGCCTAGGCATAACTAGAAAGTATTATAGAAATTCCGGACATCACAGACTATATTGTACCTGTTGAAATTTGTAATTCTAAGCTTCTGTTTTAGATCCATTAAGCTGAAGAAACATTGTAATTTGATTATCAAGGGACACACAAACATTATTTGTACAATTGTGTAACTAATGCTACAATCTTTTAGTCAGGAACAATAATACATGATTCCCTGTATCTATTAACTAATTGGTAAGTCTGTATGGTGAATACCTGATTCAAAAGGTCAGTTATATAAATAAAATCATTTTATCAAGGGAAGGGTCAGCCTGAATAGCTATGATTGTATAAAACAGAAATGCATACCTTAAACTTCTGCAGTTCTTGTAGTATTGAGATTTCTACTTTCCCAGTTCTGGCTGTCTGTGAATTGCCTATCTTCCTATGACTATACAGAGTAAAGAGGTTAGTCAGTGATATATTGGTCTCTCTAATCTCTTCATCTCCTCCCTCAACCGAGAGCTTCATCTAGCTCTTAATACTGAGCGTATATGTGACATCAGTGATTCCTAATCTAGACAGAGCGAGAGAAATATATGATGTAATCTAACAATGATTAAAAGGATACCACCTTATGTAAGAACTTCCTGTGATTTAAACCAATTTTACAGCCAGTTATTTGTATGCAGGAGTAGTCAAAAGGGCAAATACAATGTAATAATAGGAGTGTGCATTTTTTTGTTATCCATTGTAAGTCAGATCAAATTTATTAAATTTGTACTTACGATGCTATATCTGAAACTCAGGCATGGCCTGTGCAAAAACTTAATCGAAAGTTACCTAATACTTTTTTGGGAACCTCCCAAAGTCAGCTTTATTTTCAGTTCAAGCAAGCAAAACCAAGCCAAAAAGGCTGTGTTGCCTCTTTAAATTAATGGCCTCTCGCCATTAGGAAAGGGAAGCAGCAGGGAGAAAGCAGAGTTCGCTGGGAAAGAGATGGAGAAAGCACAGAATTCTGGGAAATGTAGTTTGGCAAGGCGGGGAGCCCTATGCCAGAGAATTCAAAAAGCCCTGCCCTAAACTATATTTCCTGGAATTCCTCTCAGCATCAGAAAGCTCCAATCAGGATAGGGGAAAGATTTGTCCCTCCGTAGCAGCAGCCAGCCAGAGTTCCAAGAAATTGTTAAATCTACACAGAGGAGGACTGACTGATACTTCTTGTAAGTAAATATCTAAGCTGAGCTGGGAAGAAATCCCTAAATGGATGTTGCGAAGTCTGCAGGCACCAGTTGTACAATTGTGCCAATTGCGAAGGTGCTATTCCAACAATAGACAGGATATAGCGTTTTTAACTTTAAAGAACCCACCCGCTGTCACCAATTTCACAGACTGTTCTTAAATTCTGCCACCAATTATACAGGTGTGGATGATTATGGATGTAATTAATCTCAGGCCTTAACTGTTGATAAGAATTTGTTATAGGGGAGGCCAATTATTATTTAAAAATTAAGGTAACTGCTAGGGCTGGGCGGTTTCGTTAATTCGTAATTCGTTAATAATTCGTTAATTTTTTCAATTACAAAATGATAACGAACCATTCTGGAGCAATTTTTTTAAAAAACGAATTTTTAAACACGTTTTGTAAATGCTTCGTATTTCGTTATTGTATTTGTTTCGTTATTGTTCTGAGGTTGTTTCGTTATTATTTCCGCATGTCTGGGGCAAGTTTTTTGTTTAATTAGTGAAAAAAATTTATAATATCACACCAACAGTCAACAACAGAGGGAGAGGGAAGCTTCAGAAGTTTTTGGAGGTTTTTTAGCGTATTTCGCGGTCGCGTCCGCCATTAACGAATCGATTCGTTATTGTTTCGGAAATCGATTCGTTAATGTTTTGTAATTTTTTCACATTTATGAAATTTCGTAAATATCGAACTTTTTGAAAGGAAAATTTTGTAATTATTTTAAATAATGAAAAGCAAAACCCCCCAAAAAACGAATCGATTTTAGAAACAAATTTTTCCGTTGTTACCCAGGCCGAGTAACTGCCACCAACGTGAGGTATCGCTGATGAGATCTGGCTCCCCAGATGCAGATTAATGGAGATGACACGGTCTTCAACAAAAGTTAATAAGTTTATTTTGTACAAAGCGTATGGTTGCAGGCTGTTAAATAACTTGGAATAACATATAGAACTTTGAATGTAACTTGGTTACATTCACAGTTCACTCTTCTGGATGACACGACTTGTGATTGACTTTTACTGAAGTGAAGCACTTTAATAAACAATGTTTCCTAATGTGAATAGCCTTCCAATTTGATCTTTTCTTGACCAAATCCTAGATCTCTAGTACTTCCCTGACTAGTGATCTAAACAAGCTTTCCTAGTTCTCTCTGACTAAAGAAGCTATTTAAGTTTCCCCCTTCAGCCTTCCCAGACTGAAGAAACCTCCAGCTATTCACACACACAGCTTCTCCACTCTCCTCTCTCAACTGCTAACTCCGAACCTAAACTCCCAACTGAACTGCTTCTTTTCAAAGACGCAGATAACATTTTCTTGCTTGGCTCCGCCCACTTCTCACTCTCCTGCCTGGTCTCCTTGGCAACCTCCTGTGGATACAACCAGTTAACTCTAGCTTCAGCTACTGTTACTAACACGAATATATTCTAACAGTTAAACATATACACAGTATCAATAACTTCTGCACAGATGTTCTATTAGTTAATATGAGAAACATTCAATGAGAGTGCTGCAGAATTTGAAGAGGCACAAATGGAGGGCAAAAGAGAGAAACGTGCCAAGAGGAAGGTGCGTAAAGCCAACCCTGACCGGGACTACCTTCTACCTGGAAACCGATGCCCTCAATGTGGGAGAAGATGCAGATCAAGAATAGGGCTCCATAGTCACCTACGCACCCTCTGCCAGGTTACTACACTTGGAGGACCATCATCCTCGCAGAGCACCTGATGAACCAACCTGGACACAGCATATTATTTGAGAACACAGAAATGCTGGACCACTCTCACAACCACCATGTCAGACTACACAGAGAAGCCATTGAAATCCACAAGCATGTGGACAATTTCAACAGAAAGGAAGAAACCATGAAAATGACCAAAATCTGGCTACCAGTATTAAAAAAACTCAACAATTACAACAGCAAAACAACAGAGAGTAAACAATCAGGCACATCAAATCACTCTCAACAAAAGATCCCCCCAGGCACTTCCAAGCCATTAAATGCTAATCAAGGTGGTCAGTTGAAACATTCACACCTAGCTCCAGCAGACAAGAGTCCTTTGCCCCACTCGGGTCATTCCACAGATATATAAACCCATTTTCCTACTTCCAAAAGACCTCACTACCTCTGAGGATGCTTGCCATAGATGCAGGCGAAACGTCAGGAGAAAATACCTCTAGAACATGGCCATAGGTAAAGGTAAAGGTAGTCCCCTGACATTAAGTCCAGTCATGTCTGACTCTGGGGTGTGGTGCTCATCTCCATTTCTAAGCCGAAGAGCCAGCGTTGTCCGTAGACACCTCCAAGGTCATGTGGCCGGCATGACTGCATGGAGCGCCGTTACCTTCCCGCCGGAGCAGTACCTATTGATCTACTCACATTTGCATGTTTTCGAACTGCTAGGTTGGCAGAAGCTAGGGCTGACAGCGGAAGCTCACGCCGCTCCCTGGAATCGAACCTGCGACCTTTCGTTCAACCAGCTCAGCAGCTCAGTGCTTTAATCCACTGCGCCACCGGGGGCTCCAGAACATGGCCATATAGCCCGGAAAAACCTACAACAACCCAGTGATTCCAGCCATGAAAGCCTTCGACAATACATAATAATAAACAACTTTATTTAAACCCCGCCACCATCTTCCCAAAGGGGACTCAGGGCAGCTAACATGAGGCAATACAGCAAAATAAAATAAAAATAAAATAAAATACAAATGCAAACAACAATTACATCACAATAAAATAGATACAGGAACAAAATAAAATGAACAAGGCAAAATAACATAATATAAAATCAAACACAATGAGCGGCCCAAATGGGCAAGGTAAAATGATAAAACCCTGACTGAGGTAGGAGTAGAAAAAGTGTATTGAGAGGAGCCCAAAAAAGGATGAACAGTGGTGTTAGGCTTTCAGTTTAGGACATGCATCATAGGGGCAACACTGTAGATGGAACAAGCAGAAATGAGATGAATGGTTACTCTCCAAAGGCACCTCAAAAGAGGCAAGTTTTCAGATCTTTCTTAAAGGCTGCTAGGGTGGGGGCTTGTCTAATCTCACTAGGTAGTGAGTTCCAAAGTTGGGGGGCCACAGTGGAGAAGGCTTTCTCCCTCATTCCCACAAGTCTTGCCTGTGATACCTTATAAAGACTGCTGGAATTGCAATACGCCATGCATTTCCTGCAGTGCATGTTAGGAGCCATGGGGAACCTGTTACCCCATGCCCCGGATCTCCTGACTCACCCAGCTGATCATCCCATGGGAGAAGTGTCAACCATTCTGATTCCCCCTTTGTTCCTGGCAGAACACAGGAAGCCTCCCATATTGCCACTGCGGCAGCATACACAACTTTACCACCCCTTTAAGTACAGAGCCCCACCAGAATTAGTTGTGTGTAGTGTAATAGGAGCTGGAGGGCTCTGTGCTTAAAGGGACAGCAAAGTGGAGCATCCCACTGATTCTTCTCCTTTCTGATGAAGTCATAACAATATCTGGAGGACAGCAGTTCCCCACATAATGCTTTCCTCAATTTCTGGTTATCAGGAGTGCAGTTTTCTTGTACTTGCTTTGAGAAGTTTCCAGTTATTGACTTCAATTAAAGCAGGTTCTTGGCTTTCCTTGACATAATTTGCCAGGGCGCGTTCTTCTTCTTCAACTGCTTGTTTTACTTGTAAGAGTCCTCTGCCAACAGACCTTCTAGGCAGATATAGCCGGTCAACATCACTGCGAGGATGTAGTGAATTATGAATGGTCATGAGTTTTCTTTTTTTTTTTTCTGTCCAAATTGTCCAGTTCTGCCTGAGTCCAGTTTATGATGCCAGCAGTATATCTTATGACAGGTATGGCCCAGGTGTTTATGGCCTTGATGGTTTTGCCTCCATTGAGCTTGCTTTTGAGAATTTTTCTGACTCTCTGAATGTATTCTTTGCTGACCACATGTTTGATGTTGTCCAGCTGTAGTATGCCCAGATATTTATAGGCCTCTGGCTGGTGGCACTTTATTGCTTGGCCATTGGGCATATTTATGCCCTCACTTTCAATGATTTTTCCCTTCTTCAGTGCCACTGTCGAACATTTGTCCAAACCAAACTCCATGTTGATATCAGTGCTAATGATTCGGACAATGTTAGTCAGAGACTGGATTTCAGTTTCGGTTTTCCCATGCAGCTTCAGGTCATCCATGTACAGCAGATGTGAAATTTTGTGAGATCTCTGAGAGGTTTGATAGCCAAGGTTTGTTTTTTGTAAGATTGTTGACAAAGAGATCATGGCAATGATGAAAAGCAGTGAGGACAATGAGTCTCCCTGGTAAATTCCTTTTCTGATGTTGACAGAAGAGGGTGCCACCTTGTCGTGGTGGAGGGCTTAAATGCCCCAAGGATGCTGAGAGCTGTGCTGGTGGTAGTGTAACTACCAGCATGTTCAACCAAGTCAGGGAGGTCTCAGCTGAGGAGTGGAACTAAGAGCACCTAACCCATTAGCACTATGGAGAAACAAACCAAAGCGAAATCTATACTGGCTCGGTCGACGACCAGGATAAAAAGGGCTGTGGTGGATGCTGCTGATTCTGGACATCCATCGACAAGTGGGCTACAGGATCAAAATACAAATGAACATTCACAGAAGCAGCAGAAATATACAATGCCAGAAAACTGCACTATTATTATTATTATTATTATTATTATTATTATTAGCCATCCCCTGCCACTCGTTGCTGTGGCCTAGTGTGGTGATCTGAAAAATAAAGTAATGTGAAAGTGTTGGTTTCTAATGTATGTAATTTCTTTCTGCTTGTGGATAATCAGTATTTCTTGCTGTTTCTTTGTCAGTGTTGATGTAGAGATTGTCTGGTTTGCCTACTCCTGAACAGGCAACATATCATTGTCCTTTTTTAGGGGTCCCTTTCAAATCTATGAGACTATACCTTTGTGTGTGTGAATCATATATATATATATGGCTGGATAACTCTTTGTCAGGAGGGCTTTGATTACGTTTTCTTACCCTGGTGAAGGGAGTTGGACTGGATGTTGTTCATGGCGGGTTCTGTGTGGGATGTTTGCTGCAATTCTGTCGTTGGTGGGGTTTAGAATGCTCTTTGATTGTAGGTGAACTATTAATCCCAGTAACTACAACTCCCAAATATCAAGGTCTATTTTCCCCAAACTCCATTTGTGTGCATATTTGGGCATATGGAATATTTGTGCCAAGTTTGGTCCAGATCCATCATTGTTTGAGTCCAAAGTGCTCTCTGGAAGTTGGTGAACTACAACTCCCAAACTCGAGGTCAATGCCCACAAAACCTTTCTCGTGTTTTCTGTTGATCACGGGAGTTCCGTGTCCCAAGATTGGTTCAATTCCATCATTGGTGGAGTTCAGAATGCTCTTTGATTGTGGGTGTACTATAAATCTCAGCAACTACAACTCCCAAATTACAAAAATCAATTTTTTGAGTGAAGGACATATATTGGGTTGTTAGGTGTATTGTGTCCGAATTTGGTGTCAATTTGTCCAGTGGTTTTTTCAGTTATGTTAATCCCACAAACGAACATTTTTTTTATTTATATAGATGATGATGATGATGATTACTACTACTACTACTACTACTACTACTACTCATAGAATCATAGAATCAAAGAGTTGGAAGAGACCTCATGGGCCATCCAGTCCAGCCCCCTGCCATGAAGCAGGAATATTGCATTCAAATCACCCCTGACAGATGGCCATCCAGCCTCTGCTTAAAAGCTTCCAAGGAAGGAGCCTCCACCACACTCCGGGGCAGAGAGTTCCACTGCTGAACGGCTCTCACAGTCAGGAAGTTCTTCCTAATGTTCAGATGGAATCTCCTCTCTTGTAGTTTGAAGCCATTGTTCCGCGTCCTAGTCTGCAAGGAAGCAGAAAACAAGCTTGCTCCCTCCTCTCTGTGGCTTCCTCTCACATATTTATACATGGCTATCATATCTCCTCTCAGCCTTCTCTTCTTCAGGCTAAACATGCCCAGTTCCCTAAGCCGCTCCTCGCTTGTTCTCCAGACCCTTGATCATTTTAGTCGCCCCCCTCTGGACACATTCCAGCTTGTCAATATCTCTCTTCAATTGTGGTGCCCAGAATTGGACACAATATTCCAGGTGTGGTCTAACCAAAGCGGAATAGAGGGGTAGCATTACTTCCTTAGATCTAGACACTATGCTCCTGTTGATGCAGGCCAAAATCCCATTGGCTTTTTTTGCTGCCACATCACATTGTTGGCTCATGTTTAACTTGTTGTCCACGAGGACTCCAAGATCTTTTTCACATGTACTGCTCTCGAGCCAGGCGTCACCCATTCTGTATCTTTGCATTTCGTTTTTTCTGCCAAAGTGGAGTATCTTGCATTTGTCACTGTTGAACTTCATTTTGTTAGTTTTGGCCCATCTCTCTAATCTGTCAAGATCATTTTGAATCCTGCTCCTTTCCTCTGGAGTATTGGCTATCCCTCCCAATTTGGTGTCGTCTGCAAACTTGATGATCCTGCCTTCTAACCCTTCATCTAAGTCATTAATAAAGATGTTGAACAGGACCGGGCCCAAGACGGAACCCTGCGGCACTCCTCCTGTCACTTCTTTCCAAGATGGAAAGCATTTAACCAATTACAGATCCACCTCACCGTAGTTTTGCCTAGCCCACATTGGACTAGTTTCCTTGCCAGAAGGTCATGGGGGACCTTGTCGAAGGCCTTACTGAAATCCAGGTACGCTACATCCACGGCATTCCCCGCATCTACCCAGCTTGTAACTCTATCGAAAAAAGAGATCAGATTAGTCTGGCATGACTTGTTTTTGATAAATCCATGTTGACTATTAGCGATGACCGCATTTGTTTCTAAGTGCTTGCAGACCACTTCCTTAACAAACTTATCCAGAATCTTGCCCGGTATACTAGTAAAGCATTCCTCGCCACTACAGAAATAACTTCTGGAGGACAGCCTGCAATAGTATATATTAAGAAAGCAGCTCAGTTAATTGATTTAAAACATAGCAGTGAAGGAGTATTTTTGATCATGAGCCATGTCAAATTTTTTTGAGGCAGAAAGTGTAAGAAATGGCTCGACATTTGCTCAACGACTTTCAGAGGTCTGACAGGTATTGTCAGGGCGCTATTTTTTCTCCATCTTTTTTCCCCCCTAGGGTCAGACTTTGTCAGTGGAGATCTCTATTTGTGGTGCATCCTTTTGGAAAGCTTGTTTGTGTTAAACTGAGGTTGTGTTCAGAGTATACTGCCTTCTCTGGACAAGTGTTACATTTTTGATGTGTATTTCCAACCCATTTTAGGCTGTGAAGGTCATAAGGTGTCTCGGCACATACACCCGGCATGTTGCTTAGCAACAGTTTCCGAATGAGGTCCCCTGGGAGAGAGACGGTAGGTTATAAATTAATTGTGAGAGCAGAAAAGGGACAGGAAATGATCGGGCATGGCTAAGAAGTGTTTGAAAGCCATTGGGAGTGGAAACGACTATACAATAAAGAGTCCTTTACTTACATCAGCAAATTCTGTTTGAAATAGGCAGAGTGAGTCATAATACCTTCAGCGTCAATGTTTGTACCTCATTTGATGAAGGCTTAAGGCTGGAACTCCCAAAGAGGGATATTCCAAAGAAGGCTAACTAGCAGTATGAAATTATAGGAAATTATATGACTAATCACCAATATATGATGTACATTCTAGCTCTACTTGTCACTATTTTGTGTTCAGTTCTTGTAAGGGAGACAGGAGGTTTGAGAAATCCTAATTCCCCAAAACAGGCCAGGAAGGTTTATTTCTAGGAGACAACACTGTTGTTTTAACATTTTATCTCATGCATTTGACCCGCCCTTTGTGTTTGATATTTATTATGTTACTAGCTGTACCCGCCATGCGTTGCTGTGGCCAAACTTCCCTCCCTCTTTCTTTCTTTCTTTTCTTCCCTCTTTCCTTCCTTACCTCTATTTCTTTCCCTTCCTATTTCTCTTCTTTCTTCCATCTCTACCTGTTTCTTTCCCTTCTTTGCTCTTTGGTTGCTTCCTTCCCTGTCTTTTGTTCCTTCTCTCCTTCTTTACCTCTCTGTTTCCTTTCACTTTTTTATTTCCTTCTCTCCTTCCTTGCTTTTCTTTCTTTCTTTCTTTCTTTCTTTCTTTCCTTTCTTCTTTCCCTCCCTCCTTGTCTCCTTCCTTCCTTCCCCCTTTCCTTCCTTCCTTCCTTCCTTCCCCTTGTTACTTCTTGACTGTCCCTTCCATTTAATTTGTATTATATAGTGTATATATATATATATATATATATATATATATATATATTAGGGCTGGGCAACCACGGAAAAATTTGTTTCTAAACTCGATTCGTTTTTTGGGTTTTTTTGCGTTTCGATTTTTAAAAGAATTCTGAAATTTTTCTTTAAAAAAGTTTGATATTTACAAAATTTTGTAAAATTACGAAACAATATGAAACGAATACGAATCGATTCGTTAATGGCGGACGCGACCGTGCAATACGCTAAAAAACCTCCATATGGGACAGGGGGAACTTCTGAAGCTTCCCTCTCCCTCTATTGTTGACTGTTGGTGTGATATTTATAATTTTTTTTCACTGATTAAACAAACAACAGCTATAAAACTTGCCCCAGACATGCGGAAATAATAACAAAACGATTTCGAAACGATTTCGAAATGAATACGAAACGAATACGAAGCACTTACGAAATGAACTGAAAAATTCGTTTCGTTTTTTAGATGCTCCTGAATGGTTCGTTATCACTTCGTAACAAAAAACCCGAATTTTTAACAAATTACGAAATTACAAAACGAAACCGCCCAGCCCTAATATATATATATATATATATATATATATATATATATATATATAACAATATATAAAATATTGTATGTATATCTTACATAGAAAGAAGGAAAGGAAGAAGGAAGGAAGGCAGGAAAGAAGGGAAGGAAAAGAAAGGAGGGACAGGAAGGAAAGAAGGAAGGAAAGGACGGAGAAGGAAGGAGGGAAGGGAAGGAGGGGGGGTGAAGAAAGGAGGGAGGGAAGGAATGGAAGGGGAAGGAAATGAAGAAAGGAAAAGAAGGAGGAAAGGAAGGGAGGGAGGGAGGAAAATAAGGAAAGGAAGAAGAGAGAAGGGACAGGAAGGGAGGGAAGGAGAGAAAGAAGGAAAGGAAGGAGAAGGAAGGAGGGAGGGACAAGAAGGAAGGAGGAGGGGAGGAAAGGAAGGGGAAGGAAGGAAGAAAAGGAAAGAAAGGAGGGAGGGAGGAAAGAAGGGAAGGGAGTCCTTTCAGGTGGAGTGTGACAGAGGCAGCTACCTCCTGTGTGTGTGTATGTTAAATTAAATGCCACCCAAAATGATACAAAAGAAAGTAAGTACTGGTATGATAGGAAATAGATTTTCTCAGAACGTTAAATGAAAAAGAGTGCTCATGGAGCAACTGGTTGTGGTTGTTTAAAATATTATTTGCCTCTTTTGAAATGTATTGGGTGATCAGCAGCCTCCCAATTTGGTTTGAGAATTTTGTTTTGTAGGAATTCAGTAGCAATTAATAATGTAGAGACTCCTGTTTTTATCACCTTCCGTAATTTAAAACAAAGTGGAAGGTATGTGGAGAATAAAATGTTTTTGTGATATTTCTAACTGTGATTATCAAGCGGAATTTCACAGTGTGTGTGATATATCTCTAGGGCTTCATAAATATTGGGCTCCTTTCTTATGGAAGCAATGAGAGTGAGTCAGTTGTATGCCATTAAACTATATACTGAATTACAACTTCAAGTGCCCCATGTTGTCCACATTGCCATGTGCATGGTGGCAAAGGTAATGCTGGATATCTAAAGCAAAAGAACACTATAATTGCCTTGATAGATCTGTTCATACTCTGTCTACTCCAGCATTATGTTTCCTCCCTACAGTTGTCAGATGTCTCTAGCAAGCTACAACCAGGGTACTAAGGCAATTTTTGCTCTTTGCCAAGTGCTAAAAGATACTTTTAAAAACTTTATACTAATAACTCAAATTATTTCAGATATTTCAGTCTGCTAATACCCTTTAAACTGCCTTCTATAAGTTACAAGAAGGCTCTGAGAACCTGTTGTGTATCTGCCTTCAAGTTGTTGCCAACATGTTGACCCTAAGATAAACCTATTACTACTGTGTTTTGAGATATGATCAGAAAAAGTTCGTCTTTATCTTTCTCTGAAACTTCCCTTCCAGGAAGGCCCAAAACATAAGACCTGTCTCGCTTTTTCTGGAGGCATCCAAACAATGCCTCAGCTAAAAGCAAATTAATGTGGAATGAACCAAGGTTTCCCTGGTTTGCTCCACATTAATTAAACACCTGAACAAATCTGGGTCTCCAAAAAGCTTGGAGGAGTGATATGGTGCTCACCTCCTCCTCTCCAGCCTCCCATTTGGGTCCCCAAATTTACTGGAGAAGCCTGCTGGCCTCCTAGAATAAAAAATGGTGCATCAGGAAGTGAGGGAGGAGAGATTTCCTTCCTCCTCCCCCCTCCTGATGGATCATTTTCTTGCACCAAGAGGGAGAGGCCTGTGCAGTAAATTTGGGGACCCGAATGTGGGGCTTTGTAGTGGCTTCATGTCATCCTGATTTGACTCAGAATTGCATATACCCACACGAAAACCTGGGGTTTGGTTTTGGGTTGGTGACTAAAACCTACGCTGAAGCAGGTTATTTTAACCCATTTCTGCATGAGTTTTAGTTATGTCTGGAAGCGTCCTGAGAGGGTGTGACTTACCCATAGCAGTGGGTTGCTGTGGCTAAGTGGAGATTTGATCTGGGCTCCAGTATTGTAGTCCAATGCTCAAACCATTACACCATAGCTCTATTCGGAATCCTGTACATATGTAAATGTGTTGTGGGAAAAGGACCTAATGGTGTGGAATATTGTATTACATTTGTCTAGTGTTACTCAACTTTCAGAATTAATATTTCAAATACCACAGATGCTTGTGTGCTGTGGCACCCATTTAAATATGCCCTCTTTTCTAAAAGACAATCAACCATTGTATGGTATTATTAGTTAATTATCATTATCTAAAATGTGCCCTTTTTCAAATCGATATCTTTCATTTAATTGCAAAGTCAGCACGTACTTTTTTTTTTTTTTTTACAAAAAATGTATAACTTTCTGCCATTCTGTATTTTGGACAAGAACTGAGTACTTTTATGCATACATTAGAAGGTTTAAGGCAGATATTTGGCTAGTTATTTCAAATCAATATATGAAAATTTACCTTTGGTTTTTAGCTTCTGGCCATGCTTTCTTTTCTTTCCCTGTTCCAAGTCTTTACTACTTTACTACTACTTTATTCAAAAGTATTGGGACTGATTTTAGAAATACTTGCAGTTATGTATACATCGAATTAAATATCTTGGAGATAGGACTACATTTGAGTCATGAAGTTCGTGTATGTTTCATATACTCCTTATACACGTAACCTGAAGGCAATTTTATTCACAACTAGCCATCCCCTGCCAGACATTGCTGTGGCCCAGTCCGTGTATATGTGTTTTGTGTGGGTATATATGTGTGTGTATATATTTGTGCATATGTGTATATATGTGGTTTTGCGCATGTGTTGTAATCTATTTTTAATGTTTGGCTTTTTAAGTCCCTTTCTCTGTGTTTTCAGTGTTTTTATGAGTGATGGTCACTCGTTGGCCTGATAGGTGTATTGTGTCCAAATTTCATGTCAATTCATCCTGTGGTTTTTGAGTTATGTGAATCCCACAAACGAACATTACATTTTTATTTATATAGATTGTTATTGTTGTTGTTGTTCATTCATTCAATCATCTCCGTCTCTTCGTGACCTCATGGACCAGCCCACGCCAGAGCTCCCTGTCGGCCGTCACCACCCCCAGCTCCTTCAAGGTCAGTCCAGTCACTTCAAGGATGCCATCCATCCATCTTGCCCTTGGTCGGCCCCTTTCCCTTTTACCTTCCAGTTTCCCCAGCATAATTGTCTTCTCTAGGTTTTGCTGTTTCCTCATGATGTGGCCAAAGTCCTTCAACTTTGTCTCTACTATCCTTCCCTCCAATGAGCAGTCGGGCTTTATTTCCTGGAGGATAAAACTCACCTGGCCTCCATGGAACAGCTGCCAGAGTTCTCCTGCATTTCAGACACCGGAAGTAGTGGGTTCATCCCACACCTTCCAAGAAGGCACAGAATAAACCCATTATCAAATTAATTCACCACAAATCAGGATTTTCCTGGTTTGAGGCAAATTAATTCCAGGTTGCCCAGAATGTTGGATCTTTTCGCAGTCCAAGGCACTCTCAGAACTAGCTTATAGATTAGCAAGCTGAAATGCATACAGAATATGGTGATCAAAGTGTTAAAGGCTGTTGAACACAAGGCCTATGAGGATTGGTTGAATGAGGTCAGTATGTTTAGCATGGAGAAGAGAAGGAAGATGTGATTCCAGAGCAATCTTTAAAACTGGATGTTAATCCCACAAACGAGCATTACATTTTTATTTATATAGATATTTAGCAGTTTTGTGCATTAAACAAAGTTTGCATACATTGAACAATCAGAAAGCAAATGTGTGACTATGTTAGCAGCCTATATGGACAAATTTGGATTTTAGAGTATTTCAGTTTTTGGAATTTTGCATGAGGGGTGCTAAATTTGTATTTTTTGCTAGAAATATGGTGTCATCTGCCTATCTTAGTGTTGCTTTATACCATTTTCACATGTCCCTCCTCTTAGTCTAATTCTCCTTTATGTATAACATGTTTACTATAAATGTTAAGCGGGATGATAAAATGCATCCTTGTCTTGACATATTTGCCAATTGGAAACTATTCTATTTGTTTCTGGCTCATACTGTGCTGATATTTCCTCTTATCCTCGCTTCATTTTCTTCATATAGCGTGCCTGCTCTGCCATTCAGGGGTGGCCCTGGGGCACTCATTAGTGGAATCTAAAGGTTGAATATATGAAGTAAACTGTCCTTTGAGTGTGAGTGGCAATCCAAGTTCTAAGAATGCTGTAGGAAACTTACAAGGACTGGAGGATCACATCGAGGGCGGATCTAGACAGCCTCTTTATTGTGGAAACTTCCACTTCCTAGTCCTAAAGGTAGCACATATGGCTCTTCTCTCTATTTTATCTTAACACAACCCTCCATTGTAGGTAATCACTATTAGCATTACAGTCCAATGTGTACCTGGATGTAAGTCCTATTACATATAGTTAAACCCTTCCCTGAGTGCACATGCACAGGGCTGTGTAATCTTGTTTGATCTATCATTTCTATAAATTAAGCAAACATGTGATGCTCAAACAGTCTTTACAAAATGACCAATAAAGGCATAGATGATTAATTGGTGCAGATTAATGTTAATCATAGGGGACGTGAGTCAAGGACATCTTTAATTTTTGATACCCTTTTGGTTCTAGTGGGTTATTAAAATACAGAACCCAGAGAAGAAGCAGTAATCTTCTTTGGCTACTGTATTATAATACCACACAGGATGCTATTAGTACATAGGTGACCCTGTTTTCATCCACATAATGTTAAAGGGTATGAATTATATGTGTGATTAACGATTGCTCATGGCCATGTCTAATTTAAAAAAAACAAATGCAAGCTTTTGCTAATTAAATTGTAACTAGATGCCTAGAGCAATCATTGAGACTCAGAAACAGGGAAATAAAGCAAGGTTTAGACGTTGTTGCCAGTTCTCTCACAACCCTTAAGGATCAAAAAGTGTTGCCATAGAACACTGCTATATCTTCTGCGCTGCCCCTACCACTTACTGTGGTCTTGTTTTGTACATATAGAACTTGCACATGTAAGCTTTCCCCAAATTAATAGCCGAATTAATGCTAAACCAAAATTAAGTGTTGTTTCATAGATGCAACATTCCCCTTACAATTTAGTAACGAGCAAGACCTAATTAATTTCCCTGGAGCTGAAAGAAAAAAAAGAACAGAAACGAAAAAGAAGTAGCAAAGCAGACTCACTTACTCCTCTAAAACCAGAAGTGGTATAAGACAAGGCACTTTGATTCTCCTTTGTGGAGAGAAAAAGTAAACATTTATTTATTATTTATTTAAAACATATATATTCCGCCCTTCTCACCCCAAAGGGGGCTCAGGGCGGAGCACAGCATATACACGGCAAACATTCAATGCAGGGACACAAATTCACATGCAATACATAAACATTAAACAATACATCGCAAGTGTTGAACCTGATGGCTTTGAAAGGCAGCAGATCACAGGAGCTGTCTTCATAGACCTGTCAGCAGCCTATGATACTGTGAACCACCACCTCCTCCTCAGAAAAAAAATGTATAATATCACAAAGGAGTACCACCTTACCCGCCTCATAGGAAACCAGCTACAAAACAGGAGCTTTTTTGTTGAGTTCCAGGGCCAGAGAGAAGCACATGGTGAAAACAAAAGAACGGCCTGCCACAGGGGAGTATGCTTGCTCCATCAATGTTCAACATTTACACAAATGACTAGCCACTGCCAGAAGGGGACAGAGAGTTTCATCTATGTTGACGATCGTGCCATTACTGCTCAAGCAGGGAGCTTTGAGATGGTTGAACAGAAGCTCTCTGAAGCTCTAGGTGCTCTTACTGCCTATTACAGGGGAAACCAGCTGATCCCTAATTCATGTGCTTTTCACCTTAAGAACAGACAAGCATCCCGAGCTCCGAGGATTACCTGGGAAGGAATCCCACTGGAGCATTGCAGCGCACCCAAATACCTGGGAATCACTCTGGACCATGCTCTGACCTACAAGAAGCACTGCCTGAATATCAAGCAAAAAGTGGGCACTAGAAACAATATCATTCAAAAGCTGACTGGCACAACCTGGGAATCACAACCAGACACAGTGAAGACATCTGCCCTTGTGCTATGCTACTCTGCTGCTGAGTGTGCATGTCCAGTGTGGTACACATTTCACCATGCTAAAACGGTGGATGTGGCTCTTAATGAGACATGCCGCATTATCACGGAGTGTCTGCTCCCTACACAACTGGAGAAATTACATTTTTAGCCAGTATTGCACCACCTGACATCTGCCAGGAAGTAGCAACCAATAGTGAAAGGATCAAGGCAGTGACATCTCCAGCTCATCACTTGTTTGTGTATCAACCAGCACGCCAAGGACTTAAATCAAGAAATAGATTTCTAAGATCTACAGAGACACTCGCTGGAACGCCTCAGCAAGCGAGAGTTCAAAAGTGACAAGCTCAAACCCAGAATCTCTATCAATGTCTGATACCAAATGAGAGGCTCCCTCCTGGGCACAGAGAAAACTGGGTGACTTGGAAGGCACTGAACAGACTGCGCTCTGGCACCACAAGATGCAGAGCCAACCTTATGAAATGGGGTTACAAAGTGGAATCCATGGCATGCGAGTGTGGAGCAGAGCAAACCACAGACCACCTGCTGCAATGCAATCTGAGCCCTGATACATGCACAATGGAGGACCTTCTTGCAGCAACACCAGAGGCACTCCAAGTGGTCAGCTACAGGTCAAAAGACATTTAATTAACTACCAAGTTTGCAAACTTTGTGTTTTGTTTGTTTGTTTGTTTGTTTTTAATGCAATACAACTGTTTGGTTTGCTCCTGACACGATAAATAAATAAGCTCTTTCTACCTACCAGTAGGGTGAAATGCAGGATTACTGTGTTTGTTCAAATGAAATAAGTATCTAAATCTGAATATGAAATGTATGCAAGCAACTGCAACAATTTATTTATTTACTAGAAATATCCCACCATTTTCAGCCCGAAGGCAACTCACGAAGAAGAAGGCATGACAGGAAGAGTTGCTCAAGCAGTCTGTTTAAAGTGGAAAAGAGGTGTCTTGAAGTCTATGGACTCTAATACACCATTTATTTATTTACTTTATTTTTATTCCACCTTTCAGTTTGATATAGGCTAATGATCACATGAAATATTTCTTTTGGGACACTGGCTTCCTTCATTCAAAAAGAAAACAAAGCCAGGCAGTGAAGCTTGTTGCTTTGTACTGTGAGATATCCACCACAGAGTATACAAGGATTTTATTACATACATTTAAAGGTTGACATTTAAAACGCAAAGCGATGTTTTACTCACTATTCTGATTATCCAACAGATCACTTTTTACTAAAGTATACAAGACCAGCTCTGTAGGTTAATAGGTCCTAAGCAGAGGCGGCCCTAGGAAATTTTCAATGGTAACAGCAAACAGAATTTTGCACCCCCCCCCCCCAACCAATCACTGATATATATTTTCTATTCGTCATGGAAGTTCTGCGTGCCATATTTGGTTCAATTCCATCATTGGTGGAGTTCAGAATGCTCTTTGATTGTAGGTGAACTATACATCCCAGTAACTACAACTCGCATATGTCAAGGTCTATTTTCTCCCAAGAGCGCCTCAAGAGTACCCCTGAGCAAAATCAACTATACTGCAATTGCTTACTTTGCGTAATGGTTGAGCCGCCCCTGGTCCTAAGCTAACTCACATAGACTGCATCCTTTTCCCATATTAGAAAAATATAATGGCTTTAAAAATTGATATGATTTGAAGACCCAGTAGAAAAGAGAGCAGCTAATATTTTATTAGATAGGATCAGAACTCAAGATGACCTTAACAGGTTAGACAATTGGGTCAAAAATAACAAAATTAATTTTAACAGTGATACTGCATTTTGGCAGTAAAAAAAACAATAAGGTGACATTCAGCATGAGAAAAACATCCAGAGGTCTTGCCAGACTACATTTGTTAACAGTGAGATGCAACCACAAAAACAACAATGTAATTCAAGGGTAAATCAACTGAAATATGTGTCAAAATTCAAGGGAAGTACTGATGTTTTGGCTTTGATTCAATGTCTCCAGAAATACTGTGTCCAGTCCTGTGAACCACAGTTTATATAGGATACTAGCCCTCCCCTACCATGCATTGCTGTGGCCCAGTCTGTGTATATGTGTTTTGTGTGTGTATATGTGTATATGTGTGTTTGCGTGTATATGTGTGTGTGTGTGGTTTTGCACATGCACTGTAATGTATTTTTTGGTTTTTGGATTTTAAAGTCCCCTCTTCTGTGTTTTTGGTGTTTTAATGAGTGATGGTCACTTGTTGGCCTGACAGGTGTCTTGTGTCCAAATTTCGTGTCAACTTGTCCAGTGGTTTTTGAGTTATGTTAATCCCACAAACGAACATTACATTTTTATTTATATAGACTAGCTGTCCCCTGCCATGCTTTGCTGTGGCCCACATGGGGGTTCTGTGTGGGAGGTTTGGCCCAATTCTATCGTTGGTGGGGTTCAGAATGCTCTGTGATTGTAGGTGAACTATAAATCCCAGCAACTACCACTCCCAAATGTCAAGATTCTATTTTCCTCAAACTCCACCAGTGTTCATATTTGGGCATATTGAGTATTCGTGTAGAGTTTGGTCCAGATCCATCATTGTTTGAATCCACAGTAATCTCTGGATGTAGGTGAACTACAACTCCAAAACCAAAGGACAGCCTTCCAGTATTTTCTGTTGGTCATGGGAGAACTGTGTGCCAAGTTTGGTTCAATTCCATTGTTAATGAGGTTCAGAATGCTCTTTGATTGTAGGTGAAGTATTAATCCCAGCAACTACAACTCCCAAATGACAAAATCCATTTTTTTGAGTGAAAGACATACATTGGGTTGTTAAGTGTCCTGTGTCCAAATTTGGAGTCAATTCGTCCAGTGGTTTTTGAGTTCTGTTAATCCCACAAACGAACATTACATTTTGATTTATATAGATTAGCAAGCTGAAATGCATACAGAATATGGTGATCAAAGTGTTAAAGGTTGTTGAACACAAGGCCTGTGAGGATTGGTTGAATGAGGTCAGTATGTTTAGCATAGAGAAAAGAAGGAAGATGTGATTCCAGAGCAATCTTTAAAACTCGAAGGGAAATAATGTAGGAGACAGAATACATTTGGGGGAGGGGATGTTCTTTAGTAAAGCTTTCCAAATATTTCGTGTTGGTAACACACTTCTTAGACATACATAATTTCACAACACAATAATGCAATTTTACTAGCAAATGGGAAGTTAAACCAACCCCTTATATACAGACACATATAGAAATTATAATAATGAAATTTATGAGGCCACAATATAGCTCATTAAAACTTTTCATTTATATTCTAAACATATATATATATATATATATATATATATATATATATTCTAAGATAATAACATATACTTCCAAGATTTTTTATCATTTCTCATGTTCACGCAGCGCATCTATATGCTGCAGCTGACATACGGACATGACATAAATGCTTTGCTCTACAGCAGGGGTCTTCAGACTTTTTAAGCAGAGGGCCAGGTCACAGTCCCTCAAATTGTTGGAGGGCCGGATTATAATTTGAAATGAACACTGCACATATCTTATTTGTAGTGCAAAAAACACTTAAAAATAATACAACAATTAAAATGAAGAACAATTTTAACAAATATAAACTTAATAATAGTATTTCAGTATTTCAGTATTTAGTATTTCAATGGGAAATATTGACCTGCTTTTGGCTGATGAGATAGGATTGTTGTTGTTGTTGTTGTTGTTTTTGCATGCTTTCAAGTCATTTCAGACTTAGGTTGACCCCGAGCGAGGGCCAGGTAAATGACCTAGGAGGGCCGTATCCGGCCCCCGGGCCGTAGTTTGAGGACCCCTGCTCTACAGGATCCAAACTACTGGATTCAGAGTATTTAAAAGGACATTCTATCTCAACCTTAAGAAAAACTTACTGATTGTAAAAGGCGTTTAACAGACTGCTGTGGAAGTTAGTAGTCTCTCCTTCATTTTGCATTTTTAAACAGATGGCTAACTCTCACTCTCAGCAGTGAATTCCTTCAAAGATAAGAAGCACTTGAGGTTTTGCACTTAGATCAAAATTTACAGGCTCCACATAATGTTGTAGTCTTCTTTTTGGCTTTCCTGATGCACACTCATTTTTTTTTTTTTTGGAATAGAGAAGGAGGACAGGTAGACAGACCAATATGTGAGTCTTGACTTTTTTCTATTAGTGCAATGAATATAACATTAAGAGAGAAATTGCCTTTCAAAGACAATGCAGCTTTCTAAATGCCAATATACTGAAGCATAGGCTCTTATGGATCAATGTCAGGCATCAGTGTAAATTTGAATCATGACAGATTAAAGTAAAAATGACTGGGCTGTAAAAAAAAATCTCTTCCCAGGAATTTTCAGTTGTGGATTACATGAAAAATAAATACACATGTAAAGGGAAAGGCAGGACTGAAACGCAACATGTACATAGATGTACATGCACAGGTAGTGGCAGATATTTCAAACAATTTGCTGGGGGTAGAGCAGGGATAAAGAACATGCAATCCTCCAGACATTGCAGCAGCCATTAGTGATAGTTACCATAACAAACCCAAAACACTTCACCATCCCTAATATAAGAGTATATCACTACCACTGCAGAGTGTCTGTTGGTCTTAGGGCTCTTCTATACAGCCCTAAACCCAGCACCAAAGTGGGTTAAAATAACCCATTTTGACACAGGTTCTTGTCCCCACTAACCCACCCAAACATTGGGCTTTCCAGGGGGCGGGGACTACATGCATCCCAATTGAAATCGAAATGGCATGAAACTCCCCCCAGCCCCCCATCTACTCCCTAAAACTTACAAGCTTACCTCATTTTCTTATATCAGAAGAGGATTTATAGTGGTCAAGGAACTCAAGGAACGGAAAACGGAATGTTGGCGAGCAGAAAAAGAGATTTAAAGATTCAAAGCCAACCTTAAAATCTCTGGCATAGACACTGAGAACTGGGAAGCCCTGGCCCTTGAGTGCTCCAGCTATCACCTGTCACATCAGCACTTTTAATCCTGTACCCATTACTCCGGCCCGGGCCAGTTTTATAGTGTCTTGATGTATTGTTTATTGTTTGTTGTTTAATATTGCTTTAACTGTTTTTAATTTGCTTTAGGTTTTGTATTGTTGTGTTTTGAGGCCTTGGCCTTTGTAAGCCGCATCGAGTCCTTCGGGAGATGCTAGCGGGGTACAAATAATAATAATAACAACAACAACAACAACAACAACAATAATAATAATTTGAAGATGCATGAATGGAGGGCAAAAGAGAGAAACGTGCCAAAAGGAAGGCGCATCAAGCCACCCCTGACCGGGACCGCCTTCCACCTGGAAACCAATGCCCTCACTGCGGGAGATGATGCAGATCAAGAATAGGGCTCCACAGCCATTTAGGACCCACCCTGTAGGGTTATCCTACGCGGATAAGGAGGGATCGCCTAAGTAAGTAAGTAAGTAAGACATAATACGATATCTTGGAGATGGGATCCAAGTCTAAGCATAAAATTAATTCGTCTTTTGTATTCACTTTATACACATAGTCCAAAAGAAATGTTACTTGATATTTCGCAATAATTTTGCACATGAAACTAAATGTGTGTACTTGGCTAGCTGATGGAAATCCTGTCAAAACCAGTCAAGAAAGTCAGCCACTCTTAACATTATTTTATCCAGTCTTCAAATAAGTTGTGAGGGAAAAATACTAAATTTTGGGGAAATGGTGATCAGACATTTAATTCATGAACAAACGTGTTGCATCTATACGAATCTCAGAAATAGTAGTGTCTATTTCTTCATCTCGTAATTAATGTTTTTGAATAGTGTACTAAAAGCAAAGCTCCCTTCATACTCCACAAAGCCAGGAGTAGTTTGTTTCATAAGAAGGAATTTATATGGACAACGAAAGACATCACGATCCAAGGGATATCTTTTTAGGCATATAACTTAACTACTTCAGCTTGAGCTAATCCATATGGAGAATGAGTTCAGTAGCTGTTCTACCACTTTGCAAAAGCAGTCACTGCAGCTTCAGAGCAGAAGTTATAAGAGCCCTCAAGTGCTATGATCTATCTTTAGTTCTCTCCTGTGAGTAGCTGACACAGAGGAAGATTTAATAAAATGTGTCAGGCAGTGGAGATGGGAGGGGGTATCTTAATTTTACATTTAGTAGGTCAGCATGTGAAATTAGTAGTATTCAGTATGATGCTTTAAATCCGTACATTTTGAAATTACTGCTCTGCCTTATTTCTATTACATGTCAACTTCTGAACATGTTACTATGTCTGTTACAAGAAGTATATTGTATATTTGAATTATACATCCTGAAACTACAAACATGGGGCATATTTCCATTTTGAAATTTATCACATTTGCTTGTCACCTGTGCTCCAAGGGGCTCAAAATGGATTAACTCTGTGTCCTAAGTTTTTAAGCCAAGATAGGCAATTACTTCTCCAAGGGTATCACTAACATTTGGTTTGAGTTGAGGATTTAAATAGGATCCTTCAGTCCCAAACCTTTACACTCTATTTCAAGGTTTGGGGAGTTCTCCTCTGTCCCTGCCAACCCTGAACCACTGGTTGGGGATATCTTAATTTGCTCCTCTTTCTGCTTCCCCATATACGAAAGCAAGAAATAAGCCACCTCGATGGTCATATTCTTGGCAAAAAGATGAATGTTTGGGGAGAGGTATTCTCCTGTGCTGTGGTGCAGCTAGTTAGTAGCCAGCTGCATTAAATCACTACTGACCAAGAGGTCATGAGTTCAAACCCAGCCTAGGTCAGAGTAAGCTCCCGACCATTAATAGTTTAGCTTGCTCTTGACCTATGTAACCTGACAAACAGTGGCATCTGTCAAGTAGGAAATTTAGGTACCGCTTTATGTGAAGAGGCTAATTTAACTAATTTACGATGCCATAAAACTTTCTAGCAACATGCCAAAGAATGAGGAAGTACTCCATCAAAGAACTCGGTGTCACAAGTGGATGGTGAAGTGGCAGCTCCCCCTGTGGCTGGAACCCAGCATACCCTCATGAAGCTGGAAAAAGCTGGAATGTTAAATTGCCTCTGTGTCTGTCTGTTGTGACCCAGAGCAGGAAACTGGACCCTCTTGACAACAATCCACCACACTTGACTGCAGGAATAGAATCCTTTTTATTGAAAAACACTGAATGCAAATCAGAGGTAAATAGAAACCATAGCAAAACAGCAACAAGCAATGTCCATGAACAGGTCCATAAAAAAACCACAGCAAACGATGAATTACCCTTGATGAATCATGAAATCTGCTAGCTCCCAGCTAACGGCACTTGGAACAACTTGAGAAACTACGAGAAACCCAGCCACTTGAATCAGGAGGCCTCCACAGGCTTGCACTTGGAACTGGAATGATGCCTGGTCTGAAGGCAGCTTCATACCTGACACTCTTAAAGGAGAGAAATCTGTTACGAGACACGCCTGAAGTTTTTGTTTGCATTTTTCTCAATCTCTCTGACCTCCGTAAATTTTGTGCTTCTCCCCTGCTCTGCTGAATCTGCCCCCTCCTTCCTTCATTAGGCTGACCAGGTGTCAGATTCTCTGGGGAACTTAGGCTGGGAGAAAAAGGGAGTGAAACTTCTCTGCAAGGGAGTGAAACTTCTCCGCTTGGTTCGGAATGAATGTTCTCATAGGAACTTTGACTTTCACTTTCCAAGGGTGTAGGATTTTCACTATTCAACCCATCATCAGTATTAACATCTACATTGGCCTCAGAATCAACATTGACATCTACATTGGCATCAGGAAATACAATCAAAGAATCAGGTACAGGGTCACACAGAGGCTGAACCCCAACACTGTCTATATATGTTGTATGTCTAAATGGTATTGAATGTTTACCATGTATATGTGCATTGTAATCCGCCCTGAGTCCCCTGTGGGGTGAGAAGGACGGAATATAAATACTGTAAATAAATCAATATTTCATGAACCCATAGGTTGGAGTTTCCTTGTCCATACTCTATTGATTACAACCAAGTAATATATTTTTTAAAAAAACTTGTTGCACAAGACAAGCTCTTGTTTGCTATGCGTGTACACACACAGTGAGTTTCAGACAGTCTTATTTCCTTATTGAATGAAGCTTTGTAGTATGTTTGAAACCACCTTTTGCAACATTCACACTTTACATTTCTGAATGTGTATTCAGCAAAACTTGACATGCAGCAAAGCTAATGCTTTACATCTTGATCATCTTCAGTTTCATCCTACCATCAGGAAGACCTTAAATCAGGACTGGGAAAGTGCAATCAAGGGACCTATGTATGCATTGCAAGGCAAGAGGAGATATACACTTGAAGCATATAATAAGCAATGGTGTGTGATTAAAACAAAAACCTCCCAGCATTGTTCAATCTTCTCAGTTTCAAACAATGTTGGCATACAAAAAATCAGAGGTATGATTTTCCCCCGTGCAATTTGCTGCCTATCTTTGGTAAAAAGCCAGAAAAATAATTGTCTGTGAACTTAAGATGCTTTCTTCTACCTCCTGCCCTCCTTTCTGTCCCTCTTCCTTTTTACCCCAAGAATATACCTTCACCATCTCCTCTACACATTTTCCCTATTGAAACCTAAGAAAAAGATGCCATCGAAGATGCCTCCTTGCTCCAGCTTGTTATGAGTCTTTCTCTTTTCCCTCTGCTGTGCACAACTTCCTGCCTTAGGCAAAGCTGAAGTAGGCATGATTAATTGCTTTCTTCTGTGATTACACATTCTTATCTACTTTGAGTATAGGACTAGGAAGTTTCTACTTTGAGTATAGGACTAGGAGTGTGGAGCAGAGCAAACCACTGACCACCTGCTGCAATGCAACCTGAGCCCTGATACATGCACAATGGAGGACCTTCTTGCAGCAACACCTGAGGCACTCCAAGTGGCCAGCTACTGGTCAAAGGACATTTAATCAACTACCAAACTCACAAATTTTGTATTTTGTCTGTTTGTTTGCTTTGTTCTGTTAGAAATGTAATATAATTGACTGGTTGCCCTGACACGACAAATAAATAAATCTCCCTAAACAACAAATCCCAGGATTTCATATGATGGAACCATGGCAGTTCAAGTGGAATCATAGCACCATAATTATGCAATGTGAAATACTCCCAGAATAGCAGATTGAGCAAGCACATAGGTAAGCTGGTCATAGTTTTCACCACCATGGCAAGATGTACTATAGTTCTATAAAGTGTAGAATAGGAGCATGAACTAGAACTATACAATGAAAAGATCCAGCCAGCCTTTCTTTCTTCTGAATATTGTCAGAGATCCAAGAGGAACAAGTGAATAGCTTTTATTACCAGTGGAATGGGAAGGTTTTCAGCACTTTAAATAGGCATGGGCCAGACTGCTTTGCAGATCATCAGTGTAATGTGTAGCCTGGCTGTTTGCCACTATGCTGCACAAGCTCCATGATGAAGCGGACACTTGCCTTTAAAAACTCATGCCATAATAAATTAGTTGGTACCCTATTGAGCTAAAGAAGTCTTTTTTGTTATTTTTCTCTTTTGCCAAAACAAACTAAAAGCATTATTCCGGACATTTTCTCATGCAGTGGATATCACATTTATTGCTGTTATGTTATTTTGTTACTGTATTTATATGTTTTTTAAATGTAATTTTGATGCGGTTGCTTGTTGCTCATGTTTTGGTTTTATTTTGCTGTAATAAGTTGTCCGGGCTTGGCCTCATGTAAGCCGCCCTGAGTCCCTGTTGGGGAGATGATCATAGAATCATAGAATCATAGAATCAAAGAGTTGGAAGAGACCTCATGGGCCATCCAGTCCGACCCCCTGCCAAGAAGCAGGAATATTGCATTCAAATCACCCCTGACAGATGGCCATCCAGCCTCTGTTTAAAAGCTTCCAAAGAAGGAGCCTCCACCACACTCCGGGGCAGAGAGTTCCACTGCTGAATGGATCTCACAGTCAGGAAGTTCTTTCTCATGTTCAGATAGAATCTCCTCTCTTGTAGTTTGAAGCCATTGTTCCGCGTCCTAGTCTCCAGGGAAGCAGAAAACAAGCTTGCTCCCTCCTCCCTGTGGCTTCCTCTCACATATTTATACATGGCTATCATATCCCCTCTCAGCCTTCTCTTCTTCAGGCTAAACATGCCCAGCTCCTTAAGCCGCTCCTCATAGGGCTTGTTCTCCAGACCTTTTATCATTTTAGTCGCTCTCCTCTGGACACATTCCAGCTTGTCAATATCTCTCTTGAATTGTGGTGCCCAGAATTGGACACAATATTCCAGGTGTGGTCTAACCAAAGCAGAATAGAGGGGTAGCATGACTTCCCTAGATCTAGACACTATGCTCCTATTGATGCAGGCCAAAATCCCATTGGCTTTTTTTGCCGCCACATCACATCAAGATCTTTTTCACACGTACTGCTCTCGAGCCAGGCATCCCCCATTCTGTATCTTTGCATTTCGTTTTTCCTGCCAAAGTGGAGTATCTTGCATTTGTCACTGTTGAACTTCATTTTGTTAATTTTGGCCCATCTCTCCAATCTGTCAAGATCGTTTTGAATCCTGCTCCTGTCCTGATGGCGGGGTATAAATAAAGATGATGATGATGATGATGATGATGATTATTGTAGAGATGAATCTTACACATAACATCAACACCTCAGGCGTGTACACTATGGTAAGACAACCCACCCCCCACTCACCCACATGCACACACTTTCCCTATCTCATGGAATGAGGTCCCTAGACACTATACTCATATTGCTGCAGTCTAGAATTGCATTGGCTGTTTTAGCTGCTGGGTCACATTGCTTACTCATGTGCAACTTGAGGTCTACTAATACTACAACATTCCTTTCACTGTACTGTTGCCAAGGTAGTGAATGTGAAAGGTATTTTGAAGTCTTATGGAAAGCATGAGAGCAGTCAAAGTCCTACATTGGCCCCTTCTACACTGCCATATAATCCAGATTATCAATGCAGATATTCTACATTATCTGCTTTGAACCGGGATTGTGGCGCAGCTGGCTGAGTGTCAGCTGCATTAAGATCACTCTGACCAAAAAGGTCATGAATTCGAAGCCAGCCTGGGTTGGAGTGGGTTTCCAACCAATTGTGTGTAGCCTGTTGTTGACCTTTGCAACCTGAAAGACAGTTGCATCTGTCAAGTAGGAAAATAAGGTGCCACCTTAAAGTGTGGGGAGGCTAAATTAACTGATTTATGAGGCCATAAAGAAGACTCCAGCAAAGCATTCCAGCGGGAAGCATGCGGGGAATGCGGAAGTGCTTCATCAGCATCACAGATGGACGATGAAAGCGACAGCTCCCCTGGCAGCTAGAAAAAGTTAAATAGCCTTTGTGTATGTCTGTATATGTTTGTATGTCAAAAATTGTAATCCGCCCTGAGTCCCCTGCGGGGTGAGAAGGGCAGAATATATATATATATATATGCTGTAAACTAGATTATATGAGTCTACACTACCATATAATACAGTTCACGGCAGATAATCTGGATTTAATAAGGCAGTGGAGAAGAGATCATTGTCATCATCTCTGTACCTTTCCAATGGCTCTGTAGATAGGGCAAATATTGTCATTTTCGCAGCAGATATAGGGCTTGGGTATAAAGTCACCTAATGGGCGAAGAGGAAACATTTGAACTGGAGACTTTATAGCAATATCTTCCACAGCAGGATATATAGGGACTGCTAAAATTTACAGGACTCAATAGTGGTTATATAAACCTGCTGGGAAAGTAAAATGAAGTTATTTGAAAGAAACTATTTTTATGAGTCTTGTTTGCTTTCTTTCATATCAATTTTTCATGCTCCATCCCTTTGCCTTGTGGAATTTCAGACCCTGCTTCACTACATCTCCCCCCCCCCCCCAGCATTATTTCATACGGTTACTTCAAGGTATCTTGCCTAAATTTAAGCTATATACTCCTTTACTTGGGAATAAATTTCACTAAACTCAATCTCACTTGTTTTTGACCTGACATTTCTACGATTGCACTTAGTTTCATGGTCTACATATATCAACAGTTACAATTTTTAAAAATAAGTTCTAGCTCATAAACAAAGGTATATTTTCTTATAATATTTAACACTTTTATGACTTTTTCAACATATATGGTTGGATTTATTAACAATTATAAAATGCCTAATCTACACTGTCATATCATGCAATTTAAAACTGCATTGTATTGTTGTAGTAACGTTACTACTACTGGTAGAAGGGAGAAGAGGTGTTGGAGGAGGAGCAGCAGCAAAAGCAGATTAGAGACATATTCATGGCTCCAACTGATTCTGAGTCCTTCGAGGGTTTCTCAGACTGTGAAATGGGGGAAAGAGAGGAAAGCAGGGAGTTAAGCGGGCTACTTGAGAACAAGAATCAGATGAGGAGATCCAAAGGAAGCGTATCCGTGATATACTTAGCGCTCCAACAGAAGATGAAGACTTTGTGGGTTTTGAAAGGAGTGATGGGACTGGGAGTGACGATGGGGAGGAGGATGATTTAGACTGGACCTGTGTGCAGGAGATTAGGGACATCTGTACTCAGCCAACACCCAGTGATGACTTTGAGGGGTTTGCAGAGGACTGGCAATCTGGGAACACTTGGGAAGACCTAAGTCTTGAAAGACGCTGGCAAAGGTGGAGAGATGGGAGGCAGTGCTCAGCTGCAGGGAATGGGGCAGCTGAAAGTGATGATGAAAGGGTGGGGAGCAGTTCATCCTCTGATGAGGAGTTATAGGATATAAGTTGGTTTGATTTCAGTGGGTCTTTGCAGAAGGCAAAGTGTCTTATCGGGTTGGGATCTTTGTTACTGCCATTACTCTCAAGTTTGTGTCCTTGGACTACAGATCTTTGTGTTTCCGTGACTTCTGGCTGGAACTCTGTAAGTGCTGACTTCAACCTGCCTTTTGACTCTGGACTGTGTTTTGAGGATGACTTCGCTTTTTGGACTGCTTCATCTCATTTTGGACATGCCTGGACTTCGGACGGTTTTTGGACTTTGATTTTGCATGCTCCCACCTTGTTTTCTTGTGCTTTTTGGAACTTTTGAATTTCAAGCAGATTGCTGTAACTTTTTGTTATCCCAGATTATATTTAAGTTGAGATTTTTGCTTAGCGATTGCTATAGACTCTTAGTTTGTGCTAGAGGCACTGAGTTAAGTGTCTCAGCCTTTTTTGTGTTTAATAAACCTTTGTTTGGACCTTTTATACTGTGTTTGGCATTCTTGAGGCTTCTGGGTCTTGACAAGGAGAGAGAGCCAATATGCGAAACTAGTTAAAGGATATGGTAGTCAATGAGGTGGATAGAAATGTATAGTCACATAGAAATAATAGCATAGAAATAGACCAATTAAACGGGATCAGTTCAGCTTAACTTAAAATGTAGTAATGAAATATAGGAATTTAAGTAATTGTACTTTAAACATTAATAGACTGTAATGGAAAAATGACAAAATATCATGACCTTGGTAGTATTTTCCTTTTTTCTTGTTTCTTTTGAGAAATATTATTGGTTTTATGTAGATGTTATACCTACATTAGAAGAAACACTTGTGTTGAACTAAGCATTTAATTTTTCTAACAAATCTTCCTCCATCTGTTTGCCCTCAGTTCACATTGCAAATTGACATGCGCCTTGGCTTAAAATCAGATTTTTTTTCTGGAAATGTACATGAAATGTCTCCTCCATAAGTCCTGAGGATCTGTGACAGCCAAAAAGGATAGTAGCTGATTACTCTGTGCTTTTGTTCCCCTTTCTTTTTTTTTCAGTTTAACCCAGAGGGCAGTTTTTAGATGATAGTTATGTAACTCCATTAAGACATACACAGAAAAGAAATATTCAAGCATAAAAGCATCAAGAAATTATCCAGTTTTTTCTGCTTGAGCTCCTTTCTTATCCTTACATTTTACATGAAAAATTGCCTTATATATTAGCTTTTTACATTTGAGACTTTTACTCTGTCTTTCCATGAGGAAATGTGCAAGAAAGATAATAACAGCAAAATCAATAACAGAATATATATTAGGCTTGGGTAAGTTCGTTCATTAGTTTCTAAAATCGTAATTAATTCGGATTAAATTACCTTTTGATCCAATTTTGAGCCATGCAGGAATAGTGGGAGGAGCAATTCCGAACTGAAACAACTTCCCCATTGTTCGGAATTATTTTTGGATGTGGCTTTGCATGCCCGGTGATGCAAAGAGGGACGAGATGGGCGTGGCTAAGAACAGCTCTCCTTGGCGGTCGCTGGGCATGAGGCCTCCAAGGAGAGCTGTGCTTAGCCATGCCCATCTCGTCTCTCTGCAATCCACCGCCGTTCACCGCCACCCAGATAAGGGAAACTGCGAGATTTTAAAACTAACCTCACAGTTTCCCTTCCTTGGGTGGCAATGAATGGCGATGGATTGCAGAGGGATGAGGTGGATGTGGTTCAGCACAGCTCTTCCTGAAGGCCACTGGGGGCGTGGCCTTCAGGAAGAGCAGTGCTTAGCTACACCCACCTCGTCCCTCTTTGCATCGGCAGCTTTGCATGCCCAGCGATGCAAAGAGGGATGAGGTGGGCGTGGCTAAGAACAGCTCTTCCTGAAGGCCACTGAGGGAGTGGCCTTCAGGAAGAGCTGTGCTTAGCCATGCCCACCTCGTCCCTCTGCAATCCATCACTGTTCGTTGCCACCCAAGGAAGGGAAACTGCAAGGTTAGTTTTAAAATCTTGCAGTTTCCCTTCCTTTCCTGGTGGCGAGCTGTAATGCAGAGGGATGAGGCAGGTGTGGGTAAGCACAGCTCTTCCTGAAGGCCACTGGGGATGTAGCCTTCAAGAAGAGCTGTGCTTAGCCACGCCCACCCTGTCCCTCTGCATCACAGCTCACTGCAAGGGAAGGAAGGGACACTGTGATTCATATTTCCTGATATTTCCGATCTTTTTTTCAAGAAAATTTCAGAAATAATTTCAAAATTGAATCGCCAGCGCCCCCTACATCTGAAACGAGTTTTGAACCTTTTTTTTTAAATCACCCAAGCCATATATATTAGGGCTGGGCGGTTTCGTTCGTTAATTTCGTAATTCGTTATTAATTCGTATTTAAATTAGCTTACGATCCGATATTGAGCCATTTTGGAATAGTGTGAGGAGTTAAATAGATTCGAAACAATTTTTCAATTTATTTCGTAATTATTTCGTAATTGTTTCGTAATTGTTTCGAAATTGTTTCGTAATTATTTTTGCATGCCTGGTGCAAGTTTTATAGTTGTTGTTTGTTTTATCACACTAACAGTCAACAACAGAGGGAGAGGGAAGCTTCAGAAGTTCCCCCTGTCCCATTTGGAGGTTTTTTCAGCATATTTTTAGCATATTTGGAGGTTTTTTTTAGCATATTGCGCAATCGCATCTGCCATTAACGAATTGATTCAAAATTTATGAAATTTCGTATATTTCGAAATTTTTAAAAGGAAAATTTTGTAATTCTTTAAAGAAACGAAACGTGATGGACCCCTTAAAAACGAATCGAGTTTAGAAACAATTTTTTCCGTGTTTACCCAGCCCTAATATATATATATAATATATATATATATATATATATATATATATATCAGCAGAGAGCATTTGTAAATGTCTACTGTAGGGAGCTTTTGGGAGCTTTTAAGAATGGCTTCGGTACAAACTACAGAAAAATCAGAGATTCCTTTGAAGATATATCACTATTTTTTTTAAAAAAGCAAACACCTTATTAGAATAAGGTGTCAAAACAGCTTGGGCCCTCAAGAGTGCACTTTTTCAAGCATGAAAATGCTTTGATTAGACTTACTCTGTGTGCCTTTTCCAACCAGTTGAGCCTCAGAAACCCTTGTGTATATTAGTTTAGTTTCCAGATCCACGAGAATAATGTCTTTTTAGTCATGTCACAAAGGTGATAGAACACTTTCCTCTATGAAGCCTATATTTATAGCTTGCTTCCTTTGGACTGGGAAGTTAACATAGGACAAATATATTACTTTCTTTAGATTTCTGATCTTTTAATGAAATTATTGAATTTTGGCTCCACTGCTTTGGATATTTTAATAGAAAAAAAATCTTTTTTAAATTGTTTAAATAAATTTGTAAAAACATTTTATGAATGTGTTTGTGTATGAGACTCTTTGCCCCTAAACAATGCTGGCTTCCCACCCGGCGCTGCCTCCAACATTCGCGGACACCTTCCTCGCCATCAGGGATCTTCTGTTGCAGAGCAATGGCATCCTCTCCGCAGGAGAGCAGAGAGCGCTTCTCCCTCCACAGGCTTCTCCCTCCCATGTGGAGGGAGAAGCCTGTGAAGTGAGAAGCACAACAGAGCAGACACCATTGCTCTGCAACAGAAGATCCCTGATGGTGAGGAGGCTGTCCGCGAATGGTGGAGGCGGCGCCGGGTGGCCGTGGCCAAGCGATGCTGGCTTCCCACCCGGTGCCACCTCCAACATTTGCAGACACCTTCCTCGCCATCAGGGATCTTCTGTTTCAGAGCAGTGGCGTCTGCTCTGCCGCTCTGGAGGGAGAGAGAGAGAAATGCTGCTGACGCAAGTGGCAAGAGGCTTTGTGGAGGCCAGGACAGGCCGCGCGGGCCGGATAAATGCCCTTGGCAGGCCGCATGTGGCCCACGGGCCGTAGTTTGGGAACCCCTGATCTAGACACTGTACTCCAATTTATGCAGGCCAAACTCCCATTGGCTATTTTTGGCACCACATCACATTGTTGGCTCATGTTTAACTTGTTGTTCACGAGGACCCCAAGATCTTTTTCACACGTACTGCTTTTCGAACCACATGTCGCCCATTCTGTATCTTTGCATTTTATTTTTCTGCCTAAGTGGAGTATCTTGCATTTGTCTCTGTTGAACTTCATTTTGTTAGCATTACTATTGTTGTCTGACCCATACCTCTTACAGTGTTTTTGCCCAAAATCAGGAAGGTAGCTTACATTTTAAAAAAATAATAAAATAAAATAAACAAAGTTAAAATATGTGCAAGATCACTATTAGAACGGAAATGACAACTATTATTTAAAAATAGTTTAACAGGTAAGGTCAAAAGGATAACAAGGTACGGATTGGACTGGGCTTCTGGGAGACCAGGAATTGATTCCATACTTGATTATGGAAATCCACTAGATCAGTGGTTCTCAACCTTCCTAATGCCATGACCCCTTTATACAGTTCCTCATGTTGTGGTGACCCCCAACCAGAAAATTATTGTTGTTGCTACTTCATAACTGTCATTTTGCTACTGTTATCAATCGTCATGTAAATATCTGATTTGCAGGACGTATGTTCATTCACTGGACCAAATTTGGCAGAAATGCGAGATACACCCAAATTTGAAAACTGGTGGGGTGGGAAGGGGTATTGAGTTTGTTATTTGGGAGTTGTAATTGCTGGGATTTATAATTCACCTACAATCAAAGAGGATTATGAACTCCACTAATGATGAAATTGAACCAAATTTGACAAACAGAACACCCACAAACAACAAAAAAATACTGGGAAGGTTTGGTTGGTAGTGGCCTTGAGTTTTGGGGTTGTATTTCACCTACATCCAGAGAGCACCATGGACTCAAATGATGATTATGCTGGATCTGGACCAAACTTGGCATGAATACTCAATATTTCCAAATGTGAACACTGGTGGAGTTTGGGGAAAATAGACCTTGATATTTGAGAGTTGTAGTTGCTGAGATTTATAGTTCACCTATAATCAAAGAGCATTCTGAATCTCACCAATGATAGAATTTGGCCAGACTTCCCACAGAGAACACCCATGACCAACAGAAAATACTGTGTTTTCTGATGCTCTTTGGTGACCCCTCTGACACCCCCTCATGACCCCCCTAGAGGTCCGAACCCCCAGGTTGAGAAATGCTGCACTAGATGGCTTTGGGAAGTCACCCTCTTATCCTCAGAGGAAGGCAATGGCAAATCTCATCTGAACCAATCTTGCCACAGAAACATGATGATAGTTTAGAATCACCATAATTTGGAAATGACTTGGAAAAAATGCAATATCAAAATAACAGTACAGTTGAAACTATAAAAAATAGAACAACACATTTCTGAAAACTCATCCATTAAAAATCTTCACTTCTTAAAAGTTGGTTGAAAAAAAATGTGCTTGCCAAGACTACAAGGAGGAGGGAATTCTAATCTTCTTAGGCGGGGAACTCCAAAGCCTGGTGAAAGCCACTGAGAGGAAGTCAAGTGGTTTTAGCCCTTTCTAGGAAGCCTCTTTTTCTTTTTGTATTTCACTTGTCTCTGATGGAAGGGATTCTGTTCAGTTCAAAGCACATACAGGCTCACATGTAAGTGCACACACACTCCTTCAGTCTTGGCACCAGAAATGGACTAACAGACAGATTTCTGCTATTGAATTAATATGTTCCGCTTGCTTTTAGAGTCTCACTTTATAAACATACTAGCTGTCCCCTGCCACGCGTTGCTGTGGCCCAGTCTGGTGATCTGGAAAATAAAGTAATGAGAAAGTGTTGGTTTCTAATATATATAATTCCTTTATGCTTTTGAGTAAACAGTATTTCTTGTTGTTTCTTTGTCGGTGTTGATGTGGAGAGTGTCTGGTTTGCCTACTCTGGAATATGCAGCATATCATAGTCCTTATTTAAGGGTCTCTTTCAAATCTATGATACTATATCTGTGTGTGTGTGTGAGAGAGAGAATCATATCTATCTATCTATATTTATGACTGGATGGCTCTTTGTCAGGAGGGCTCTGATTACATTTTCTTGCCCTGGTGAAGAGAGTTGGACTGGATGGCCTTAAGTATTTTCTGTTGGTCATGGGGGTTCTATGTGGAAGTTTGCCCCATTTCTGTCATTTGTGGGTTTCAGAATGCTCTTTAATTGTAGTGAACTATAAATCCCAGTAACTACAAATCCCAAATGTCAAGGTCTATTTCCTCCAAACTCCATCTGTGTTCATATTTAGGCATATGGAATTTTTGTGTCAAGTTTGGTCCAGATCCATCATTGTTTGAGTCCACAGTGCTCTCTGGATGTAGGTGAACTACAACTCCCAAAGTCAAGTTCAATGCCCACCAAACCCTTCCAGTGTGTTCTGTTGGTCATGGAAGTCCTGTATGCCATGTTTGGTTCAATTCCATCATTGGTGGAGTTCAGAATGCTCTTTGATTGTAGGTAAACTATAAATCCCAGCAACGGCAATTCCCAAATGGCAAAATCAATTTTTTTTTGGGTGGAGGACATACATTGGGTTGTTAGGTGTCTTGTGTCCAAATTTGGTGTCAATTCCCCCAGTGGTTTTTGAGTTCTGATGGTATCACAAATGAACATTACATTTTTATTTATATAGATTTTATAAATGCCAGAATTCAGTACATTCTGCTTGTGGCTTATGTATTGTCTATAATCTTTCCATTTTATGGCCACAGAGCATTGTGTTTCCTTCATAAGAACATCTTTCTTATGAAGAATGCATACGGTTTTCAAGTTACACAGAAAGAAAAGTTCTTGATAGTTTTTCTCTAAATCTGAAGTCAGAATGAAGGTTCCCCCCTGTTTCTTGCCCATTATTGGAAAATGTCCCAGAGAGAAGAATCATAGCCTTTGCAAATGGCACACACAGTCGGATAAGTGGGTGATTGATACGGAGAACAGCAGTTGCAATTTTTCACTATAAAGTTATATTATCTCTGCTGCTCAAAGGGCAGAAGAGAGGACATGCCATCTTGCTGTGTCAGGACTAAAAGTCACTTTTCCTTTTACTTCCACTGCCTCAGATGTTGGGAAATCCCACCCTTTAGGGGGGGAAAAGATGAGGAAAATGTTATACAAGGCAAAACTCTTTTCTAATAGAGAGACCATATTTTCTGTTCTAGCAGAGTTCTCAAAAACTGCATTGTTCTAAAAAAAAAATTAGACCTGAACTCTTCTAAGCACCTTTTGAAGGACAAGATTATATTGCATCCTTTTGCAATAATAATAATAATAATAATAATAATAATAATAATAATAATACTTTATACCCCGCCACCATCTCCCCAAGGGGACTCAGGACGGCTTACATAAGGCCAAGCCTGAAAAATACAATACACCAGCAAAACAACACAGCAATAAAATAAGATAAAATAAAAATACAATACAAAACATTGTAAATAACATATAAGCAGTAAAACAAGAAAAACACAAGGATCCAACACTGTGGGTAGGGCCAAATCTGATAGGTTAAAATTTTAAAAAACTGGGTGTAGACAGCAGCAGAATGAGTCTAAACAGGGGTTTTTAGAGGGTAAGGTAGGGTAATTACTCCAACAGGTTGAATAAAGTGCTTCAGAGGAAATTTTGCAGGAAATTTATTTATTTATTTATTTTATTTATTTGCTACATTTATTTACTAGGCCTGGGCGGTTTCGTTTTGTTAATTCGTAATTCGTTAATAATTCGTTAATTTTTCCAATTACAAAACGATAACGAACCATTCTGGAGCAATCATTAAAAAAAACGAATTTTTAAACACGTTTTGTAAATGCTTCATATTTCGTTATTGTATTCGTTTTGTTATTGTTCTGAGGTCGTTTTGTTATTATTTCCGCATGTCTGGGCCAGTTTTATGGTTTAATTAGTGAAAAAAAATTATAATATCACACCAACAGTCAAGAACAGAGGGAGAGGGAAGCTTCAGAAGTTTTTGGAGGTTTTTTAGCGTATTTCGCGGTCGCGTCCGCCATTAACGAATCGATTCGTTATTGTTTCGGAAATCGATTAGTTAATTTTTACCATTTACGAAATTTCGTAAATATCGAACTTTTTAAAAGGAAAATTTTGTAATTATTTTAAATATCGAAACAAAAAAACCCCCCAAATACAAATCGATTTTAGAAACAAATTTTTGCGTTGTTACCCAGGCCTATTATTTACTGCTCCTCTCAGCCTGCAGGCAACTCGGGGCGGTTCACAAGGCAACAATTCAATGCCAACAACATCATAAAAACATTTAAAACATTTAAAAGCAATAACATATCAGTTAAAACCAAACAATAGTAATTGGTCAGATCAGGGTATTACTTCTTTATTCAAGGAAGGCACATTGGAACAGCCAAGTTTTCAAGCTTTTCCTGAAGACTGCCAATGTGGGGGCTTGCCTAATATCTGTGGGGAGTGAGTTCCACAGTTGAGGGGCCACAACAGAGAAGGCCTTCGCCCTCATCCTCACCAGTCGCACTTGCGAGGGGGGCGGGAGCGAGAGCAGGGCCTTTCTGGACGATCGAAGAGATTGCATGGGTTCATAAACGGAAATGCGGTCGTGCAAGTAGGAGGATCCCAAATCATTCAGGGCTTTGTAGGTAAGAACCTGCACCTTGAATTGGGACCGTAAAATGAACAGCAGTCAGTGAGCTCCTTAAACATGGGGGTTGACCGCTCCCTGTAAAAATAGATTTTTCCAGGTGTGGACCCTGTGGGAATTGACTCCTGGGACCGCTTCCACAATCTCGGGAGTCAATTCCCACAATGATCCTGGTTCTTTGGGCTCCAAGAGCTTGAGAGAGCAAGATGGCACCCCCACCCTTCTTTTCCACCCCCCCCCCCCCATTTACCACCAAAACATACATGAAAGGCCTGCTGCATGCTTAGGTCCCTCTGGTGAAAGCTCCTGGTTTGTGACATTGATATGCTGGGAGGTTGGTGTGTGTTTATGTGGAGAGAGAGTAGGGAACAATTCAGATAGACAGCTGTCAAAAGCCATTTGCTTTTTTTAAAAAGCACCAATTAAAAAATGGACTTGGCATTTTTCTATTGCTTTTGCATAGCTAACTTCTGGCACAAAAGGTGTTTGTGGAAAATAGGTATCATTTATTAGGAATACACACACACACACACAAGGATATTTTTTTAAGTAACATCCGTTTGAACATAAGTACATAATGAAAGTTTATTTCCAAAAAGTACATTTATTTTCAGAAAGTACATACTTCACTCTATTTTTCAACATAGTTGCCAAGTTTGTTCAAACACTTATCATGCCTCTGAACCAATTTTAAAATACCCTCTTCATAAAAACTTGCCACCTGCTCCGATAACCAAGAGTTCACTGTAATCAAAGAAGGGCGACCGGAGCGGTCCTCATCATGGACATTGTCACGGCCATCTTTGAATTGTCGTACTCACTTACGCACTTTGCTTTCACTCATAACAGTATCACTGTACACTTCACAAATCTGTCGATGAATTTCTGCAGCAGGCAGGTTCCTTGCTGACAAAAACCGTATCACTGAGCGAACCTCACATGCGGAGGGTAAGTTGATAGTCTTAAATATTTTTAAAGCACAGAACAGAACCGTACAGGTTAGCTACAGTGCGGAAACTGAGCACAGTTGTTTCCTAGGCATGCCGGTACACAACGCATGCGCTCGTTGCGGTATGTGCGCAAACTAGTAGTGTCTACAACAAAATGGACCTTACTTAAAAAATACCCTTCGTATGTATGTATGTATATATATATATATATATATATATATATAATATCAAGCATATATATATATATATATATATATATATATATATATGCTTGATATTCATTTAATTTCATTATTTTTGTAACATTTTATTCACATTTATTTTCCATGATAATCAGTTGGCACTACATTTTTGTTGCATATTTTTTACTGTGCAGTAGAAACATACCTGTACACAGTCAAAACTATTCACAATATGGCAGTACAGCATTGTGGATACATCATATTTTTTTTCATAATTCCCCGGAGTCTGTATAAATCAAATCAATCAGTAAATAAATACTGAGAAGACAGCAATTGACCTACTTAGTAGATTTTTCAGAAGCTGCACATTGGCACACAGCTGTTCAGACTAAGCTGAGATGACTTGCACAGAACTACAAGCGTTGCTTGCTATTGATAAACTGGATGCAGTAAACTGTCATAAATGGAAAACAAAATGGTTGCAGCAACCAAGACTGGTATGTTCATGGTAGGTTTTTTCATCTAAGAGCTCTTCTCCAATTGACCAATCATTAAGCCAACCACAGAATCTGTAAAAAAACAACAACAGAAAAACTATATTCTTTCAATATGTTTTAAGAACAGGTTGAAATTAAAAATAATATTTCCTAGTTATAGAGAGGAGCTAGGTGTTAAGTGCTTCACTGGATTGGAGCCAGAGACTTCTGCATTTTGTCAAATCATTCCACAGTAACTGGAAACTGTGAAGACTGAAGTTGATAACTGCAGTCTATAACACCAAGTAAAAGAGAAACCTCCTGTACTCTGTAGCAGTAAAACCATGTGTTATACCAGATCCATAAAAAGCTTCCTGTCGCAAAGAAGCTAGAGCGAAAACAAATAGTGTTGGTGTTTATCAAAAGACTCAGGCTCCATGACTAATGGCTTGGCCTGACATTTCAAATCAAAATGAGAAAATAATGCTTCTTGTCTTTCGCTGTGGACGCCATCACCTTTTTTTATCCAATAGACCCAATAGTATCCTTGCCACAATCTCCTTCTGATATCAGAAAATCTCTAAGAAATTGGGATTCAGCCTAATTGTATTGCTAATTCTCATACAGAATTTTTTTTGGCTGAGTAGAAATAAATTTTAAGAGAAATAGCATTCAGTGAAAACAGTAGATCAATAATAATAATAATAATAATAATGTAATGTTTGTTTGTGGGATTAACAACACTCAAAAACCAGTGGGCTAATCGACACCAAATTTGGACAGCATACACCTAACAACCCAATGTATGTCCTTCACTCAAACAATTTTGATTTTGTCATTTGGGAGTTGTAGTTGCTGGGATTTACAGTTAACCTAGAACCAAAGAGCATTCTGAACCCCATCAGCGATGGAATTGAACCAAACTTGGTACACAGTTGAACTCCACCAATTATGAACTCCACCAATTATGGCATTGAACCAAACGTGGCATACAGGACTCCCATGACCAACAGAAAACTACTGGAAGGGTTTGGCGGGCATTGATCTTGTGTTTGGGAGTTGTAGTTCAGCTACATCCAGAGAGCACTGTGGACTCAAACAATGATGGATCTGGACCAAACTTAGCACGAATATTCCATATGGCCAAATATGAACACAGATGGAGTTTGGGGGGAAAAGCCCTTGACATGTTGGAGTTGTAGTTACTGGGATTTATAGTTCACCTACAATAAAAGAGCATTCTGAATCCCACAAACGACATAATTGGGTCAAATTTCCCACACAGAACCTCCTTGACCAACAGAAAATACTTAAGGCCATCCAGTTCAACTCCCTTCACCAGGGCAAGAAAATGTAATCAGAGCCCTCCTGACAAAGCGTCATCCAGCCATAGATATAGATAGATATATCATAGATTTATTATAGTATTACAGATATAGTATCATAGATTTGAAAGGGACCCCTAAAGAAGCACTATGATATTCCAGAGTAGGCAAACCAGACACTCTCCACAACAACACTGACAAAGAAAAAACAAGAAATACTGTTTACCCACAAGCATAAAGAAATTACATATATTAGAAACAAACACTTTCACATTACTTTATTTTCCAGATCACCAGACTGGGCCACAGCAATGCGTGGCAGGGGATGGCTAGTAATAATAATAATAATAATAATAATAATAATAATAATAATTATTATTATTATTATTATTTTGGGCTTTTATATCCTGTCCTATCTCAACCTCCACAGAGGGACTCAGGACGGCTAACAAACTGGCACCCCATGGTGTCAACATCTTTAAACTTACTTGTCCAATGACGCACAAAACTCACATCAACACAATCACCATAAACAGCTTGCATTCTCTGATGAATCTCCTTTGGAGTGACACTTTCTGCTGTCAAAAATTCAATGACTGCACATTGCTTAAGTCACATTGACTGACTGTCTGCGCAGGGTTCCATACTTCACACTTTAACAACACAATCATTCAATGCTAAGGCTTCCTGCCAAAATGGAACTGTAGAGAAGAATCTACTGAACAAGCCAGTACTTGCCACATACCAGTACTGCCATCTGTTGAGGAGTTACGAAGGTGGAGGCATTACTTTTCATTCAACCCTCGTATGTGCAACTACTATAACAAAAAAGTTATTTCGTTACTCTTGTTATAGTAATGGATTTTCACTAACTATACTTTAGAAACACTTTAGAAATGAAACACCAGCACCCTCTAATTGTGTAATAACTTTTGAAACATTATTTTTCATCGATTGCACATCCCTAATCTAATATGGGATTTTAATTTGTATTCCTATTATCACATTCTGTGACTTCAGTAAATGGAGGCAAATCATGGTCTTGTATATTGTGTGAGTAAAATTATTGGGGGGAAAAACTAAAGATATTCTATTCCAGGTAACATATTGCATAAAAGCAGACCATCTTGGAAATGTGCATAATGATCTTTAAAATTCCCCAGTGACATTTATGTTTGGTTCATCAAAACAGAAAGAAATTGCTTTGTTTCTGTCCCACAAAAAAAGCTAATGCAGATAAAAATCTAAACCTCTGTAATTTATAATCAAAGGCTACAAAATGGATATAGCCTTATGTAAGGAAATAGATTTTCTCTTTAAAGTAAAATGACTTTCTTCTTGATGAAAATACCTAGAGGGAAATCTTGCTTTTCTCTGGCTGATCTGCATTCTTTATTACAAAGGCAAGTACTAAGCTATATTGCTTAGAATGGTTTTGAAACATCATTGTAAAAATGGGTCAGTCTTGACATCTCAAAACAGGTTGTCAATACTGCATTATATTTATCAATATAAATATTTATTGTCGAAGGCTTTCATGGCGGGAATCACTGGGTTGTTGTAGGTTTTTTCGGGCTATATGGCCATGGTCTAGAGGCATTCTCTCCTGACGTTTTGCCTGTATCTATGGCAAGCATCCTAAGAGGTAGTGAGGTCTATTGGGACTACACTTAAACACAATTGGCACTGACAAAATTACCATCTGACAGCTACAAAAGGCCACCTTACTGGGATCTGCACACATTATTCACCTATACATCCTAGAAACTTGGGAAGTGTCCAACATGTGATCCAATACAACAGCCAGCAGAGTGATCTTGTTTGCTGTACTCATCTTGTTGTGTTTCAATTATTATTATTATTATTATTATTATTATTATTATTATTATTTGTGAGCCATTTGTGAGCCACAGCCATTTTTTTCTTTGTCTCTCAATCTTTCCCAGGAACTGTCCATGTGATATGAAATCCAACATATAGATCTCATTTGCTGTGACATACTGTGTTTTTGTGTCAGAATAATAATAATAATAATAATAATAATAATAATAATAATAATAATAATTCCAAAGACTCTGGCACAAGCCAGTAATGGTGGTCCCACTGGGATCTGCACACATTATTCACCGATACATCACACAGTCCTTGGGAAGTGTCTGACGTATGATCCAATACAACAGCCAGCAGAGTGATCTTGTTTGTTGTGGACTCATCTTGTTGTGTTTCAAATAATAATAATAATAACAATTGGTATTTATACCCTACTACCATCTCCCCAAAGGAGACTCGGGGCGGCTAACATGAGGCCAGGCTCAAAATTACAATACAGCAAAATAAAATACAAACAAGCAAATAATAACATCAAAATAAAATACATGAAAAAACAGAATATAGAATAAACAAATGCAAAATAACATGGTGGAGAAATAAAAGCACAGTGGGCAGGCCAAATGCACAGAATAAAACCGATAAAACCCTGGGTGAGATAAGTAAATGGAGTAGGATGTGTCTGAGGGGAGAACTCAGAAGGGGTGAACGATGGGGTTGACTTTGATTAAGGACAAGAGAAAGTGCGTCATGAGGACAGATTTGTAATTGGGATAGATATGATATGGAAGTATGTGCTCATTCATCAAAGGCACGCCAGAAGAGCCAGGTTTTTAGGCCTTTCTTAAAGGCTGCCAGGGTGGGGGTTTGCTTAATCTCACTTTCTTGCTATACTTTTTCAATGAACATCTTGTTCCGTCTCAACCAATTCAATATAGTTTGTGACAGCCACAAAAACAAAGTTTATGGGGTATAATAACTACTTACCAAGTAAGTACCTCACAATTAAACAGGAATAACAGTTTCAAACCAGGAACATACTGTGATGAAGTGTGAATTTTAACCTACAGTTATGTATATTTATAGATAGGTGTTTAAAAGGGTATTTAAAATAACATAACTGGGGGGATGGTAGCCAGCTCAGCTCACTCTGAGCTGGGTTGCCATGGGAAAAGGGGAGGAGCCAACTGCCACTTGACAGGGCAGGCATTTTAAAACAGTCAGTCTGTAGTCTGAGAACTGCAGGAAAGACTGGTTCTATAGTGTTGAGAACCAGGGAAGCAGTCTGTAGTCTGAGAACTGCAGGAAGGGCTGGTTCGACAGTGTTCAGAATCAGGGAAGCAGTCTGTAGTTAGAGAACTACAGGGAAAGACTGGTTCTACTGTGTGGTTTAGCTAGGTCAAGTTGACTTATTTAGATTAGTAGTTAGTGTATGAGCAAAAAGGGGGAGAGAACCACAGTAAGCATCTTTACTGCAACAGAAATAACATAGGGAAAGAATAAGCTGGTACCTGAAGTGAACTGTTAAGGAAAAAAACTCAGTTTGAATCAAAATAAGTTTAAAACCTGTTTAGTGGAAGGAACGGTCCTCTCAAGAGTTTATTTATTTATTTATTTACTTCATTTATATACCGCTTTTCTCAGCCCTCGGGCAACTCAAAGCGGTTAAGAATAGCAAAAATTCAATGCTTAACATCATAAAAAACAGTTGAAACGATTAAAATAGTAACATGATAAACAGCTAAACATCAATATAACATATCATTAGCATATCAAGCAAAATCAAGATCCAATCTCATCATCCGTTGTTCCGTATTCCTATGTTCATTACACTGCCTATTCAAATGCCTGCTCGAACAACCAGGTCTTCACTTTCCTCCGAAATGCCAATAAGGAAGGGGCCGATCTAATTTCTGTAGGAAGGGCGTTATGAAATGCTTTATGAAATGTTATAAATGTAACCTCTAAAGAAATGTGCCTCTAAAAGTTAAGAACATTGAAACCATTAAGCTTCTTCGATACTTCAAAAACTTGTTACAGTTTCTCTTAAAGCCAAGTCTCTGTTACGAATACTTTCAAGTCAAGCCACGCTACACATTAAAGAAAGCCCAACAAAATATTATAAGCTATTAGCTGTGTTATCAATTTTATAAATCCATTGCAAATAGTAGGAGACCCTGATAAATCAGTGACGGCCCTACTGCTTCTGGTGTCGTCTTTACAAAGTGGTGGCATCTTTACACATACTTTTTTCCAAATGTTGCTACATAGTTTAATGCTCGCTTCCCTCCTGAACTAGGAAAGATAAACATCAAAACCCAAATCATTAGACATGTAGATTCACCCATCCTTAGCAGAATTTATTTTAAGAGATCATTACCTACTTAGACAATAGTAATTGTAGTGATTAAGTTATTCAACATACTAATTAGCAAGAAGATTGGAAGAGGAAAAAAGAGAGTTTACGAGCAGCCAGAACATTTTATTCTACCCCTCATTTATCCTAATTGCCAATACTTGCACATAGTCACAGATGGAAGGATCCAAAATAAGTTGTTCCAACCCTGAAAATTCATGGAAGGGCATGATTTGGCCAAAATTAAGCATTTGTTCAAATCAATACTATCCAAAACTACCAAGAGAATTGTCCAGTAGAATTCAAATTGAAGAATTAGCATATTTGAATTAAGTCCCATTTAAAAGCTGAAGTTTGCTTATAAAATCCCACACATATGTCTCTGGAAGTAGGATCTCCTGAAGATAATAATTTTGCAGGAGTACAAGTATAAAATTATTACATTAGTCTATCTCATGTCTATCTACGTTGCCATATGAAATCCAGATTGTCTCCTTTGAACCCAATCATATGACTCCACACTGCCATATAAACCAGTTTAAAGGAGATAATCTGGATTTTATATGGCAATGTAGATGGGGCCTCATTGAAACTATGGAAACATGTATTTGTTTAATACCAATTGCACCTGCAATGGAGGTGGGAGCGTGAGCAGGGCCTCTCCAAATGATCGAAGGAGTCGTGTGGGTTCGTACACAGAGATGCGGTCATGCAGGTAGGAGAGTCCCAAACCGTTCAGGGCTTTGTAGGTAAGAACCTGCACCTTGAATTGGCACCGGAAAATGAACGGCAGCCAGTGGAGCTCCTTGAACAGGAGGGTTGACCGCTCCCTGTAAGGAGAACAAAAGGAAGCTGCTTTACAGATATCAAGATTAAGGAACTAGTAAGCACAGTAAATGTGATTATGGGTTACTGTTCACTATGAATATATGGAATTTCAAATGTGCTGAGAATAGTAATTTTTTTTGTCGTGTCAGAGCAACCAATCCATTATATTACATTTCTAACAGAACAAAGCAAACAAACAAACAAATACAAAACTTGTGAGTTTGGTAGTTGGTTAAATGTCCTTTGACCAGTATGTGGCCACTTGGAGTGCTTCCGGTGTTGCTGCAAGAAGGTCCTCCATTGTGCATGTGGCAGGGCTCAGGTTGCATTGCAGCAGGTGGTCAGTGGTTTGCTCTTCTCCACACTCGCATGTCGAGGATTCCACTTTGTAGCCCCATTTCTCAAGGTTGGCTCTGCATCTTGTGGTGCCAGAATGCAGTCTATTCAGTGCCTTCCAAGTCACCAAGTCTTCTGTGTGCCCAGGCGGGAGTCTCTAATTTGGTATCAGCCATTGGTTGAGGTGCTGTGTTTGAGCCTGCCACTTTTGGACTCTCGCTTGCTGAGGTGTTCCAGCGAATGTCTCTGTAGATCTTAGAAAACTATTTCTAGATTTAAGTCATTGACGTGCTGGCTGATACCCAAACAGGGGATGAGCTGGATATGTCTCTGCCTTGGTCCTTTCACTATTGGCTGCTACTTCCCGGCGGATGTCAGGTGGTGCAATATCGGCTAAGCAGTGTAATTTCTCCAGTGGTGTAGGGCGCAGACACCCTGTGATAATGCAGCATGTCTCATTCAGAGCCACATCCACTGTTTTAGTGTGGTGAGATGTGTTCCACACTGGGCATACATACTCAGCAGCAAAGTAGCATTGCGCAAGGTCAGATGTCTTCACTGTATCTGGTTGTGATCCCCAGGTTGTGCCAGTCAGCTTTCGTATCATATTGTTTCTGGCACCCACTTTTTGCTTGATGTTCAGGCAGTGCTTCTTGTAGGTAAGAGCACGGTCCAGAGTGACTCCCAGGTATTTGGGTGCGCAGCAATGCTCCAGTGGGATTCCTGCCCAGGTGATCTTCAGAGCTCGGGATGCTTGTCTGTTCTTGAGATGAAAGGCACATGTCTGTGTTTTAGATGGGTTAGGGATTAGCTGGTTTTCTCTGTAGTAGGCAGTAAGAGCACCTAGAGCTTCGGAGAGCTTCTGTTCTACCATCTATATAGAACTTGATTTGGGGAATAGTGGCGCAGCTGGCTGAGTGTCAGCTGCATTAAGATCACTCTGACCAAAAGGTCATGAGTTCGAAGCTAGCCCGGGCTGGAGTGGGTGTCCAGCCATTGTGTAGCCCGTTGTCGACCTTTGCAATCCGAAAGACAGTTGCATCTGTCAAGTAGGAAAATAAGGGAGGCTAAATTTAACTAATTTATGAGGCCATAAAGAAAAAAGACTCCGGGGAATGTGGAATGCGGAAGAACTTCATCGGTGTCGTTGATGGATGATGAAAAGCAGCAGCTCCCCTGGTGGCCAGAAAAAAGTTAAATAGCCTCAGTGTATTTGTGTGTTAAATGTTGTTTGTCAAACTGGCATTGAATGTTTGCCATATATGTGTTTACTGTAATCCGCCCTGAGTCCCCTGCGGGGTGAGAAGGGCGGGATATAAGAACTGTAAATAAATAAATAATAAAATCTCAAAGCTCCCTGCTTGAGCAGTAATGGCACCATCATCAGCATAGATGAAACTCTCTGTCCCTTCTGGCAGTGGCTGGTCATTTGTGTAGATGTTGAACATGGATGGAGCAAGCACGCTCCCCTGAGGCAGGCCATTCTTCTGTTTCCGCCATCTGCTTCTCTGGCCCTGGAACTCAACAAAAAAGCTCCTGTTTTGTAGCAGGTTTCCTATGAGGTGGGTGAGGTGGTAGTCCTTTGTGATATTATACATTTTTTTCAGGAGGAGGCGGTGGTTCACAGTAACATAGGCTGCTGACAGGTCTATGAAGACAGCTCCTGTGATCTGCTGCCTTTCAAAGCCATCTTCTATGTGCTGAGTCAGGTTCAACACTTGTGATGTGCAGCTTTTGCCTTTTCTGAAGCCAGTTTGCTGTGGGATCAGACATGGGTCTATTTTTTCCCAGCATGCAGCGACCAGCATGCAAGCAAGCAAGAATAGTAATTGATTGAAACACATCCTGCCTCAGAAACCCCTAGATAAAACCATGTGCATAGTTAAAGAGGCACAGAACTAAAAGTATTCATATTTGAAAAGACGTACATAAACAAACTTTGCTCAATGGGAAGATTTCATGCAACAATGCATAACTTGAAAACTAATTACATATGCAGGAAGGCAATGGAGGGAGGGTGAAGACTTCCTACCCAATATATGACACAAATACTAACTACAACAAAACTTATAGAGACAAACAGATATTCACAGTCTTCCTCGCATTTGTGTGTACGTGCCTTCAAGTTGCCTGCTTTTTTTTTTGTCGTGTCAGGAGCAACCTGAGAAACTGCAAGTCGCTTCTGGCCGTTGCCGAGGGGACGCCTGGATGATTTGATGCTTTATCATCCTTGTGGGAAGCTTCTCTCATGTCCCCGCATGAGGAGCTGGAGCTGATAGAGGGAGCTCATCCGCCTCTCCCCGGATTCACACCTGTGACCTGTTGGTCTTCAGTCCTGCTGGCACAGGGGTTTAACCCACTGTGCCACCGGGAGCTCCAAGTTGCCTACTGATTTATGACAACCTCATGAATTCCATATCTTAAAAAAATAAATGCAAGCAATGAAAGAGTGTGGTACAAAAACACAGGTTGGTTGTTTGCACGGATGTTCATCCTTTCCGATTTAGTTCCACACACTGCTACTGAGTCAGTGAGCAGTCACCTACGTGCTTCATGAGTCATCGTGCTTCTGCTCAAGATCACTACTAGCAAGATAAGAGAAAGGCAATGTTCTGAAGGGGACACATTATGGCCCGAACTAGGAATGTGCTTTTTAAAAACATCTCCCACACACTTGCTCATGGCAGCCTACTACAAGAATTTCTCTCTCAAGTAATCATTCATTTGGGATTCACAGTAAGGGAGCAGCACAGGCAAAAATCAGAAGCAGAAGAAGCCTTATAGATTATGTATCTTAGCTCTGACTTGTAAAACAAGGGCTTGAATAAAAAATGAGTGTCCACCCTTTGTTCAAAGACCTCTAGCAAGGTTTTGCCCACAACTCCTCTGATTCTTGTTACTGAAGTGTTTCTTCCAGGAACGTAATTCCTTGCTGATTTTGTTCTCAGAATAAGCAACAGTAACCTCAGTGATTTCTTCCTGTTGTGAGAACGTCTTTGAAACATATAGGGAAAATACAGTAGCAAATACAAGATTCAATCTAACATTGCAATAGACAACTACAACAAAAATGCTATCATATAGAACAATAGAATACACCCACCTATATAAAAAAATGTAATGTTCGTTTGTGATATTAACATAATTCAAAAACCACTGGCCTGAAGAAGAGAAGGCTGAGAGGAGATATGATAGCCATGTATAAATATGTGTGAGGAAGCCACCGGGAGGAGGGAGCAAGCTTGTTTTCTGCTTCCTTGCAGACTAGGACGCGGAACAATGGCTTCAAACTACAAGAGAGGAGATTCCATCTGAACATAGGAAGAACTTCCTGACTGTGAGAGCCATTCAGCAGTGGAACTCTCTGCCCTGGAGTGTGGTGGAGGCTCCTTCTTTAGAAGCTTTTAAACAGAGGCTGGATGGCCATCTGTCAGGGGTGATTTGAATGCAATATTCCTGCTTCTTGGCAGGGGGTTGGACTGGATGGCCCATGAGGTCTCTTCCAACTCTTTGATTCTATGATTCTATGATTCTATGGACGAGTTGACACCAAATTTGGACACAAGAGTCGAGGGCCACCACCGAAAAGGCCCTCTCTCTTGTCCCCACCAACCGCGCCTGCGATGCTAGTGGGATAGAGAGCAGGGCCTCTCCGGATGATCGAAGGGACCATGTGGGTTCATATACAGAGATGCGGTCACACAGATAGGCGGGTCCCAAACCATTCAGGGCTTTGTAGGTAAGAACCTGCACCTTGAATTGGGTCTGGTAGATGAATGGCGGCCAGTGGAGCTCCTTGAACAGGAGGGATGACAGCTCCCTGTAAGGAGCCCCAGTTAACAACCTGGCTGCCGCCCATTGGATCATCTGAAATTTCCGGGCCGTTTTCAAGGGCAGCCCCACGTGAGCACATGCTCGGCCATTGTCAGTTTTACCATTGTCTTTTCCCCAGTCTAGCTGATATTACAAACTTACCACAGCACACAGTTATATCTTGTTTTAGCAGACAAGTCCTTTTAATACATTACACAGAGCCTTCAGCAAACAGCATTACAGGACAAGGAGAGAGAATACACTGTACATGACTTCCTTATATACAATTCATTTACACATAGCAATCACTGATTGGTTCCCAACTCATTAACTTAATTCAGACCCAGGATTACATCATTCACAATCACCTGGACTAGGCCAGAACACATTCCCCAAATGAAGTTCTATATACAGTTAATGCATGACCCAGCATTTCCAATAGAAGCCTATTAGCAGTGCATGACTCAGCTATATTAGAATCATAGAATCATAGAATCAAAGAGTTGGAAGAGACCTCATGGGCCATCCAGTCCAACCCCCTGCCAAGAAGTAGGAATATTGCATTCAAATCACCCCTGACAAATGGCCATCCAGCCTCTGCTTAAAAGCTTCCAAAGAAGGAGCCTCCACCACACTCCGGGGCAGAGAGTTCCACTGCTGAATGGTTCTCACAGTCAGGAAGTTCTTCCTCATGTTCAGATGGAATCTCCTCTCTTGTAGTTTGAAGGCATTGTTCCGCGTCCTAGTCTCCAAGGAAGCAGAAAACAAGTTTGCTACCTCCTCCCTGTGGCTTCCTCTCACATATTTATACATGGCTATCATATCTCCTCTCAGCCTTCTCTTCTTCAGGCTAAACATGCCCAGTTCCCTAAGCCGCTCCTCATAGGGCTTGTTCTCCAGACCCTTGATCATTTTAGTCACCCTCCTCTGGACACATTCCAGCTTGTCAATATCTCTCTTGAATATTACATTACAATACATTATAAAATCTGACTCTCTCTCTCTCTCTCTCTCTCTCTCTCTCTCTGTGTGTGTGTGTGTGTGTTTGAAGAATTACATTTCTGTCAGGGGTGCTTTGAATGTGATTTTCCCGCTTCTTGGCAGGGGGTTGGACTGGATGGCCCACGTGGTATTCTCCAACTCTATGATTCTTACAACATGATATTTAAAATTCCCACATTTACTTGATCATTTACTTGTCAGGGGAGTGGGGTTGGTTGTCAATGAAATTGCAGATGGATTAGCAGGTTGACTAGAAAAAAGAACAGGGATTCGTTGTTGATAGATTATTCTGTTTACGCTTGGAAGAAAAGAAAACTGCAACTCCTCCAATCACGTGACCTAAAATAATCTGATGCAATGCACATGTGAGTATCCCAGACATGAACTTTTCTGTTGAAGTGACTCCAGAGAAGAAAGACTTTGTGGCTTTCAAATTTGATTTTGGATTAGAGCAAGTGACTTTAAAACTATAATATAATATAATATAATATAATATAATATAATATAATATAATATAATATACAGTATATACATATAATATTTGTAATATTATAATGTAATGCAATATAATAATAATATGATATCATAATTATGTATTTATATTACATGTAATATTACTAATAATATTACGATATAGTGGTATGGTGCAGTATATAGCAATGTTTAATGCTGATGTTGTACTATGGTAATAATATAATATATTGTATCTAATATATACCTTGTAAGTCACTCTGAGTCCCCTTCGGGTTGAGAAGGGTGGCATATAAATGTCGTAAATAAATAAATAATGGGATAAAAGTGGGGTGTGATACTGCAGATTGAGGCTGAGAATAGCTTTGTGTGGATTCAGCCCATCACTGGTTTCAACAGATAAATAAGGTTATTTCTTTGCTTCTATATGTGAAGACTCTATAAAGTCTTCTATATGTGAAGACTCTATAAAAGTTGACATAACTATTTCTAGAAAATGTTAACTGCAGTTGGATCAGAAATGTTCACTCCAAAATTGCTATTAGATCTACTGATATATCTATGAAATTTCATACTGTGTGAATTTGTCTTCATTTATCAGTAGCTAAAAGATTCATCTCTGCTAGACACTGGAAAGCATTAAGTCCTTCAAATCAGAAATGCTTTGCAAAGGCATTATTCTTGTCAAGTTAAGTTTATTAAAAATATTGTGATAAATTTATAATATCAAAGGAAACCTGAAGTCTAGAAACAGTAGGGACATAAATCCTCAGGTTTCTTCTCACTGCAGGAGGAAATTGATGTTTTTCTTTGGTGTTCTTTGATTCCATTTCATAGAATCATAGAATCATAGAGTTGGAAGAGACCTCATGGGCCACCCAGTCCAACCCCCTGCCAAGAAGCAGGAAAATCACATTCAATTTTCCTGCTTCTTGGCAGGGGGTTGGACTGGAACGCTGAACAGAATAATTCTTCTACAACAGATTTGGATATTCAGATACAACTATAAGACAACTATGCACATTCTTGTTGGTTTAATGTTCTTCCCAAGAAGAAGTCCTGACTGCTTGAAAAACAATTTTTTGACCTGTGATGGAGTAATCCGTAGCATTTTTTTCATCTTTCAATAGCAGCATTTGTATCTTTAATATATAATATTTCAGACTGCCTGTATTGGAAGGTGTAGCCTACACACCAACTCTCCACAGCAGCAGCTACACCTTGCTGCCCACTCCCATTAGCTGCCAGCAAGGAGGAAGCTAAAAGAAGGGCAGGAGACTTGGCTCCTCCAGAGTGGAAGGTGTAGCCTACATACCAATTCTCCACAGCAGCAGCTACACCTTGCTGCCCCTCCCACCAGCTGCCGGCAAGGAGGAAGCTAAAAGAAGGGCAGGAGTCTTGGCTCCTCCAGAGTGGAAGGTGTAGCCTACATACCAATTCTCCACAGCAGCAGCTACACCTTGCTGCCCCTCCCACCAGCTGCCTGCAAGGAGGAAGCTAAAAGCAGGGCAGGAGACTTGGCTCCTCCAGAGTGGAAGGTGTAGCCTACACACCAACTCTCCACAGCAGCAGTTACACCTTTCTTCCCCCTCCCACCAGTTGCTGGCAAGGAGGAAGCTAAAAGCAGGGCAGGAGACTTGGCTCCTTCAGAGTGGAAGATGTAGCCTACACACCAACTCTTCACAACAGCAGGTACACCTTGCTGCTCCCTCCCACCAGCTGCCAGCAAGGAGGAAGCTAAAAGCAGGGCAGGAGACTTGGCTCCTCCAGAGTGGAAGGTGTAGCCTACACAACAACTCTTCACAGCAGCAGTTACACCTTGCTGCCCCCTCCCACCAGTTGCTGGCAAGGAGGAAGCTAAAAGGAAGGCAGAAGATTTGACTCCTTCAGAGTGGAAGGTATTTATTTATCGTGTCATCAGCAACCATTGAATTACAATTCTGACAGAGCAAAACAAACACACAGATTAAAAAGAAAAAGGAAAAAAAACCCACAGATTTTGCAAATTTGGTATTTGGTTAAATGTCTTTTGACCAGTATCTGGCCACTTGGAGTGCCTCTGGTGTTGCCGCAAGAAGGTCCTCCATTGTGCATGTGGCAGGGCTTAGGGTGCATTGCAGCAGGTGGTCAGTAGTTTGCTCTTCTCCGCACTCGCATGCCGAGGATTCCACCCTGTAGCCCCATTTCTTAAGATTGGCTCTGCATCTCGTGGTGCCAGAGCGCAGTCTGTTCAGCGCCTTCCAAGTCGCCCAGTCTTTTGAGTGCCCAGGGGGGAGTCTCTCATCTGGTATCACCCATGAATTGAGGTGCTGGGTTTGCGCCTGCCACTTTTGGTCTCTGTAGATCTAAGAAAACTATGTCTTGATTTAAGTCGTTGACGTGCTGGCTGATACCCAAACAGGGGATGGGCTGGAAATGTCTCTGCCTTGGTCCTTTCACTATTGGCTGCCACTTCCCGGCGGATGTCAGGTGGTGCAATACCGGCTAAGCAGTGTAATTTCTCCAGTGGTGTGGGGAGCAGACACCCTGTGATAATGCGGCATGTCTCATTAAGAGCCACATCTACTGTTTTAGTGTGGTGAGATGTGTTCCACACTGGGCATGCATACTCAGCAGCAGAGTAGCATAGCACAAGGGCAGATGTCTTCACTGTGTCTGGTTGTGATCCCCAGGTTGTGCCAGTCAGCTTTCGTATGATGTTGTTTCTAGCACCCACTTTTTGTTTGATGTTCAGGCAGTGCTTCTTGTAGGTCAGAGCACGGTCCAAAGTGACTCCCAGGTATTTGGGTGTGTTGCAATGCTCCAGTGGGATTCCTTTCCAGGTAATCTTCAGAGCTCGGGATGCTTGTCTGTTCTTAAGGTGAAAGGCGCATGTCTGTGTATTAGATGGATTAGGGATCAGTTGGTTTTCCCTGTAATAGGCAGTAAGAGCACCTAGAGCTTCGGAGAGCTTCTGTTCAACCATCTCAAAGCTCCCTGCTTGAACAGTAATGGCACGATCATCAGCATAGATGAAACTCTCTGTCCCTTCTGGCAGTGGCTGGTCATTTGTGTAGATGTTGAGCATGGATGGAGCAAGCACACTCCCCTGCGGCAGGCCGTTCTTCTGTTTCCGCCATCTGCTTCTCTGGCCCTGGAACTCAACAAAAAAGCTCCTGTTTTGTAGCAGGTTTCCTATGAGGCAGGTGAGGTGGTAGTCCTTTGTGATATTATAAATTTTTCTCAGGAGGAGGCGGTAGTTCACAGTATCATAGGCTGTTGACAAGTCTATGAAGAGTGGAAGGTGTAGCCTACACACCAACTCTCCTCGGCGGCACCTACACTTTGGTGCCCCTCCCCATCCTCAGTCTACTGGCAAGTGATAGCTCACACCTGTCTTATGGCACCACAAGTGATAAAATCTGTTCCTCTGGACTTTTACAAAACTAACCAGTAGCATACTACTATTATCAGATAAGACTCTTCCTCCGTCCACTCCAAGGACCCATATCACATTTACCATCCCCCAAGAAGTCCCAGGATGTTTTTTTTACCCTCCCCATTTTGTATTCAATCTGTACCTAAATAACTTTACGTCTGGTGGGATGGGGGGAGCAGGGAGGGTATAAAAAGAAGGGCTGAAATGCTATGGAGGGGGGGGGAGGGGTCTACATTGTTAATTGCAGTAATAATATGTTGCATGCTTATGTCTATGCTTGATGTTTTTATAGTTTTAATGATTATTTTCTACAGTTATATGTTACTGATTTGGATATGTGATATTTTTGTATATATGTGAGGCATTGAATTTGCCATTTATTATGTTGTAAATGGCTTTGAATCCCCCCAGGGGTGAGAAAAGCGATATAGAAATGCAGTTAATAATAATAATAATTCTGTTTAGTTATTTAGAATATTGTAGAAATGCCACAATAGGTCAGTAAGTATAGCATCTGACTTATTCAGGTACCACAAATGTTCTGCATAACATAAAGATTGCTCTTAATTAGTTCTAAAACCCAGCATTATCCTTAAAACAGAAGGATAAAGAAGTAGATGTGTAACATTTTATAATGTTTATTTTCTTTACAAATATATGACGAGAGAATAAATAATGATGAATGAAGCATATGTATTTAGCCTGAGCAGTAGGGCTGCTATCTTGTATCTGACTCCCAATTTATAGTTCTCAGTGTTTTTGCTCTTGAAACCATTAAATCCATATCCTATTTCACTGTGCCCCAAACCAACAACTTCTATTTCTCAAAAAGCCTAATTTTCTCCATACCTTCTGGGATATGTGACCACAGCAAAGCTTGAGAAGTGATGGGAAAATACAGCCACAGGGCACTTTTCTACATTGTTAACTGCTGCACAGAAATGTGTTTCCAATAATATGCTTTTGAGAATTGGAAGCCATGTATACTTCACCTATACAAGTTTGATAAAAGACATATACAAGAGATCAAACATGGCCTCAGAAAAGCTGCAAACTTTCCAGTTTTTTTTAAAAAAAATGTTCTGAAGGCTCTTGTGTTACTTGATTTCACAAAGCTCTTTTTAAACCTGAAGTCAGATCTATTTATTCGTTGCATCATTTTCAAAAAGATTTAATTGCATTGCTCACAATTTCCATCTCAGTCTTTGTTGCTTTACTTCAAAATTCTGGAGGATCACTCATTCTGAAACAAGATTTTCAGCAATGCCAAATAATAATAATAATAATAATAATAATAATAATAATAATAATAATAATCTAGTAAAGGTGATCCCAATGGTGATTGGCACACTGGGTGCAGTGCCTAAAGACCTTGGCCTGCACTTAAACACAATCGGTGCTGACAAAATTACCATCTACCAGCTGCAGAAGGCCACCTTACTAGGTTCTATGCACATTACTTGCCGATACACCACACAGTCCTAGATGCTTGGGAAGTGTCCGACGTGTGATCCAATACAACAGCAAGCAGAGTGATATTGTTTGTTGTGGACTCATATTGTTGTGTTTGAAATAATAATAATAACAATAGTAATGCTTTATATATATCCCACCCCCTAGGAGCCAAGCAGTGGAGCAATGGGTTAAACCCTTGTGCTGGCAGGACTGAAGACCGACAGGTCACAGGTTCAAATCCAGGGAGAGCACAGATGAGCTCTCTCTGTCAGCTTCAGCTCCCCATGTGGGGACATGGGAGAAATCTCCCATAAGTATAGTAAAACATCAAAACTTCCGGGCATCCCCTGGGCAACATCCTTGCAGACAACCAATTCTCTCACACCAGAAGCGACTTGCAGTTTCTCAAATCACTTCTCTCTCTCTCTCTCTCTCTCTCTCTCACACACACACACACACACACAATCCTGCCCCCTCTCCCTAAAAGGACTTGGGGCCATTTACAACAAGGAAAATAATAATAATAATAATAATAATAATAATAATCACACAACCAAATCAGGAAAATTGAAATAAGAACAGCAATTCACACACACACACACACACACAATCCTGCCCCCTCTCCCCAAGAGGACTTGGGGCCGTTTACAACAAGGAAAACAATAATAATAATAATAATAATAATAATAATAATAATAGTCACATAACCAAATCAGGAAAATTGAAATCAGAACAGCAATTCAAGAAACAAATCATAACATAAGGAAAATAAAAACACAATAAGTATGTTAATTATAACATCAAGGAACATCACCGATAATTATCAAACCATATAATGATTTATACATATAATACACTGACTAAACAATAAAATTCAATTAACATTTGACACATTTAAAAGCCTCCATAACTTACGGTTAACTGTTTTAAAAAGCCTGCTTCCACACCCATGTTTTTAAGTCCTTCCTGGAGATCATTAGTATAGGAGCCAATCTAATCTACTTGGGGAGGGTGTTCTAGAGCCTGGGAGCCACCACCAAGAAGGCTCTTTCTCTTGTCCCCACCAGCTATGCTTGGGACCGAGGTGGGACCATGCAAAGGGCCTCCCCAATGCAGTCCCACTATGATGGATAACTGGTACAAACCAGGATGAGAACCTTCAATATTGCACTCTCTTCGTTTACAAAATTGTGCCGATTTGGCATTTCATGGTACTGAAATGCCAAATCGGCATTTTCACCTACCCCATAACCCCACTGTATTTTCACCTATCCCCATAACCCCACCTTTCCACACTTCCAATGATCCGTAATATTTTTAGAACAATGTTACAACAAAACTAAGCAAATCTATATAATTCTAAAAAATAAAATAAACAGGAAACAATCATCTCAGTAATAGGAATGGGGAGTGAGAGAGGGAGAAAGGAGAGCTCAGTCCCCTGACATTGCTTTACTTCCAGCATACCAACAGAAGCAGAATGAACCCATTATACTGTGGTTGGTGATGGGAAAATTGCTGGATTGCGAACTATTGACAAGTTTTAAATCTCAGTAAAGAGTGACAGGATAATCACAGAGAGAAGGCAGACTTGACGTTAGTATATATGATGTCATGCTATATGGATGGGATAGTCCCATTGCAATGACAATTATGTGATAAAGTCCTTAGTGAGGGTGTCAAAAGATACAACAACAAAAGGTAAAAAAAACCCTCTGTGTGTATGATAATGCATTAAATTGCATGCGTTTCTTGTTTTCAGAGAGCATCATGAGCATCATGACTGTCACAGAAAGAGTAACACACTAGGAGGAACTGAAAGGGTCCACCATAACAAAATAACGTAACATAAACATAACATAACATCGAGATGATCAGGATCTAGCACAAAAGAGCCTGCCTATTTTTCAACTGGCATTAAGGTCTATGCAAAAAACATTTGATTCATTAGATTCAGTAGGTTACGGAAAATTCATTTAACTGTGTTTTGTCAGCAAATCTGCTCCTTACCAACTCCATAACTAATTGCCCTCAAACGCATATGTGCCATTGTGCATGTTTGCAGCTGATCTTGATTTAGCACTTCAGGAAAACAGACAAAATGCCTTGCTGTGCAGTCTGAATAGGGTTTCATTGCCAAGGAAAATAAAACCCAATTTCTCTAAGGAACTGCTATGAGAGAACAGGGATAAGGCACATGCCTTGTTATCCTGGTTCCCATCATTCCCGGCTTTCAAAGGATGGGTCTGTGCTCCTCATTTCTGCTTTCTTCACTCTCAATGAAACTGCTCGATAAGGATCCACTGGATGGTTCAGATAAGTGGATGACACTTTCACCATTTGGAGCCATTAAGAAGAACTCAACAGGTTCCTGGACCATCTTAACAGCATCCACCCAAACATCCAGCTCATCATGGAAAAAGAAAATGAAGGAAGACTGCCTTTTCTAGATGTCCTAGTCATCCGCAAACCAGATCTACAATTACGTCACACCGTTTACAGAAAACCCACACACAGAGATAGATATCTACAGAAAAACTCCAACCATCATCCAAGTCAAAAAAGAAGCACCATTAAAGCCTTGGCATATTGTGCAAAAAGAATCTGCGAACCCCACCTCCTTCAAGATGAACTGAACCACCTCAACTGGGCTCTACAGGCCAATGGATACTCCACCTCAGACATCAGAAGAAAAGTGTTCTTGCCATACATGAAGGGAACCACTGACCGCATAGGGAAGCTGATGAGGAAACACAACATACAAACTATCTACAGACCCACCAAGAAAATCCAACAAATGCTACGTTCAGCATATGACAAGAGGGATCCTCTCGCTTCTGCAGGAGTCTACCGTGTACCATGCAGCTGTGGACAAGTCTACATAGGGACCATCAAACGCAGTGCCCAAACATAAATCAAGGAACATGAAAGGCACTGCAGACTACTTCAGCCAGAGAAATCAGCCATAGCAGAGCACCTGATGAACTAACCTGGACACAGCATTTTATTTGAGAACACATAAATGCTGGACCACTCTCACAACCACCATGTCAGACTACACAGAGAAGCCATTGAAATACACAAGCATGTGGACAATTTCAACAATAAGGAGGAAACCATGAAAATAAACAAAATCTGGCTACCAGTGTTTAAAAAACTCTAAAATTACAACAGTACAACAACAATTGGCTTGCTCCTCCAGCTCAATTGTTTGGCTCCACCCCTTCCTAGGGAGAAGAACAATACTTTCATTTCATTCTTTCCCCCAAAGCTCAGTAGATGGACATGTGAAAGGCTTGGCCCAAAGCCCTTGGTCAAGTCATTTCTTACCACCAATTCTCAAGTTTATACCCTTAGGATTCATACTTCATGCCCAGCTCATCTGGATGACGTTGAGGAATCTTAAGCGCCTTCAAACCAGTCCTTTGGCATGAAGAGGAAGACTTTGTGTGTTCAATATAGGCAATTGGACTGGGGTTGTGAGTATTTTGATCTCATAGCCATTGAGAAAGAGGGAACTTGGAAGCTACTCAGCTGGAAAACTCCTTGGACCCAAGACAACCAGAGACTGTAATGTATATTTTCTTTATCCTTTTTGGACCATCAAGTTTAATGCCTCAGAAAGATAACTCCTTGTAAACAATAAAGCCTATTTCGAGTTATCTATAGTGTCTTGTTGATCCTCAAGAGTTCTCGTTCTCTAAAGGAAGGCAAGAAGCAATCCCCTGGGGAAAAGTTGCCACGTCCTTGTTTTTTCACTAAGAACTATAGCTCCCCAGGCAGCGACGGCATAGGGATTAATTCCCAAAGACCTTGGCCAGCACTTAAAAACAATCTTCACTAACAAAATTACCATTTGTCTGCTGCTAAAGGTCACCCTACTCAGCTCTGCACTCATTTTTTGCCGATACGTCACACAGTTCAAGACACTTGGGAAGTGTTCGACGTTTGATCAAATACAAAAGTCAGCATAATGATCTTGTTTGCTGTGTACTAATCTTGTTATGTATCAAATAATAACACTTTATTTACATTGCATCCTTCGCCCCATATGAACTCAGAGCGGATTACAATGTAAACAGGTACTGGCAAACATTCAATGCCTTGTTACAATATGATGAGACACAAACACAAACAAAGGCAGAGACTATAAAATTGAACCCTCAGCAAAACACACCTGCATGAATATACACAGACATTATGTATTTTATTTCAACACACAAATAATACTGGTGAATTTCCGAAGAGATAGGTGATGTTGCCAATCTCGTTCTTTCTTACCATTTTATTAAGCTTTGAATGTGCAGATGAAAGCAGCCATAAAATGGACAAAAGTGTGAGGCTTAATCAATATGTGCCACAAAGCTTTCCTCGAGGAAACTGCAGACTGTGACAAAATGCTCCTTTACAGCTTTCAGGCCAATTTCCCAGCAGCTCGGCATATCTTTTCTTTAGCAGAAACAGGAAAACACACTGCTACCTAAACATGAAGATTCACATTTGCAAGGTTCTGAATTTTTGAATGCAAGTAGAACTTCATTAATGAAAAACATAAACAAGCCCTTTATCTAATTATGCAGAATGGAGAATTCTTTTTAAATAGCCTTTTTCAACTTCCACACTCTGTTTTTATTATGATATCAGAAGTCATACAATTAATTTTGCTTTTATCATTTGTGCTTACTAACAAGTCAAATTCTCTGGCAAAAAAATCCTTGTTACCAACACAAATGTATGTAAGAACCACACACCTTTGTTTTAAAGGATGGATTACTTCTATGCAAGCTTTTTGGAAAAGGCTCATGGATCTTGAGTGATTTTTCAGTTAATATTGTTATGAATCTTTCCATTAATGTTACTATGTTAGTGTTTAAAACACAGACCTGGTGCCCATTGTGTCCTATTAAAACTCCTATAGTCTCCCAACCTACCCGTTCTCTGTGTCAAAAGAATTTTGTTTGGACCTCTTTTGGTGACAATATGCCCCAGAAAATACCAGGATATAGTGCCATTGTGCAATTTGCTTTGTGGTGGTGGTGGTGCATGTGGAAATAATAATAATAAATAATAAACTTTATTTGTACCCCGCTCCATCTTCCTAATGGGGACTCGTTGCGGCTTACATAAGACCAAGCCCAAAACAACAATTGCATGAAATAAAACAAAACCGAAAATGCAAATAATAAACAATAATAACACAATTACATAAAACAAAAGACAACATAACAATATAAAATTACAATAAACACAATCACGGTAACATGGGCAAGCTACATGTAATGGATAAAAGAAAATTGGGTAGAAACAGAATTAAAAACTCAGGTGAGATAAACACGAGATAAACAAGGAGGAGAGCTCATTTTAGTGGAGGTCGTGGAGCAAAACTTTCCTATGAGGGGAATGCACTCCAATAACAAAACCGTTAAACCAAACACTAGTATGAAGATGTAGATCTACTCATCAAATGCGCAGTGGAAGAGCCAGGTTTTGAGGTTCTTTTTAAAGGTTTCTAGGGTAGGGGCTTTCCTAATCTTTCCAGGAAGTGAGTTTCAGAGTCAGGGAGCCACAGAGGAAAAGGCTCTCTCCCTTGTACTCACCAAGCGAGTCTAGGAGACTGGTGGGGGTGAAAGAAGGGCCTTCCCAGAAGAACAGAGGGCCCGAGATGGTTCATGGAGAGAGATACGGTCACAAAGGGTAGGCAGGTCCCAAACTGTTTAGGGCTTTATAGGTGACCTGCACCTTGAATTGGGATCGGAAAATAAATGGAAGCCAGTGGAGCTCCTTAAACAGAGGGGTTGACCGCTCCCTGTAAGTTGCCCCAGTTATTAGTCTGGCTGCTGAACGTTGGACAAATTGTAATTTCCGGGCCATCTTCAAGGGTAGCCCAACGTAGAGAGCGTTACAGTAATCCAATCTAGCGGTAACTAAAGCATGGACCACCATGGTCAAGTCAGACATCACGAGGTAACCTACCTCTGTTCTCTGTGTCAAAATAATTTTGTTTGGACCTCTTTTGGTGACAATATGCCCCAGAAAATACCAGGATATAGTGCCATTGTGCAATTTGCTTTGTGGTGGTGGTGGTGCATGTGGCAATGGCAAAATGCGACTTTTTGCTACTGCTAGTATGCCACCAAAATCCAGCAGTGGAAGAAAGGCAGATCATGCAAAACTTATGGTCCATGTGCTTATTGCTGATGCAGTTATTGAAGTTGTAAATCAAAGTTACTGTTGACAATCAATTAATGTGTTTTCCCAACCTATTCAAATAGTAAAGAGTTTTACATCTCTATATACATATCTATTAGGCATGTATGATCGATAAAAAAGTTTCAAAAGTCAAAACTGACACTTCATTTCTAAAGTATTTCTAAAGTATAATTAGTGAAAAATTTGTTATTATAATGAGAGTAATGAAATTTCGTAATTATTTCATTAGAGTAATTGCGCATAATTACTATAATTGAGGAAACTTCAGGAGCTCTTGTTCCCTTCAGTTTGACAGCTATTGGGGTGAAACGCATTACATGGTAGAACACATTTACCACTCTTAGCCTACCAAATTTCAGAATGTTTCACTTATCCATGGATTTTTTGAATTTTTATAAACATTTTTAATAATAATAAAGAAAATATGTGCCTAGTTTGAAAGTCTTATTTCCTCTTTAATTCTGTAGTCTTTATTTTGAAATTAGTGGTTTTACTCCAGGAAATTTGTTTTTGCACCAAAACTTTGTTAAATGTGTGGATGACAATGTTAAATGAGGGTGGATCTAGACAGCACCTTTACTGCTGAAACTTTCACAATAAAAAGAAGGCTATCCAAACAATATTTTGGACAACCCCAAATTAATTCACCAAAACCCAGGAAAACCCTGGTTTGTAGCAAATTAATTAGATAGTAGCTTATTCTCTGCTTTCTTGGAAGGTGCGGGATAAACCTACTTCTTTTGGTGTCTGGACAGCAGTCCAGGCACCATTCCCACAGTTTTCCAGACTAAATTAGTCTGGAAAACCATGGGAATCCCAACCTCCTCCCACCCTCAAAGCCCCCAAACCCCTTTTAAAAATAAAATAAACTTACCTGGCCTCCATTACAGTGTTGCTGGAGCTCTCCCGTTGCATAGAAATGATACACCAGGAGAGCAGGGGGGATGGGGGGAGGAAAATCGCTCCTCCCCCCCCCCTGCTCTCCTGGAGTGTCATATCTACATGCCAAAGGAGCTACGGCAACACTGTTGTGGAGGCCGGGTAAGTTTATTTTATTTTTAAAAGGGATTTGTGGAAGGGGAGTAGAGTCTCCAGATGTTCTCCCTGGCCAGTCCCAAAAGAACATCTGGACACCCACCCTATAAAGCACATGCTTTCTGGCATGGGTGTGGACAGGCCCCAAGGAACAGCTGCATTTTTTATTTTTTTATATAAAATAGTTTTTATTAAATTTTCAAGCATACAAAGATAAAATCACGAGTCTTATCTACAAGTGTTTAATAGAAGATTAAAAAGGAAAAGGAAAAATAAATAAATAAAAGAGGTGGGAGTGGTAGAGAACGATAGGGAGGGGAAGAAACGAAACAAAAAGAAAGAAAGGAAATAGAGGAAGGAAAGAGAAGAAGAAAGAAGAAGAAAAAAAGAAAAAAGGGAGAGACATCAGTAACAAAACCTCCCCCCTTCCCTAATGTGGCTTTCAAGATTTCTCTTACAACAGCTCTTCGGAGTTGTTTCTTTTCTAGTTTGCAGGCATCAGTGTTTTCACTTTTCTTTTTTTTCTCCTTTCCTTCCCTTTCCTTCCCCTCCCATCTCTTCTCTCTTCTTCTCCATTACATCCTTTCTTCCTTACTTCTTCTCTTCTCTTTCTATCTTCTCTTCTTCTCCTCATCACTCAACTTGTCTTTATTTCTTTTCTTTTCTCAGTGTTCCTCTTGTCTTCTTCTTCTTCTTCTTCTTCTTCTTCTTCTTCTTCTTCTTCTCTTTCCTTCTTCTTCCTCCCTTTTTTCCTTTTCCTTTTCTTCTCCTCTTTACTTTCTTCTTTCTTCTCCTTTGCTCTCATTTTATTATATCATTTTATTTTATTATTTATTAATGAGAGCAAAGGAACAGCTGCATTTTTTAAACACGGATGCACCTGGGATAACGGTCTGTCTGGAAAGGCCCTGAGTCTATACTGCCAGATATTCTAGTTCAAAGCAGGTAATCAGGATTATATATGGAAGTGTAGATGGGGCCTGAAGCTTAAAGTATCTGACTTGCCCAGGTTTTCATAGCTCAGCAGGGGTTTGAACTCTGTTCTCTAGAATCTAGACCAATGCTCAAACCACCATGCTTACTATTTAATACTTCTGACTGATTTCAAGTGCACGTGCATACATGTGGAAAATTGTCAACTTTCCTTTACAAAGGACATTCCATTCTTTCTTGTAAGAGATGTAACACTTAACAATTGTTCTCAGGTTTAATTGTAAAGACGGTTAAGCCTTAACAGCATTTATGCAAAAGCTATTTTAAAACTCTGTGTGCTGTATATTATGAAGTATCACCCGTGTAAAGACCTCTGCATTCAGTACATCTTATATCACATCCATCACCTTAGAAGAAAAAGCAAATTGATGTCACTAGTGACTCAGACAATATCCTAGGTAAAATTCCAACACTTTTTTCCAACCCTCATTAAAACAGTGAAGTTCTATCCTGATTGTTGATGGTGACATTTTCAAATATAGTAATATGATTTATAAAACAGGAACATAGGAAAGGCATATCTATACTAGCACATAATCATTAAGAAAGTTTTAATATAGAAACTCATAATGTCATTGGTGGTGAATCACATTTTTTTCGTAAAATGGTAGGCAATTTAGAGAAATTTCATTTTATCTAATAACTGGAATCATAGTGATGGCATATGCCAGTAGAATTCACAGTTGCATTTCTGATTCTTGGTATCTGCTCTTGTTTGCTTCATTGTGGATGCTCAAGTTGCATTATATATATAGGGATATTATTATTATTATTATTATTATTATTATTAGTATTATTATTATTATTATCTACATCTCCACACAGCTTGAGGCAGAGTATACCACATTAAAACATCCAAACAAAATCAAATACCATTGTACCTTGTGTAGTCTGACTTGGCCACAGTGGTCCACGCTCTGGTTACATTCCGTATAGACTGCAGCAACGCTCTCTACATGGGGTTACCTCTGAAGACTGTCCGGAAGCTGCAATTAGTCCAATGAGCGGCAGCCAGATTACTAACAGGAGCAGGGTACAGGGAGCATACTACTCCTCTGTTGTGCCAGCTCCACTGGCTGCCAATTAGCTTCCGAGCACAATTCAAAGTGCCGGTGTTGACCTATAAATCTCTAAATGACTTCTGTGTTGGGAAATTCTGATGAAAAGAATCCTAAATCAACCAGAATCTTTATAGTTCATTATACGAGAGGTATTTTTTAAGTAAGGTCCGTTTGAACATAAGTACACAACGAAGGTTTATTTCAAAAAAGTAAATTTATTTTCAGAAAGTACATACTTCATTCTATTTTTCGACATAGTTGCCAAGTTTGTTCAAACACTTATCATACCTCTGAACCAATTTTAAAATACCCTCTTCATAAAAACTTGCCGCCTGCTCCGATAACCAAGAGTTCACTGCCGTTTTCACGTCGTCCTCATCATGGACATTGTCACAGCCATCTTTGAATTGTCGTACCCACTTACGCACTTTGCTTTCACTCATAACAGTATCACCGTACACTTCACAAATCTGTTGATGAATTTCTGCAGCAGGCAGGTTCCTTGCTGACAGCTACAGAGCGGAAACTGAGCACAGTTGTTCCCGAGGCATGCCAGTACATGACGCGAACTACTAGTGTCTACAACAAAACGGACATTACTTAAAAAATACCCCTCGTATATTTAATGCCAAATTTGCATGTGCCATTTTTGTCCAATCAGCAACATTCTTTGCAAAAGAAAAGTTTTCTGTTCAGAAATATTACGTCCCATGCCAAAAAAATTTCTGTGTCAAAATACCATGTGAAAATTTTGTGCAGAACAACCCCTGAACTGTGACCTTTTCAAGGACTTTCTCATAGGGAGAAGAAAATGGCTAGAAAGTATTAATTGCTTTCCTTGAGAACAAAATTAGCATAGAATTATATCTCTACAGTTAAATTACTAGAATACTAGAGAAACAGAATTTGGGATATTTCAAATCCTAGGTGTCCCCAACATGATGGGCTGGATACAATATCCCATGGATCTACTGAACAAAAATAAGAACAATCTTCCAACTATAGTTTAGCTTAGATTAGTGTTTCTGTTCATGTTGCCCAGTGTTTCAATAAAATATTTTTTTAGAATGTGAGAAATTTTGTTTTACTCCAACCTAAAAGAAAAGAAAAGAAAAGAAAAGAAAGATGTCTGTGAGGGACATACCATTTTTGTAAGGAATAATTGTAAAATGTTTCTTATGAGCTTTCATTATAAAGACATTGGTTACTAAAAGAGAGCTGTTAACATTGTTCTAAGCAAATGGATTTTTTTTTTGCTGTGCACTGGTGATATGTATTTAACTTTGTTAGTTTTTTTGAAGACCTTCTAGAATCAATATTGGCTTAGTTGTCTTAAATCTTTACTCTTTTAAAGTTAGGAGCTATGAAGCCTGACTTGTTCCCAGAAATAAATGAGAAGACTGACAGATGAGGGATAGAAGCAAAGGACATGCATTATTTTTTCTTTGAAAGGAGGCACTTAATTTCAGCTAAAGATATAAGTGAAGCAACAGAACAGATGGAAGATATAATTCATTCAAATCACACATATTTCCACTGATTTGTGATATACAGAGACCTTCTCTTTTCACACTTCCTCTCAGAAGCAAAGAGCAATCACTTATGAATTAAGCCTTGATATCTGTACAAATTGCTCAAACTGACATTGGTAATTTTTAATGAATGTATATTTCATACAAAAGGTTCAAAATTGGGAATTAATAGCCTGGAAACCCTTCTACACTGGCCAAAATGTGACACCGACCAGTAATTTTAAAAAAGCTTGTTCATATTGCATTTGGAAATCATATGTGGGAGGGGGTTATACTTAGGGTGTGTGTGTGTGTGGGGGGGGTCCCTGTCCAAAGCTCCGTGGCATAATTTCTAAGTACCACAGAGATAAGGGAAACTTAGTGTGTCAGTAAGGAGAATGTTTCTGCTGTTTTGGGCATGAAACAGGGTGCAGAAAGAGAAGGGTGGCACTGCTATTCCACCTCTCCAAGCTTCCTGAGCCCGGGGAGTATGGGGTGGTTGTGGGGATGCCTTTTGAGATCATGGATGGTGATCCCAGGAGGCATTCTACACTATCCCTATACCTGAAAAGATGCAGATCTTCCTGGCAATGTTTTAATCCAGAATTCCCAGAACAACCCAATTTTTTTCAGAGTTAAATTGTATTAGCATTTAAATGCCCCAGGCTAATGAACCCTCTACATTGCATTATTTGGCAGTGTAGATGGGTCCCAAAACAAATTTGCAAATTCATCACAGAGGGCTAAGATCAGTGACATACACTGATCTAGCCCTGGTCACCCATAGAGCTGGCCAGCTTCCACCAACTCCGTGGGTGGAAGGGGGTGGAACTGGCACACAGCCATGGCAACACTGAAGGCTTCCCATGTTGCCATTGACTGTAATGGGGGAAGCTGTGTGCCCCACGTGTGCCCCTTCGATACCAATATCCTTCTCGGATGTCTCACTAGAATGGGTCTTGGAGGTACTGTTTTGTAGTGGCTCTGGTCCTTCCTGGAGGACCATTCCCAGAAGGTGCTGTTGTTTAACATATACATGAAGCCACTGGGAGAGATCATCTGGAGTTTGGGAGTTGGATGTCATCTGTATGCAAGATGATGTCCAACTATACTACTCCTTTTCACCTACTGTAAGGAGGCTGTCCGGGTCCTGAACCAGTGCTTGGCAGTTGTGGCGGTCTGGATAAGGGTGAACAAATTGAAATTGAATCTAGACAAGACAGAGGCACTCCTGGTCAGTTGTAAGGCCCATTAAAATCCCTCATACTGTTGCTGAAAGTGTGTGTGTGTGTGTGTGTGTGTGTGTGTGTGAGAGAGAGACAGACAGACAGACAGACAGACAGGCATGGAATACATTTTTATGTAGAAGGACTGTGGGTTTTAGTACTCAGAACTTCATCATTTTAAACATGTATCTTGGGCCAAACTCTTCATCACAAATATTAATGTGCTTGAATAAAAAAAACAGAGTTGCGTGTTCCTATGATCTGCCTATTCATACTCTAACAGAATGGTTCCTTCCATTAGAAAGGCAGCAGAAAGTGAAGTAAGATGGGAGAAAGCTCTGAGTCCACACAGATTGGATGCGAAAGAAATGCCTTAATTTCTTCCTTTTCTGTTCAAGGAAAACATGTTTAATTTTCAAGTTCATCTGATGGCAACTTCAGAGAGCTAATGTCTAATTAGGAATATTAGCCACGACATCTGTGTTTTTATCCCAGTCCACATATTCAAAATGTGACATTTCTTAGTTCCTCTGAGTGGGTTGGGTTGGTGTTATTTATCTGTTAACAGCATGAATGCCTCTTTGCTGGTGAAATTATTAATAGCATGACAACTGTGCTTTTGAAATGAAGAAATTGATAAGAGAAGTGCAGACAAGTTTATGACCAATTTAAACATATTGCCTGATGAAATCACAGTTCATACATGGATGTCTCTCACTTGTTAAAGCACAGGTCCACACCATTGTGATCCCTCACTTGAGAAGAGTATTTTAGCCCCACAGAGTGTTGTGATACTGCATCCTGGTGGTGATTTTCAGGAGTTGCGGGCACATTTTTAATTTAGTGTTGCAGTCACACAATTCTAGACATGAGTCTATATAGCAGCTGAAGTAAGTGATTTCAACCCCACAAGAACCACTGGTTCGGAGGCCCAGTGTGTCAAGCTCCCAAATGACCAAATAAAACACAGACTGGGTGAAGTTGAAGAACAGAGGCTTATATTCACCATGAACAAGAGTGGATGTCAGCAGAGTCTGCACTCTGAAAACTGACATGGGAGCAATTGCAAACAAACACTTATTTATAGCACTTTTACAGCAATTCAAAATAGGGATGGGCATCCGAAGCCACCTTGTCTCTCTCCTGAGGAATCTGTACAAGGACCAAGTAGCAACAGTCAGAACTGACCACGGAACAACAGACTGGTTCAAGATTGGGAAAGGCGTACAGCAAGGCTACATACTCTCACGCAACCTTTTTAACTTGTATGCAGAACACATCATGCGATGTGCGGGGCTTGATGAATGCAAAGCTGGGGTGAAAATGGCTGGAAGAAACATTAACAGCCTCAGATATGCAGATGACACCACTCTGATGGCCGAAAGCGAGGAGGAGCTGAGGAGCCTTCTAATTAAGGTGAAAGAAGAAAGCGCAAAAGCTGGGTTGCAGCTAAACATAAAAAAAAAACAAGATTATGGCAACAAGAATGATTGACAACTGGAAAATAGAGGGAGAAAATGTGGAGGCCGTGACAGACTTTGTATTTCTAGGTGCAAAGATTACTGCAGATGCAGACTGTGGCCAGGAAATCAGAAGATGCTTACTTCTTGGGAGGAGAGCAATGTCCAATCTTGATAAAATAGTAAAGAGTAGAGACATCACACTGGCAACAAAGATCCGCATAGTCAAAGCCATGGTATTCCCTGTAGTAACCTATGGATGTGAGAGCTGGACCTTAGGGAAGGCTGAGCGAAGGAAGATAGATGCTTTTGAACTGTGGTGTTGGAGGAAAGTTCTGAGAGTGCCTTGGACTGCCAGAAGATCCAACCAGTCCATCCTACAGGAAATAAAGCCCGACTGCTCATTGGAGGGAAGGATACTAGAGACAAAGTTGAAGTACTTTGGCCACATCATGAGGAGACAGCAAACCCTAGAGAAGACAATTATGCTGGGGAAAGTGGAAGGTAAAAGGAAGAGGGGCTGACCAAGGGCAATATAGATGGATGACATCCTTGAAGTGACTGGACTGACCTTGAAGGAGCTGGGGGTGGTGACGGCCGACAGGGAGCTCTGGCATGGGCTGGTCCATGAGGTCACGAAGAGTCGGAGACGACTGAATGAATGAACAACAACAACAGCAATTCAAAATAAAGAGTTTGCTGCACTTGTCATTGATTGGTCTGGCTCCAAAACAGCAAGGATCAGTTCCCTGAAAAGTGCAGGAGTGCCATCCATTGTCACTGTTGATTGTTTCCAGGCATGGCAGGAAATGTAATAAACGTTCATAGCTTGATTTGAGGTCTAGTGGCTATATTTGGTCCAACCAAATATAGATTATGGGATTTGATGGCTCTGTTCCTGCTTGGCCAGGAACAGCTCATCAGCTGATCATACCATGTGTGTCAGGGATGTTGGCAACAGCTTCAATGAAGGAGTCTGATTTGGCAATTGGGATGAGGAAATGTTCTCAGGGATAGAATTGGATAAATTCTGGGAAAGCTCCATGGCTCTGCTTAATTCCATTCCATGTAGCTCTCAGGGCATTGTGAGGGGATTATGTTTTTTCTAAACCAAATGTTGAGACATTCCCTGATATTTATATGCTTGTTCAACTTTTGGTGAGTTCATTGGGAAGTCACCTGAAACTGGGAGAAAGGTTATCATGGAATCCATTTGCTGGGCATCTACAGAGCTGTGGCTTTCAGGATATGTTTCAGGGTCCTGGTTTTTCAATCAGGATAGTATGTAGTCACCCCAGGAAGAAAATCCTGGGGTTGTGGGAGGAGGTGGGAACTAGAACTCGCACTAATGTATAACAAACCCTATGTTTTCAAAAGCAAGCAAGAAATGATCATTACTGTGTAGTTTTTTCTGTGCAATTGATAGATACAAACAATTTCCTGTGTTTTGAGTCAGTTCACTTGAGACACAGAATTTGCTTTCCTCTGATATTTTAATTTAATTAATTTAATTATATTAAAAAGTGGGTGCTAGAAACAATATCAGACGAAAGCTGACTGGCACAACCTGGGGATCACATCCAGATACAGTGAAGACATCTGCCCTTGCACTATGCTACTCTGCTGCTGAGTACGCATGCCCAGTGTGGAACACATCTCACCACACTTAAACAGTGGATGTGGCTCTTAATGAGACATGCCACATTATCACAGGGTGTCTGCGCCCTACACCACTGGAGAAATTACATTGCTTAGCCGGTATTGCACCACCTGACATCCGCTGGGAAGTTGCAGCCAATAGTGAAAGGACCAAGGCAGAGACATCTCCAGCTCATCCCTTGTTTGGGTATCAGCCAGCACGTCAATGACTTAAATCAAGAAATAGTTTTCTTAGATCTACAGAGACACTCGCTGGAACACCTCAGCAAGCGAGAGTTCAAAAGTGGCAGGCTCAAACCCAGCATCTCAATCTGTGGGTGATATCAGATGAGAGACTTCCCCCTGGGCACACAGAAGACTGGGCGACTTGGAAGGCGCTGAACAGACTGCGCTCTGGCACCATGAGATGCAGAGCTAATCTTAAGAAATGGGGCTACAAAGTTGAATCCACGACATGCGAGTGTGGAGAAGAGCAAACCACTGACCACCTGCTGCAATGCAACCTGAGCCCTGCCACATACACGATGGAGGACCTTCTTGCGGCAACACCAGAGGCACTCCAAGTGGCCAGATACTGGTCAAAGGACATTTAATCAACTACCAAGTTTGCAAAATTTGTGGGTTTTTTTATCTGTCTGTTTGTTTTGTTCTGTTAGAAATGTAATACAATGTTCTGGTTGCGGATGACACGATAAATAAATAAATTTAATTAATTTGAATTGTTTCTCTTAAATGTCCCTTATCAAAATTTGAGACAAAATATTATTCTAGGTTCATATTTGTAGTAATTACAGAGAGATATACCTACAGGGCCTATACTCTTAGTAGCATATCTACAGTGCAATATTTCTAGGGCATTGTCACCTGTATAGTGGTAAACTATCAGCCAGCATTTTTAACTATTACCATTGATAGAGTAGTTAGGTTGAAAACAATACAAATTCAGAAGTCCATACTGTAATTGCTTGTATTGGGACAACAAAAAATGCCCAACATTAATATGCAAGTTTCAAAACACAGATGTTTCTTCATCAAGTAAAGGATTAGTTTTTAACAATGCAGAGGAAAATAGCAATATTACAATCCTGTAGTCTGCAAATGTGCATGTTCTTTCATGATGGTGTGGAGTAGGCCTGCACAATCTTGAGCTCTTCAGGTATTTTGAATTTCAGCTCCCAGCATTCGTGACCATTGGATAAGTCAGCTAGAGCTTCTGGGAATCGGAGTCTGAAACACCTGCAGGACCATAGGTAATGAGAGGAATATTTCTCCCATTATCAAAATAAACCCATCAGGTCACAACTGTAATAGTCGTGAGCTCACCAGAAAAAGAAGGAAATGGATGCAATACAATATTCACTCACCAAACACCCTCAAAAATGAAATAATTTCCCCTTAAACACTGACACCTTACACCGGTCTGGGAAAGCTCCGTGGCTCTGCTTAATTCCATTACATGTAGCTCTCAGGGCATTGTGAGGGGATTATGTGTTTTCTAAACCAAATGTTGAGACATTCCCTGATACCACCCCCCTGTTATGTCAGCTCCACTGGCTGCCGATCCAGTTCCAAGCACAATTCAAAGTGCTGGTTTTGACCTACAAAACCCTTTACGGCTCCGGTCCAGCGTACCTGTCCAAACGTATCTCCTTCTACGTCCCACCTCGGAGTTTAAGATCTGTGGGGAGGCCCTGCTTCGGCCCCGCCTTTATCACAAGCGAGACTGGTGGGGATGAGGGACAGGGCCTTCTCGGTGGTGGCCCCTTGCCTGTGGAATGCACTCCCAGGGGAGATTAGGACATCAACATCCCTCCTTTCTTTCAGAAGGAAGCTAAAAACCTAGATGTGGGACCAGACCTTCGGATAAGCTGGCAGATGGACAAAGACAACCAATGACGACCAGAGTAGGAAAGGACAATGATGATGCTAGATGGTTTACGGATTATGAATTGATGAACATTGACCACAAGATGATTTTATTGCTACTAGTATACTGTTTGATTGTTTTAATTAGTTATAACTGTTGACGTTATATGGTAAATTTGTGTATTGTATATTGTATTGTATTTTGTGAATTGTTAGGCATCGAATTGTACCTTTTGTAAGCCGCCCTGAGTCCCCCCTAGGGGGTTGAGAAGGGCGGGGTAGAAGCACCCCAAATAAATAAACAAATAAACAAATAAATAAAATATTTATATGCTTGTTCAACTTTTGGTGAGTTCATTGGGAAGTCACCTGAAACTGGGAGAAAGGTGATCATAGAATCCATTTGCTGGGCATCTACAGAGCTGTGGCTTTCAGGATATGTTTCAGGGTCCTGGTTTTTGAACCAGTAAGGATACAGTTCTCCAGCAAAGGATCACCGCCTTGTCGGGGCGCTGGAGCTTGAGCACCTCAATGATGTCATGAGCGAAACCGTGAAGGGCCACCCAAGACGGGACGGTTGTGGCAGAGAGGTCAGACCAAGCGTGATCCCTGGGGAAGGCAATGGCAAACCACTCCAGTATCCTTGCCAAGAAAACTAAATGGACCAGTACAACCAGAGATATGTCGGTATGCCATTGGAAGATGGGACTCCCAGGTCGGAAGATGGCCAAAATGCTACTGGGGAGGAGCAGAGGATAAGTTCAACTAGCCCCAGATGTGATGACGCAGCTAGCTCAAAGCCGAAAGGAAGGCTAGCGGCCGACGGTACTGGAGGTGAACGACTAATCCGATGCTCTAAAGATCAGCACACCATAGGAACCTGGAATGTAAGATCTATGAGCCAGGGCAAATTGGATGTTGTTATTGGTGAGATGTCAAGACTAAAGATAGACATTCTGGGGGTCAGCGAACTGAAATGGACTGGAATGGGCCACTTCACATCAGAGGACCACCAGATCTACTACTGCGGACAAGAGGAACATAGAAGAAATGGAGTAGCCTTCATAATTAATAAGAAATTCGCTAAAGCGGTGCTTGGATACAACCCAAAAAATGACAGAATGATCTCAATTCGAGTGCAAGGAAAGCCTTTCAACATTACAGTGATCCAAATATACGCCCCAACCACAGCTGCTGAAGAAGCAGAAGTAGATCAGTTCTATGAGGATCTGCAGGACCTACTGGATAATACACCAAAAAGAGACATTATTTTCATTACAGGAGACTGGAATGCCAAGGTGGGAAGTCAAGTGACAACTGGGATCACAGGCAAGCATGGTCTGGGAGAACAAAATGAAGCGGGACGCAGGCTGATAGAATTTTGCCAGGAAAACTCGCTGTGTATAACGAATACTCTCTTCCAACAACCTAAAAGACGACTTTACACATGGACCTCACCAGATGGTCAACACCGAAATCAGATTGACTACATCCTTTGCAGCCAAAGGTGGCGGACATCCATCCAGTCGGTGAAAACAAGACCTGGGGCTGACTGTAGTTCAGATCACGAACTCCTTATTGCCCAATTTAGAATAAAACTAAAGAGATCAGGGAAAATACACAGACCAGTTAGATATGATCTCACTAACATTCCTAGCGAATATACAGTGGAAGTGAAGAACAGATTTGAAGGACTAGATTTAGTAAACAGAGTCCCAGAAGAACTATGGACAGAAGTCCGCGACATTGTTCAGGAGACGGCAACAAAGTACGTTCCAAAGAAAAAGAAAACCAAGAAGGCAAAATGGTTGTCTGCTGAGACACTGGAAGTAGCCCAAGAAAGGAGGAAAGCAAAAGGAAACAGGGATAAGGGGAGATATGCCCAGTTAAATGCGCAATTCCAGAGGTTAGCCAGAAGAGATAAGGAACTATTTTTAAATAAGCAATGCATGGAAGTGGAAGAAGACAACAGAATAGGAAGGACAAGAGACCTCTTCCAGAAAATTAGAAACATTGGAGGTAAATTCCAGGCAAAAATTGGTATGATAAGAAACAAAGATGGCAGGGACCTAACAGAAGCTGAAGAGATCAAGAGAAGGTGGAGAGACTATACAGAAGATCTGTATAGGAAGGATAATAATATGGAGGATAGTTTTGACGGTGTGGTGAATGAATTAGAACCAGACATCCTGAGGAGTGAGGTTGAATGGGCCTTAAGAAGCATTGCTAACAACAAGGCAGCAGGAGACGACGGGATCCCAGCTGAACTGTTTAAAATCTTAAAAGATGATGCTGTCAAGGTGATGCATGCCATTTGCCAGCAAATATGGAAAACACAAGAATGGCCATCAGACTGGAAAAAATCAACTTATATCCCCATACCAAAAAAGGGAAATGCGAAAGACTGCTCCAACTTCCGTACAGTGGCCCTTATTTCTCATGCCAGTAAGGTAATGCTCAAGATCCTGCAAGGAAGACTCCAGCAATACATGGAGCGAGAGTTGCCAGATGTTCAAGCTGGGTTTAGAAAAGGCAGAGGAACGAGAGACCAGATTGCCAATATCCGCTGGATAATGGAGAAAGGCAGGGAGTTTCAGAAAAACATCTACTTCTGCTTCATTGACTATTCTAAAGCCTTTGACTGTGTGGATCATAATAAATTGTGGCAAGTTCTTAGTGGGATGGGCATCCCAAGCCACCTTGTCTCTCTCCTGAGGAATCTGTACAAGGACCAAGAAGCAACAGTCAGAACTGACCACGGAACAACAGACTGGTTCAAGATTGGAAAAGGCGTACGGCAAGGCTGCATACTCTCACCCAACCTTTTTAACTTGTATGCAGAACACATCATGCGATGTGCGGGGCTGGATGAATGCAAAGCTGGGGTGAAAATTGCTGGAAGAAACATTAACAACCTCAGATATGCAGATGACACCACTCTGATGGCCGAAAGCGAGGAGGAGCTGAGGAGCCTTCTAATCAAGGTGAAAGAAGAAAGCGCAAAAGCCGGGTTGCAGCTAAACGTCAAAAAAACCAAGATTATGGCAACAAGAATGATTGACAACTGGAAAATAGAGGGAGAAACCGTGGAGGCCGTGACAGACTTTATATTTCTAGGTGCAAAGATTACTGCAGATGCAGACTGTGGCCAGGAAATCAGAAGACGCTTACTTCTTGGGAGGAGAGCAATGTCCAGTCTCGATAAAATAGTGAAGAGTAGAGACATCAGACTGGCAACAAAGATCCGCCTAGTCAAAGCCATGGTATTCCCTGTAGTCACCTACGGATGTGAGAGCTGGACCTTAGGGAAGGCTGAGCGAAGGAAGATCGATGCTTTTGAGCTGTGGTGTTGGAGGAAAGTGCTGAGAGTGCCTTGGACTGCGAGAAGATCCAACCAGTCCATCCTCCAGGAAATAAAGCCCGACTGCTCATTGGAGGGAAAGATACTAGAGACAAAGTTGAAGTACTTTGGCCACATCATGAGGAGACGGGAAAGCCTAGAGAAGACAATTATGCTGGGGAAAGTGGAAGGCAAAAGGAAGAGGGGCCGACCAAGGGCAAGATGGATGGATGGCATCCTTGAAGTGACTGGACTGACCTTGAGGGAACTGGGGGTGGTAACAGCCGACAGGGAGCTCTGGCGTGGGCTGGTCCATGAGGTCACGAAGAGTCGGAGACGACTGAACGAATGAACAACAACAACAAGGATACAGTTGAACATTAGAAAATACAAAATAATGATCACAGATTATTTGCACAAGTTTCAAGCAGATGATGAAGACACTGAAATCAGAAAATATTTCCTATGCTTTGGCTCAGTTACAAATCACAATGGAGACTGTTGATAAAAAAAGAAGAAGAATAGTACCTGGAAGGGCAGCTATGATGGAACTAGATTATGAGGTGTAATCAAGTCTTTGAATAAAGTGAGAAATTTCTATGCCATATTTCTGATTTATCTATTTTCTTGTGAAAATTGGATAGTGAGGAAAATGTATTGGAAGGAATAAATGTGCATTTTGTAGCCACCACAGACTCAAGTTGGCTTTGAACTGTCTTATATGGTCAGTGTAGAAGGGGCCTCATATCCAGCCTGTGTGTTCAACATAATGAAAGGTGAATTATTGCTTTCATATCAAAACTTGCTATCTTTTTCTTCTCTGTATAGAGTTTGAAAAATTTCCTCTAAAAGAATAAATACAATGGAACATGCTGGAGTTATCCATAATGGATTAGTAGTGGGATGATGTTCTGGGCTTCCTAGAATCATCCTACCATGGCACAGCTATGGCTGGCTTCAGCAGGTAATTCATTCTTCTTACGTTATTTTCCAGGCTCTGTTATCTATCCATATGCTGTTTATGGGAGGAAAAGGAGCAATCTTTGCCTATCTGGGCCTCCAGTGAGCATAAGAGAAGTTTGGGAATACAGCTTCTTTTCCTTAGCTCTGCAAAAAGCAACAAGATAGTATTCAGATTAATTTTCTGCCCAAACAGACTCCATCTGGCTTCCTATTAGAAATTGTGGGAGTTGAAGTTCAAAACACCTGGAAGGTCAAAGTTTGCCCATGCCTGACCTAGCTGCTGTTGGAAAAAGAGGAACCCAGATTAACAGTGTATAAACATGGTAGTGGAGCATTACCAAGTGAATAGGATCTTGGTTTATGTTGCCAACATACACTAGAACCATCCTATAGTGCCAGTACATAAAGTAAGAATATTTACTTACACACACACAAGGACAGATATCTACATAAAAACTCCAACCATCACCCAAGTCAAAAAAGAAGCACCATTAAAGCCTTGGCAGACCGTGCAAAAAGAATCTGCGAACCCCACCTTCTCCAAGATGAACTGAACCACCTCCACTGGGCTCTACAGGCCAATGGATACTCCACCTCAGACATCAGAAGAGCTGCAAAACCGAGAACAAGCCACAAGACTAAAGATGAAGATCCACCCAGAGGAAACGTGTTCTTGCCATACATCAAGGGAACCACTGACTGCATAGGGAAACTGATGAGGAAACACAACATACAAACAACTTACAGACCCACCAAGAAAATCCAACAAATGCTACGTTCAGCAAAGGACAAGAGGGATCCTCTCACCTCTGCAGGAGTCTACCGTGTACCATGCAGCTGTGGACAGGTCTACATAGGGACCACCAAACGCAGCGCCCAGACACACATCAAGGAACATGAAAGGCACTGCAAACTACTCCAACCAGAGAAATCAGCCATAGCAGAGCACCTGATGAACCAACCTGGACACAGCATATTGGTTGTGAGAAGTGCTGGACCACTCTCACAACCACCATGTCAGACTACACAGAGAAGCCATTGAAATCCACAAGCATGTGGACAATTTCAACAGAAAGGAGGAAACCATGAAGATGAACAAAATCTGGCTACCAGTATTAAAAAACTCAAAAATTACAACAGCAAAACAAGAGAGAGTAAACAATCAGGCACATCAATTCACTCTCAACAAGAGATTCCCCCCAGGTGCTTCCAGGCCATTGAATGCAAATCAAGGTGATCAGCTGAAACATTACCCTGGTCATTCCACAGACATATAAACCCATTTTTCCTACTTCCAACAGACCTCACTACCTCTGAGGATGCTTGCCATAGATGCAGGTGAAACGTCAGGAGAAAAATTGCCTCCAGAACATGGCCATATAGCCCGGAAAAACCTACAACAACCCAGTGATCCCGGCCATGAAAGCCTTCGACAATACATAAGAATATTTAATTCTAAATAAAAATTAATGGAGGTTGAATTGTAAATAACTTGATACAATGTAGGAGGAGAAAGTACTGAAAATCCAAGGCTTTTGTGGTAGAAAATAAAATAACTTGCTGTACTATATTTTGTCTGTGCATGTCACATTTGAATAATAATTGTGGAATCACTGTGGCCATGCTGATGAAATACTGCTATTAAACAACCATTATCTCCTTTATCTGATGTTTCATAACTCAGTCTACCATTACATTACTATTAGTCCCCAGGTAATTCATTTTCCATCTTTCAAAAAAGAGAAGGGGAGAGAAAGCATTTATGACTAGATAAGTACAAATCAGCTCAAAACAGAGAAACACAAGCCCAATCCGCTGCAACAATTTCTCACCGATCCCACCCTTGGCCCTTTTAAAATCTCAAAGAAAAATGGCAATTTGGACTGGAAAAGATTTAAAGAACTGTCAGGAATTACAAACACCCTGTAAGGTGACAAATGTAGTGAGCTCACTTGCAGTAGCTCTTATCTGAACAGTGCAGCTTTCAGACGCATCTCTAACTTTTTTGGACCTTGAGAGATGAGGTGGCAGAAATACACCCGACTTTATTGCTGAAGATGAAATAAGAGGAGGTATCTGAAAAGGAAAATGGTTCAGTAGGATTGAAGGGAGGTGCTTTTAAAACTGTAATTACATTTTTACTAGATTAGTTCTCCTACTATATCAATTAATTTGAAATGCAATCTGTGTGCCATTTCAGCATATGAATGTTTGACTCGTACCGTTAAGCAGTTTAAAGGGATGGGAAATGTATTTCTCTCTGAATTTCTCTCTGGACCGGAGACAGAGGGTGGAGTGGTTAGGCCAAAGCTCTGAGAGCTCCTGCCTTTGCTGTGGAGTTCCCCAGGGTGCTATCCTCTTGCCCCTATTATTTAACTTCTACGTCCGGCCACTTGCTGGACTGGTGCGGAGCTTTGGCATAGAGTGCTACCAGTATGCAGATGATACCCAGCTACTCTTGCGTCTCAAACCTGGGACAACCGTGATTCCTGAGAACTTTAGGCTGTGTTTGGAAGCAGTGATGAGTTGGCTGCGAGCGAGCAGACTAAAAGTGAATCCTGCAAAAACTGAGATACTCTGGCCCAGCCAGCCACCAGAATTAATCCAGTCTTTGCCTGATTTCAGTGGGGAAGCTCTGGTTCCATCTGCCACTGTTAAAAGCCTTGGGGTTGTGTTGGACTCATCGCTGACGATGGAGGCCCAGATCACTGCCATAAGTAAGCAGGCCTTTTTTTCATCTTCGCCAGGCATGTCACCTCTTTAGTAGTAAACTATCAGCAAGCATTATTAAGTATTACCATTGATAGAGTAGTTAGGTTGGGAGCAGGCTTTCAGACAGCAGACTTAATTAGCACTTTGGTTGGAAATTGACTGGAATGACGATACAGCTGATATTGTATTATTGTTTTAATTAATGTTTATGTACTGTTTTAATTAATGCTTTATGTATTTTAATTGTGTTGTATTATTGTAATTTTTCATATGAAGCAGCATCGAATCATTGCCCAATGTAAGCTATCCTGAGTCCCCCTTCGGGGGTAGAGAAGATACGGGGTAGAAATACTGTAAATAAATAAATAAATAAATAAATAAATTCAGAAGTCCATATTGTACTTGCTTGTATTAGGACAACCAAAAAGGCCCAACATTAATCATGCAAGTTTCAAAACACAGATGTTTCTTCATCAAGTAAAGGACTAGTTTTTTAAAGAAAACATACACAGAACAATGCAGAGGAAAATAGCAATATTACAGTCCTGTAGTCTGCAAATGTACACGTGCTTTCATGATGGCATGGAGTAAGCCTGCACAGTCTTGAGCTCTTTAGGTGTTTTGGATTTCAGCTTCCTGAATTCATGACCATTGGATAAGTCACCTAGAGCTTCTGGGAATTGGAGTCCGAAACACCTGCAGGGCCATAGGTAATGAGAGGAATATTTCTCCCATTATCAAAGTAAACCCATCAGGTCACAACTGTAATAGTCGTGAGTTCACCAGAAAAAGAAGGAAATTGATGCAATACAATATTCACTCACCAAACCCCCTCAAAAATGAAATAATCTCCCCCTGAACACTGACACTTTACACCTGTCTTTATACTAGTGGACAACACACAGGACTCTGTGTGGATGATGAGATCAGTGAACACCACAGCTAGTCTCTATGGCAGTGTTTCCAAAACTTTGGTCTTCTAGATATTTTAGACTTTTGTTACAAAAATTCTTGACAGTTGGCTAGAGCTTCTGGGAGCTGAAGTCCAAAACACCCAGAAGACCAAAGTTTGAGAATCATTGCTTTAGATGTTGAGGTCTGGCATTTGAAATTTACCATTTAAAGCAGGCATGGGCAAACTTTGGCCCTCCAGGTGTTTTGGACTTCAACTCCCAGTTATTCTAGCCAGTTTACCAGCTATTATTAATTGTGGGAGTTGAAGTCCAAAACACTGGGAAGGCCAAAGTTTGCCCATTCCTGATTTAGAGCTTTCTTTCTGTAAAGAGAATGCAGAAAATGTCCAAGAAATCTATTGATTTTTCCCACTGAGCTGCTTGTTTTCTTTGTGTACCTTCAGATCATTCCAACTTATGCCAATTCTGAAGTGACCCTATCATGATATGTCCCATGTGTCACTTCATACAAAAACAGATCCAGGAAAAATGTTAGTGGGTGTTCCTTTGTGCCGGATCAGCAGAACTTTAGGGTCCCAAAACAGCTTTCATGGTACAGTAAGATGATGATTCTCTAAGCATCTACATTATATATAAGTGGAAACATTCAAAATGTATAAAGGAGTGTCAAAATTGTATCACAGTATAAAATACACAAAAGCAGTTCTTCATTGTGCCTAGGAAAGTCTTTGGGCAGCTCTTGACATTTTTTTTTAACATTGTGGCATAGACTGCTTGTTCTATTAGAAGAAGATTGGCCAAATTTCATGGAAATTGAGCAAGAAAGGGATCAGGAAGTTGTTCTGAAGAATTTGATAGAAATGTCAGCTCAACTACGCCATGAAAATGCCAGTTTGGGGGAAAGAGTTGAAAAAACAAAACTCCTAATATTATGATGTCATTATACAAATCCATGGTTCAACTATACAAGGAATATTGTATGTAATTGTAATCATTCCAATTTACAAAGAATATTGCAAAGATGAAAAGTGGAGAAACAAGGCAAAATGATCAAAGGGCTGGACCTACTGATGAAAAAGAAATTCATTCAAGTTGCATTTCTGTACAGAAGCATCCATTTTGCATCTCCCGAGACTTGTAACAGAAATGAACACACATCTTGCCCTAGAAATTCTCATATTGGAAGACTTGTGCCAAATACTCAGAAGTGGTGTTGCTGTACTGAGTACAGCACTTGGTATCCATTGCTGGCCCCTCAATAGTTTAAGGGTTCTGTCTCATAGCTTCCGTTCAATCATTTTGATATTATTCTATTCATAGGGCACTATTACTGTATCAGCCTATCACATGTAATAGACTGAAGCTTTGGACTACCAAGGATTTGGATTCTATCCAAGAATCTAGGAATCAGTGAGAAATTATGCCATTTCCAAGCAGTACTCCCTATTCCAATTATGCTGTTGCAACCCATTTGAAGCAATAGATATTTTGTCAGTCTATTTGGAGTTGCTTTCAGAGTACACATCACCACTGAAAGCACAATTGATTTCTTTTCTCAGAGTGTTGTAGTAGAGTGTGCTGAGCAAGCTACAACGAGTAGTAGAAGGGCAAAGAGGGCTGCTCAGGTGTTGGATCAAGAGCAGCAAAGAAAGCGAATTAGGGAAATATTCATGACACCTAAAGACACTGAGTCATTCGAAGGGTTCACTGATTCTGAGATGGAGGAGGAGGGAGAGGAATGTAGAGGTTTGAAGCGGTTACTCGGGATCAAGAGTCAGATGAAGAGAGAGAAAGGAAGCGGATCCGTGAAATACTTAATGCTCCGACTGAGGAGGAAGACTTCATGGGGTTCACGGGGAGTGATGGGACTGGGAGTGATGATGGAGAGGAGGATGGGTTAGATTGGACCTGTGTACAAGAGATCAAGGACATATGTACTCAACCCACATCAAGTGAGGAGTTTGAAGGGTTTTCGGGAGACTGGCAACCTGGAAATACATGGGGTGATCTAAGTCTTGATAGACGCTGGAAAAGTTGGAGGGACGGGCGGTGGTGAGCAGCTGTGGAAGCAAAGGCACCTGAGGGTGAATGAAGACAGGATGGAGTCCAGCTCCACCTCTGATGAGGAGTTATAGGATAAAAATAAGGTATCAAACTATTGGAACTTTGCAGTAGGCAAAGTGTTGTATTCAGGCTTTGGACTTTGTTGCTGCCATTACTCTCACTTTGGGTCCTGGGACTGCAGATCATTGTGTTTCCGCGTTACTACCGACTGGAATCCTGTAAGTGCTGACTTCTACCTTCCTGCTGACTTCGGATTGTTTTTGGATGACAACATTGCGTTTTGGACTTCTACTTAAACTTTTGTATGTGTTTTAACTCTGGACTGTTTTCTGACTTCATTTTTGCTTGCTCCCACCTTGCTACATTGTGCTTTGTGAACTCTGTTATTTTCAAGCAGTTTGCTTAAAGTTTTTGTTATATCTCTGTATAATTCGGATTATTCTCCAAGTTGTGTTTTTTGCTTAGCAGTTGCTACAGACTTTATTTTATTGCTAGACTCACTGAATTCAAATGTTTCTAAGCTATTTTTGTTTATTAATAAACCTTGTTTGGACATTTTACTTGTGTTTGGCTCCTTTAGGCTTCTGGTTCACGACACAGAGGTACTGAATCTGCATTTGTAGATCTTGATGTTGTATATTTCTCTGTCTTCAATTCTCTTGTCCCCCAAGAATTGCCATCATTGTTGTCATCATAACCCCATAATTTCAAATTTCAAAATTTAAAATGGATACATCTATTCTATATTGCTCACATGCACAATCAAGCACTTTCCCATTCTTAATCCTCCCCTATCCTATAGCTACCACAATATTTATTTTGGAAGATTCTCCAGGAGAAGAGGGTATTTTCCTTAGCAGTAGAAGATAAACTCATTCTTGTAAGACTAGCCTTCTTCAGATGTGCTAGAAAGACACAGACACCTATTTCCAGTCATTGTCAAGAAGAGTTGGTCAATAGAATCCATGCAGCTAAATGTTGACATATTGAGTCCCCAATTATTTAGGCTTGATGAGAATATAGAATCATAGAATCATAGAATCAAAGAGTTGGAAGAGACCTCATGGGCCATCCAGTCCAACCCCCTGCCAAGAAGCAGGAATGTTGCATTCAAATCACCCCTGACAAATGGCCATCCAGCCTCTGCTTAAAAGCTTCCAAAGAAGGAGCCTCCACCACACTCCGGGGCAGTGAGTTCCACTGCTGAACGGCTCTCACAGTCAGGAAGTTCTTCCTAATGTTCAGATGGAATCTCCTCTCTTGTAGTTTGAAGCCATTGTTCCGCATCCTAGTCTCCAAGGAAGCAGAAAACAAGCTTGCTCCCTCCTCCCTGTGGCTTCCTCTCACATATTTATACATGGCTATCATATCTCCTCTCAGCCTTCTCTTCTTCAGGCTAAACATGCCCAGTTCCCTAAGCCGCTCCTCATAGGGCTTGTTCTCCAGACCCTTGATCATTTTAGTCGCCCTCCTCTGGACACATTCCAGCTTGTCAATATCTCTCTTGAATTGTGGTGCCCAGAATTGGACACAATATTCCAGATGTGGTCTAACCAAAGCAGAATAGAGGGGTAGCATTACTTCCTTAGATCTAGACACTATGCTCCTATTGATGCAGGCCAAAATCCCATTGGCTTTTTTTGCCGCCACATCACATTGTTGGCTCATGTTTAACTTGTTGTCCACGAGGACTCCAAGATCTTTTTCACACGTACTGCTCTCGAGCCAGGCATCCCCCATTCTGTATCTTTGCATTTCATTTTTTCTGCCAAAGTGGAGTATCTTGCATTTGTCACTGTTGAACTTCATTTTGTTAGTTTTGGCCCATCTCTCTAATCTGTCAAGATCGTTTTGAATTCTGCTCCTGTCCTCTGGACTATTGGCTATCCCTCCCAATTTGGTGTCATCTGCAAACTTGATGATCATGCCTTCTATCAAATGAAATATCTGCCGTTCCCACCTGGACATTCTGCATTTGTGCCTCCTCTTATAGTAAGTACTTCCATTCCATAAGGGAGGAGAAATACCAAATAAATAAATCAGGACACTTACCACTTGCCTTAAGATTGTACTAATAGTGAAACTTTAATGGAGAATAAGAGTGGCAGGTAGGAAGTTATTTTGGGACCTGACATGCAAGGAATTTATTCTAGCTTGACAACCTGGCTGCATTCTGGCAACGCATGAGCCAAGGAAGATGGGGGGAAAGTAGATCATGCTTCTTGAAGGGGCCATAGCTGCTAGAAGCCTGAAGTACTTTATTTTAAACTACACTTGATCTTAGCCAAAAGGCCGAGAAGCGGTCCCGGGATTCCGATAGCTGCGCTCCCCTGCTAGAACCTCCAAACAAGCTCAAGGTCCATTTTAGGAGAACATAGGGTAGTCAAGCTTATTTTAAACTAAAAAAAAAACTCCCAATAACATTAAACATTGTTACAAGAATTGGCATTAAAATTCTGTGTATATGCGTGTGCCCATGTACTCAATGTAAACTATTTCAGATTCAGGAGATGCCTTTTTTAACAAAAAGGTTTCTTTGGGACTTAAAATGGCATAGGGACCGCCAAACATGTTAACCATGCCCCCCCTTGAAGGCATTGGAAGGCATTATTTATTTTAAAGGAGCACTATGGTGTGTTAGTAGGCACAAAATGTTCATGAGGACCTACTTGACTGGCCTTGATTTAAAGAATCACATTATTTTATTGTTGCTTTATGCTTTTGGAAACAGCACAGAGCAATGGTACTTAAAAAGAAAATGAAGAGGAACTTTAAATAACAATCTTTCCCCAGTTTGGTTTGTCACAAATAACAGAACATAAGTAGAAACTGATTTTTTCATGTTGCCCTTTCAGAAGATTGTGTTATTAGGCAGCAGCTGGAAGAAAAGTAAACACATTGATACATTTTTGAAGATGACTGCTCCTTTCCTGCTTATTCCTCTAGAAATGCATGAATTGGCAAAAAGTTGATGTGATACTTTTTTTGTTTGTCAGGACCAACTTGAGAAACTGCAAGTCACTTCTGGTGTGAGGGAACACCCAGATGTTTTGATTAGGGCTGGGCAACCACGGAAAAATTTGTTTCTAAACTCGATTCGTTTTTAAGGGGTTTTTGCGTTTCGTTTTTTAAAAGAATTTCGAAATTTTCCTTTAAAAAAGTTCGAAATATACGAAATTTCGTAAAATTATGAATCGATTCGTTAATGGCGGACGCGATTGTGCAATATGCTAAAAAACCCTCCAAATGGGACAGGGGGAACTTCTGAAGCTTCCCTCTCCCTCTGTTGTTGACTGTTGGTGTGATAATTTATTTTTTTATCACTGATAAAACAAACAACAACTATAAAACTTGCACCAGACATATGAAAATAATAACAAAACAATTATGAAACAATTTTGAAACAATTCCGAAATGATTTCGAAACAATTACGAAATGAATTGAAAAATTCGTTTCGATTTTTAGTCGATCCTGAATGGTTCAATATCGGATCGTAAGCTACTTTAAATATGAATTAATAACGAATTACGAAATTAACGAACGAAACCGCCCAGCCCTAGTTTTGATGCTTTTCCATCCTTGTGGGAGGCTTCTCTCATGTCCCCACATGGGGAGCTGGAGCTGACAGAGGGAGCTCATCCACACTCTCCCCGGATTCGAACCTGCGACCTGTCAGTCTTCAGTCCTGCCGGCACAAGGGTTTAACCCATTGCACCACTGGGGGCTCCCGTGATACTGATTACTAACATTCAACCTCCCTGGTTTGCTAATCCATGAGGTATTGTTTTCCACGTAGCTTTTCCAGCCTTCTTACGATCCTCCTGCAACACTGATACTTGCATCTGGCCAACTGAAATTGATGTAACCTATATAATAAAGTGGGTTATCCATAGTGACCTACTGGAATGGCAATCAAAGAGTCTATTATGACTTCAGACACAATAAATATTTACAAGACCTGGCACTTCATTTTTCATTTAATTGTTCTACACAAATAGAAGCAGGTACTAGACAGGAGTGATAATCAATAACTAAAGTGGCAAATCAATGTTATCTTTATTCCATAAAGCATGTTAGCCAGAGGATGTGGCCTCAAGAGAGTCTCTTCCTTCTGAAGAAGATGTGAACACTGCTTCTGTAGAGTTTTCCCCATTGTCTCTACGTACTGGTTCTTCTGGATTAGAAAACCTTTAAAAAGTGGCTACCTTTGTAATTAGGTTCTTGTGGGTTTTTTCGGGCTATAGGGCCATGTTCTAGAGGCATTTCTCCTGATGTTTCGCCTGCATCTATGGCAAGCATCCTCAGAGGTAGTGACTACCTCACTACCTCTGAGGATGCTTGCCATAGATGCAGGCGAAACGTCAGGAGAAATGCCTCTAGAACATGGCCCTATAGCCCGAAAAAACCCACAAGAACCTAGTGATTCCAGCCATGAAAGCCTTCGACAATATACCTTTGTAATTGTTTTGGAAGCACAGCATCTTAAAATTAATTAATTTGGGCAAATTATTGCCTGGCAGCAGCTAGCATCCATGTCAGTATGTTCATAACTCTCTTCCAAAATTTAGTTGGAACTTTAATAATAATAACAATAACAACACTTTATTTGTACCCCGCTACCATCTCCCCAAGGGACTCGGTGCGGCTTACATGAGGCCGAGCCCGAATACAGCAATACAAGCAAAACAACAACAGTACAAGCAATTAAAATGAAACATAGACAATAAAATATACAACATTATCAATAAGACAACACGCAATTAAAAACACTGGGAAGGCCAAATGTAAAGTTAAAATGGAAATAATGCTGGGACATGGACAAAAGGTGATAGTGGCGTTTGTGGAAGGGCATACGAACAGATCTAAAAAATGTAAAGTGCTTTGGAGGACAAAGTGCTATGGGATCATTATTCCAGGAAGGCACACTGGAACAACCACATCTTCAAACTCCTCCTAAAGACTGCCAAGGTTGGGGCCTGTCTGATGTCTTTAGGGAGTGAGTTCCAGAGTCGAGGGGCCACCACCGAAAAGGCCCTCTCTCTCGTCCCCACCAACCACGCCTGCGATGCTGGTGGGATCGAGAGCAGGGCCTCCCCAGATCATTGAAGGGATCGCGTGGGTTCATATACAGAGATGCAGTCACGCAGGTAGGCGGGCCCCAAACCGTTCAGGGCTTTGTAGGTAAGAACCTGCACCTTGAATTGGGTCTGGTAAATGAATGGCAGCCAGTGGAGCTCCTTGAACAGGAAGGTTCAAGGAGCTCCAAATAATGGGGACTATCCAAATTCCCAAGTTCCGGAAAAATGGTTCATCATCATGAATTGTTCATTTAAAGCTCAGATCAAACCCCAAGATGATACATGGCTCTACTGTGATGGAAACTACCAACTGCCACTGGAATTACATTGACATTCCTTACCTTTATTTCTCCAATTGCTGACTAGCTGTGAATGATCTAGAAGGGTGAGGATTTGTTGATTAAAATATACCAAATGTAGGATGAAAATAAATCTGGCATATTTGCTCATTAGGTAGCGATAAGAATAGTTTTTCATCACAATTCAAAAGGATTTGGAAAATTAAAATGTGGGTGGAAGTGAAGCAAGCCAGCACAACCACTTCTAAGTAAGATTTCCTAGAACTGTCAGAAATGGGCTTTCCATAGTACAAATGAACCAAGCTCCACTCCAAGCAAAAATTCCAAAATTAAATATAGTCCCTTGTTCAAAGCTGCCCTTCCATGAAACATTGAAACACTTTTACCAATAATAAAACTAGATAACCACCAAATTTACTTGAGTGTAATATGTCATCCATCAAATCTAATGCACGCCTCAGTTTTCAAAACCCTGAAACCCCAAAAAGTATTTACCATATTACAGTAATCTAATGCACATTCTAATTTTGGGGAGGTAATTTTTGTAAAAAGAAAAAAAAAAGAAAAAAAGGTGAGCATTAGATTCAAGTAAATATGGTAATTACTCACATTTTGGGATTAAGTTAAGTAAGAAAATAGGATTGCAATTCTATGTTCATTGACCTGGGATTAAGATACAGCTTAATGGTGTAACATTAGAAAATGTTGATCATTTCCGCTACCTTGGCAGCCACCTCTCCACCAAAGTCAACATCGACACCGAAAAACGACACCGCCTGAGCTCTGCGAGCGTAGCATTTTTTCCGAATGAAGCAGAGAGTGTTTGAGGACAGGGATACCAAGGTGCTTGTCTATTGTCCTCCCAACCCTGCTATATGCCTGTGAGACGTGGACTGTCTACAGACGCCACATGCAACTCCTGGAATGATTCCATCAGTACTGCCTCCGGAAAATCCTGCAAATTTCTTGGAAAGACAGGCGGACAAATGTCAGCGTACTGGAAGAAGCAAAGACCACCAGCATTGAAGTGATGGTCCTCCGCCATCAACTCCGCTGGACCGGCCACATTGTCCGGATGCCCGACCACCGTCTCCCAAAGCAGTTGCTCTACTCCGAACTCAAGAATGGAAAACGAAATGTTGGTAGACAGGAAAAGAGATTTAAAGATGGGCTCAAAGCCAACCTTAAAAACTCTGGCATAGACACTGAGAACTGGGAAGCCCTGGCCCTTGAGCGCTCCAGCTGGAGGTCAGCTGTGACCAGCAGTGCTGCAGAATTTGAAGAGGCACGAATGGAGGGCAGAAGGGAGAAGCGTGCCGAAAGGAAGGCGCGTCAAGCCAACCCCGGCCTAGACCGCCTTCCACCTGGAAACCAATGCCCTCACTGTGGGAGAAGATGCAAAGTAAGAATAGGGCTCCACAGCCACATACGGACCCACAAGAATACTGGAAGACAATCCTCCTCGTAAAACGAGGTATCACCTAAGTAAGTAAGTAAGTAAGTAAGTGTTAAGAACCATTGAAATTTAAGGACTTACCTGAGACCAGATATACATAAGACCACACTATTAATGTTCAGCATGAATGTATTAACATAAGGTACACAGAATAATGAAACTGCCTCAGAAGAAAACAAAATATAATAATAAGCAATAGCCAGGGCAAATAAAATTGAAAATAGCAAGAGTAAATAAAGAAAATGACTCCTAGAAGAACACGTTCCAACAATATGATTCAGTTATATTTCAATGAAAAGGGAAATTGCTAGAAATGAGAGGTGCTGTTATATATTTACAAAAATAAGTAATTGTAGCAGTTGCCACTTATCATTTTATGCAGATTTCATATATAAAGAAGAATGAAATGTTCTTTCTCCCCACAAGAGGGCAACCATATCAATCCCATGGATTTCAAATTGTTTTCTCCAAGGCTAGATACTTCTCATTGTTTTGACATCTTCCACAAAAATGGTAAATATTTTGAGCAATTAACATATGATGTAGCTCTTATCCATGTATAAATGAAAACAGTATTTCAAACGTGGAAACAATTATTACTTTTTATGGACATTTAACCATATCAAGGGCTCAAAAAAGGAAAGGCACACATCGTGGTCACTGGCAACACAAGGAATATGTACTGTTAAGCTGGTAAAGGTTCTCAACATATTTGTACTTTGTGTAATAAATTATTCAGTGTGCCTATCCTACCTTAAATTCAAGTTTAAGACTTTAACGGTCTTAAACACAACAAACACTGTCTTAAACTTTCTCCACAGGAAAAAAGAGGAGAATGCTATAACTGTAGTATTACCCTGTGTACAAAAAAGAGGGAGAGGAGGAGGAGGAAATAATGTGACAAGGGAATGAGTTGTCCCTTTAATTTGCATATCATTGTCATACACACGGCAAATTCTAGATTACATTTGTTGGGCACAGAAAACCTGCTCTGAGTGAGAATATTCCTATCATGACATTATTATCTTCCCCAAAATAAGTAATGTCTTTTAAAAATAATACTTGATACATGGAAGAAGAAAGCATAACTATTTGGGTGCAATCAATCTGAAATGGGTCAATCGCCCTGCTATTGGATTACAAGCAGTTCCCAAGTTACAAACATCTGATTTATATAGTTACAAATAGGCTTGGGCGGTTTCGTTCGTTGATTTCGTAATTCGTTATTAATTCGTATTTAAATTAGCTTACGATCCAATATTGAGCCATGCAGGAATAGTGTGAGGAGTAATTAAGAATCGAAACAATTTTTCCAATTTATTTCATAATTATTTCGTAATTATTTTCGTTTTATAGTTGTTGTTTTATAAGTTTTATAGTTGTTGTTTGTTTTATCACACCAACAGTCAACAACAGAGGGAGAGGGAAGCTTCAGAAGTTCCCCCTGTCCCATTTGGAGATGGTTTTTAGCGTTTTTAGCGCATTACACAATTGCGTCCGCCATTAACGAATCGATTCGTAATTTTACAAAATTTCATATATTTCGAAATTTTTAAAAGGAAAATTTCTGAATTCTTTAAAAAAACGAAACGCAGGGCACCCCTAAAAACGAAACGAGTTTAGAAACAAATTTTTCCGTGGTTACCCAAGCCTAGTTACAAACAGGGGTGAGACAACAGGAAGTGAGAAGAAATCTGCCCTTAAGAAGAGAAATTCACTCCTGAAAGAGTTATCATGGGGAAAAGACTCTCCACTGAAGATTTTTCACCAATTTATGCTCACGCTCCCTGCTCACGCTCCCACCACCATCGCAAGCACGATTGGGCCTTCTCGGTGGTGGCCCCTCGACTCTGGAACTCACTCCCCAGGGATATTAGACAAGCCCCAACTCTGGCAGTCTTTAGGAGGAGCCTGAAAACGTGCCTGTTTCAGTGTGCCTTCCCAGAATAAGGAACTCCCAGCAATATGTCCTCAAACGCACTTTAATAATGATTTTGGATTGTCTGCACATTCTTCCCTTTTCAAAACCTTTATTCCAATTACATGCTACCTGTTCATGCCCAGCATTATTTTTTAAATTTTTAATTATTGCATTTGGCCCAGCCATTGGTTTTTAAATGCGTTGTGTTATTGTTATTGTTTTTGCTTATTTTGCTATGAGTTTTGTATTGTTTTTGTATTATTGCTGTTATTGTTATTGTTATTGTTGTGTTGTGGGCTCAGCCTCATGTAAGCCACACCGAGTCCCTTGGGAGATGGTAGCGGGGTACAAATAAAGTCTTATTATTATTATTATTATTATTATTATTATTATTATTAATCCTTGTTTCCATGATAATTTAGATATTTCAAAATTCAATTGTCCCAAGGACAGAAAGTAAGATGAAGTCTTCTGAGCAGAGGCTTAGATAGCAACACAAATCTTACAGAGGCGTTAACCCTTTCTTATACTATCCCAAACTATTTTTTTGGTTGGAATTAACTTTAAAAATGTGCCTGTTCTGACTTACATACAAATTCAACTTAAGAACAAACCTACAGAACCTATCTTGTTTGTAGCCTGGGGACTGCCTGTAATCACTATTAAATCTAATTCCACTGATTTCAATGAAAGATAGTCATGGTTCACTTTTACGACATTGAATGATATTTTCTATTTGTTTTGGACAAGTAGAACTTATTTATAATAAGAACATATTTAGAAGTTCATCATTTCTGCTCTTAGCTGTTGCTATCATCATATATTCAAAGTAATTTCTGCATTGATAAAATTAGAAACATGCTGTTTAGAAATGAAGATAGGGTTTTGAAGGAGACCAGGGAAGACCACATGAACACATTAAAAATCTGCAAGACCTTTGAGAAATAAAACAATGAAACTATACAATACATTGTTGCTTCGCTTATCAAATTATTAGCATCTGAGTTCAGTTAAATATTCCCACAGCACACTAGAATATACAGCACAAGCATAGTCTATGCTTGACTACTTGGTCTAAAGATTGGATAGGATGATTGCCAGGTTGTTCTTAAATGGAAAACTTATATAATTAGATTTGAGCCTTAAGCAACTTTTAAAAAACAAATGTCAAGTCTATAACTTACTAAAACACTTCTGTTCATTTCCAGTCTCAACGTTTCATATATATATACATATATAAACTTGTATTAATGACCAAATTCCCTTTCCTTAGGTCCAAACAAAAACAAATGCTCTCTTGAATGATTGAGGATTTCTCCCCCTATCAAGAGTCAGAGGTTTGCCTGGGAACACGGTAATGCTCGGGCTTGATGCGTGCTTTCTTCTCTTGAGGATTGGCATACTTCCACTTGGATGGAGACATCTTCAATTTTTTCCTTTTCTTGTCTGTGCACCACACTTTTTCACAGTATTCCTCTACTCTCTGGAAATTGCTATAACCTATGAGTTGCAGGAATTCTTTGTACCATGGCCTTGAGCCATGGGGAATGCTACTTTGTGCAGGACACGGCATCTTATGAGAGACATGATCCTCCTCATAGTCTTTGTTGAACATGTCATCTACACGTTCCTCTTCCACAACCTCAAGTGTGATTTTTCTCACTGTATGGATGATACTATGTTCCACTGTCTGGCAGAAATATGTTCCAGCATCCATCCTGTGCAGCCGTAAAAATAACAGGCCAAGGTCCACTTTGAGTACTCGGTCATCAGTCTTCACCTACATATATGACAAAGATGAAACTGTATCATAGTGAAAATAAAGGAAGAATACAATAAAACTGTAAAATCTCCCTCCCATCCTCACATACACACCTAAAACATTTACAGTGTGACCAATGAGTGATAGTGGGTGTGCTGGTATGGCTGTATCAGGAGCTCCAACTTTATTTGCTTTGTATTGAATGTTTGTTTGCAGTCCTAGGTTTCAGGGACTCTGCAGATAGGTGGCTTCCTTTGGTTGCAGTCGTAGGGCAAGTCACCTGTCCATCATCGTTAAGTTTTGGTTCCACCCCTTGCTCAGGGCAATTGGGAAGGGAGCCATTTTTAATTAGTCTCAGCAAGGAAAGCTAATGTACAGGATGTGTGCAAGCTTCCCCTGTACAAAAGCTTCCACCCTTAAGACTTTCCGGGGGGAAACAGTCTTAAGAGTCTCCAAAGATTTCCAGGAAAACAGCCCTAAAGACCAAAGAACTCCAGCTGGAGAATATCTAAACTTTTACTGGTAGGTCCACTCGGTGCTTCGAGACGCAGTTCGACCCGGTAGTGGAGCCCACATCAGTGAGGGTTAGATTACAGTCAGCCTGGGAGAAGTTAAAAAGGGGATTTTCCTTTAAAGTAAAGAAGAAGTTATTGAAGACAGTTGCCTGTCCGTCGTGGGCAAGTTTAGGAAGCCACCAGTTGCATAAAAGCCTGGAAGCATTTGTTTAGCTTTATTGAAGACAAGAGAAGTTTCTGTTTGATTGTTCATTAATAAATGACTTTGTTATACTTCACAAGCCATCTAAAGATCATTTGTGGTGGAAAACCTCTGAGAACTTCTCCTTGGGCTTCCCGCTGGGCAAAAGTTGCACGTCCTGTTCTAAAGGAAATTCTTTACAGGCCCAGCACACGACAGAACAGTGGGGGAAATCAAAGACATTGATTCAAGTGAATTACTCTAAGAGGAATTAAACATCATAAGAAGATCACAATACAGGCAGTCCTCAAGTTATGAACTTTCTTCTTAAGTTGAATTTGATTATAAGTCAGAACAGATACATTTTAAAGTGTAACTCCAGAGAGATTGGGTGTGTGTGTGTGTGTGCGACAGAGAGAGAGAGTTGGATAGCATAGAGAAGGTCTGACATCCATGTTTGTTTTGCTGTTTGTACTCCTGTTCAGAAGATTTCACCTCACTTTCTGTCTCTGTGATAATTGGATTTTGAAAAAAATGGTTTGTTGTGGAAACAAGGACTGGTGATAAAATTTCACTAGAGACATCTTTCCCCCAAAATGACTATAACGTAGCCAGGCCCCAGGGGATTAATACTTCACTAATAAATCTCCTAACACACACCCACAAGTTCCTTCAGCTGTTCTCTAGCACACAGCTGGTTACCACTTTGAAGAATCAGTGTAAAGGATTTTTTATTACTATGGCTCCAACTGGACACCAACACAATCCTGTCCCGAAGCGTTTTGATATGTGTTGAGGAAACGTGAATGTGTATTGGTATAGTTGCTGCCACCACTCAAATGGATTTGAGAAATTATCTTGATGTTATGCCTGAGGAAAACCCCGTTGTTCACCAGCCCTCCTTTTTAACTCCCTTTAAAATGTCTGAGGTAAAAAGATGTTAAAATTTGCTGGAACAGATTCCATGGAATGATTCAATGCTGAAGGCTGAACTAGAACAAAGTTTATTTGTATACTTGAACACACAACTAACTTCTTCTATGAGGTACACAAGCGTATTTGGTTAACAAAGCACAATCTTCTAATGGTTTCTTGGTCTTAACAAGCTTGATGGTTTCCTTAACTGGGTTTCTTTTTTTTAACATGAAAGCAAGTTCCCTCACTCTACTCTATACCTAGTAGCAGTGAGTCCCTCTGACACACCAATCCTGGCTGTCCCCAGAGTATCTAACTTCTCTTTTCACAGAGATCCCTAATAGCTAAGATACCCTGTCCCCTAGAGAGTAAAAACAACTTGTGTGCTAACACTCACACAAGTCCACAGGTGGCTATCTTGACCCTCCAGGTCAATCCCTATAGACACACCTGCCTCCAAACACTCTCTCACAGGAAAACTTGAGCTCACTAGAAATCCACCTGCTTCCCTTCAGATCAAAATCCAATCTCCCTCTCTGTCAGAAGCTGCCTGCCTTTTTACACTCACAGCTCTGGCTCCTCCCATCTATCCTAGCCAATCCTGGGATAGCTGAGCTCCTCCCCTCTGCTGATCTGCCTTTCCTAAGATGTCTGCCTCGCTGTACTACCTTCCTAACATGGAGGCCAGCTTACTGACTTCTAGGCTTTGGCTTCAGCCTACCAAGGTACAAGTCATGACAATGACTCTTCCAGGAGTGAATTTCCCATCCTAAGGGTAGATTTCCCTGACTTCCTGTTGTCTCACCTTCATTCTTAACCATGAGTCATTTCGAAATTAGAAGTTCCTAATTTGGGGACTGCCTGTATTATATAGTGATAAGTGGATGCTCCAGAAAGCTCTGAAAAGTGCAATATATCAACTAGCATCTGAGGGGAGAAAATATAAATATTTCAAATGTTATTAAACACATTTAGTTTCAATTATCTTGGTCCAGAATCCAGCCAAACAATAAGCACTTTAGGGTGTCAGCAATTTAATTAATTAAATAAATAATTAAAGAGAACTAAATTTAGTTGGAGTTAAGCTTTCTATTGAAAGTACTGTATATATTCGAGTATAAGCCGACCTGAATATAAACCGAGGCACCTAATTTTACCTCAAAAAACTGGGAGAACTTGTTGACTTGAGTATAAGCCAAGGGTAGGAAATGCAGTAGCTACTGGTAATAACAAAATTAACCACATGACAATGGAGCATAAGATATACAATATACAGGTAAATGGGAAGTAATGGGAAAAATAGGAGCAATTCTGAAAAATGATGTCTCATGCATCATCATCCACAAAAGTCAAAAGTATAAATGTAGAAGAATGATTATATTGTTTAGTGAGAAAGTACCTCTTCTTTTCGAGTTTCATGAGCTCTCTGGACAAACCAGATCACTTTGGCTTGCAAGGTTCTGGGGATGCATTCAAGCAGAGTGCTGTTGTATTCGATTCCATACACCAGTCGCTCTTCAGTCTTATCCAGGACATCCCCTGTAAGAGCAAACACAGGCACACAAGCTTAACTCAGTCATACTGAGCATTTTCGTGATCGCTAGCAAAATCTTTGGCTCTCATGGTTTGTATGCAAAGAAACTTCATAATAAGAATTAAATGTATCAGTTGTTGATGGACTAGTTCACTACCTTTGGTTGCAATTGGCACTGGACTAGTTCAACACCAATTGACATAGGCCAGAGTCCCCAATCTAAGGCCCACAGGATGGATGCGGTCCTCTAAGGTCTTTTACTCGGCCCCTGCCCTAAATGTTAGACTTAGGTTTACTCTAAATCTGAAACAACTTGAAGGCATACAACAACAAGAACAACAATTTTAATTAACTTGACTATCTCATCAGCCAAAACAAGACCCACACTTCCCATTGAAATAGGCCAATGGTATGGTTATGTTAGTTAAAATTATTCTTAATTTTGAATATTATATTGTTCTTTCTTAGGGTTTTTTGCACTACAAATAAGATATATGCTGTGTCCATAAGAATTTGATCATTTTTTTCAAATTATAATCCGGTCCCCCAACAGCCTAAGGCAGGGGTCCTCAAACTCAGGCCCGAGGGTCAGATACGGCTCTCCAAGGTCATTTATCCGGTCCTCGCTCAGGGTTAACCTAAGTCTGAAATGACTTGAAAGCACACAACAACAACAACAATCCTATCTCATCAGCCAAAACCCACACTTACCACTGAAATACTAATAAGTTTATATTTTTCAAAGATTGTTCTTCATTTTAATTATTGGATTGTTTTAAAGTGTTTTATTGCATTACAAATAAGATATGTGCAGTGTGCATTGGAATTCATTCATGCTTTTTTCAAGTTATAATCCTGCCCTCCAACAGTTTGAGAAACTCTGCTTAAAATGTTTGAGGACCCCTGGCATAGGCAATAGCGGCAAAAGAATAAATTGACACTATGCATCAACCAGAAAGTAAGCCTGGCACTGGAGAAAAAGATTACTGGGGAGCGGCCCTTTATGGTCCTGGAAAAAGTACAGTTATTCGTATATTGTAGGCTTGAGCGTGGATCACTTTTTAGCCCTTTCCTTTGGCTTCTTCAGAAGGCTGTAACAGCACGGGCCTGGCCATCACAGTTTCCTGTCCATAACGGGTCCATACGCCAGCCGATTGTGGCTCCACTTCTCCTATTTGGCATCACAGTTCATTCTTTTTGGGTCCTTCATTGTATTACAAAGTATATTACACGAATCAGGCAAACCACTATTGAAACAGGACTGCAACCTAATTGCATAATGACATGTCCATCACATTTGTCTCCTCTCCATGATTAATCTGTACCATGTTATTGACAGGAAAAACTTGACAACATTTTCCCATTCTGCTATATTTCCAGCACCCCTGAATGTTTCTGTTAGAGCACCGGGATTGTGGCGCATCAGGATTGTGGCACAGCTGGCTGAGTGTCCGCTGCATTAAGATCACTCTGACCAAAAGGTCATGAGTTCGAAGCCAGCCCGGGATGGAGTGGGCTTCCAACCAATTGTGTAGCCTGCTGTCGACCTTTGCAACCCGAAAGACAGTTGCATCTGTCAAGTAGGAAAATTAGGTACCGCCTTGTGTGGGGAGGCTAAATTAACTAAGTTATGAGGCCATAAAAAAGACTCTAGCAAAGCACTCCAGCAAAAGCATGCGGGGAATGCGGAAGTACTTCATCAGTGTCGCAGATGGACGATGAAAGCGACAACTCCCCTGGCAGCCAGAAAAAGTTAAATAGCCTCTGTGTATGTATGTATATGTTGTATGTCAAATTGGCATGGAATGTTTGCCATATATGTGTAGACTGTAATCCGCCCTGAGTCCCCTGCAGGGAGAGAAGGGCGGAATATAAATGCTGTAAATAAATAATAATAAATAAATATATTTATACCGAAACAATGCCTATAATTAGCACCTAGCCATTATATCTCAAAGCACCAACCATTCATAAAGTGACACTCTTTTTGATACTATATTGACATATGTTCACTATTCACACAGAAAAATATATATTGGCTTAACGTTTTAATATATAGCATGAGAGTTACCAAGAAACTGTTGGCCAAAGCACTGCTGAGCTGCATTTCCATGACGGACATCTTGTCTTCGGAAACGTCTGGGGGGAAAAATTAAAAGTTTAGATTCATAAGTTGTGTTTTGATTAACTCTGAAGCCTTACCAAGGCTTATGGCAAATGTTTATGTTCAAGTTACTTTTACTTGATGCAACTGAAAATTTTGTTATAGAAGTTGTCAGGATGAGAAGGAGCTAGACTTATTTATAGTGACTCATTTATATTAAAATGGCACCAGGATTGTGGCGCAGCTGGCTGAGTGTCAGCTGCATTAAAGATCACTCTGACCAAAAGGGCATGAGTTCGAAGCCAGCCCGGGTTGGAGTGGGTTTCCAACCAATTGTGTGTAGCCTGTTGTCGACCTTTGCAACCCGAAAGACAGTTGCATCTGTCAAGTAGGAAAATTAGGTACCACATTAAAGTGTGGGGAAGCTAAATTAACTAATTTATGAGACCATAAAGAAGACTCCAGCAAAGCATTCCAGCGGGGAAGCATGTGGGGAATGCGGAAGTACTTCGTCAGCATCACAGATGGACAATGAAAGCGACAGCTCCCCTGGTGGCCAGAAAAAGTTAAATAGCCTCTGTGTATGTCTGTATATGTTTGAATGTCAAAAATTGGCATTGAATGTTTGCCATATATGTGTACACTGTAATCTGCCCTGAGTCCCCTGCGGGGTGAGAAGGGCGGAATATAAAAGCTGTAAATAAATAAATACATGTACTCTTTTTCAGCAGAGTTCAAAACAAAAAAATAAGCTTGTGGCATTGTATCAAACAGTCCTTCAGAGTAACAGAACTCACCTAGTCTTTGTATACAATCATACCAACACAGAGGGTATGGCTTTTCCATCTTCCATATCGAGTGGGGGAGAGCAAGCCTGTATCCCAATAAACACCCAGTTATATCCCACCTAAAGTGGCCCAAGCTTACTGGCCTTAATGAGCACATTCATGTTACCTGCTTATAATAACCACTAGAATGAGTCCCTTTTCTCTTAACACACCAGGTACAGGGAAGGTAGTAATCCCACAGAAACCTTAACAAAAGCACTTCTGACAGATGGCTATCAAGCCTCTGCTTAAAATCCTCCAGAGAAGGAACTGAAATTTCTTTGTTTGCAGCTCAATCTTCAGTGCTTGCTTTATATAGCAAGATGAGAAGTACTTTCCAAGCCTTATAGCCAGAGGTGGCCCTAGGTAATTTTCAACGGGAAGCAAACAGTATTTTGCCCCCCCCCCCCCTGCAACCAATCATCAATATATATTTTCTGTTCATTGTGGGAGTCAATGGGACTATTTGTTTTTTTCTTTTTTCTTTATTTCTCTTTCTCTCTCTTACTACTTTTTGTTTCCTACTTACTATAGTTCTAATGTTCTCCCACTTTTCCCTCTGTGGATAATAAAAATCTATTTTTTAAAAAAAAGAATACAGTACTCTCATCCAATTCATTTATAATTATAGAATTGGAAGGGACCTTCAGAACTATCTAGGAATGCATCTGCATTGTAGGATTAATGTAGTTCAATATGTTAGTCCTATGTAATACTTTGGATCCTCCACTATGATTGCAGGTATTTGGGAAGGTAAACATCTGCTATTGCAGGAGATATTTTCTGATATTTTCTGATTCTGTTGTAGGACAGTGTGCTGATCAAGCTACTACCAGTAGTAGAAGGGGAAAGAGGGCTCCTCAGGTGTTGAAACAGGAGCAGCAAAGGAAGCGAATTAGGGAGATATTCATGACACCTACAGATACTGAGCCATTTGAAGGTTTCACAGACTCTGAGATGGAGGAGAAGGGAGATGGGAGTAGAGGTTTGAAGCGGGTTACTCAGGAGCAAGAGTCAGATGAAGGATGGGAAAGGAAGTGGATCCGTGAAATACTTAATGCTCCAACTGAGGAGGAAGACTTTATGGGATTCACGGGGAGTGATGAGACTGGGAGTGATAACGAAGAGGAGGATGGGCTGGATTGGACCTGTGTGCAAGAGGAGACATATGTACACAACCAACATCTAGTGATGAGTTTGAAGGGTTTTCGGGAGACTGGCAACCTGGTAATACATGGGGTGATCTAAGTCTTGATAGACGCTGGAAAAGTTGGAGGGACGAGCAGTGGCGAGCAGCTGTGGAAGCAAAAGCACTTGAGAGTGATGAAGACAGGGTGGAGAGGAGTTCATCATCTGATAATGAGCTATAGGATAAAAGAAGGTATCAAACATTGGGGACTTTGCAGTAGGCAAAGTGTTGTATTTGGGTTTGGGACTTTGTTGCTGCCATTACTTTCGCCTTGGGTCCTGGGACTGCAGATTGCTGTGTTTCCGTGCTTCTACTGACTGGAATCCTGTAAGTGCTGACTTCTACTTCCCTGCTGACTCCGGATTGTTTTTGGATGACGACATCGCGTTTTGGACTCAAAATTCTGTTTTTGGATGTGCTTTGACTTTGGATTGTTTCCTGACTATGTTTTTGCTTGCTCCCACCTTGCTATCTTGTGTTTTGAATACTCTGTGATTTTGAAGCAGTTTGCTTGAACTTTTTGTTAACCCGGATTATACTCCAGTATAATCTGCATTATTTTCCAAGTTTGCTACAGACTTTGTTTTCTTGCTAGATACACTGAGTTAAGTGTTTCTAAGCTATTTTTGTTACATTAATAAATCTTGTTTGGACATTTCACTTGTGTTTGGCTCCTTTAAGGCTTCTGGTTCACGACACTAGGGGTATAGGATTAATGTAGTTCAATATGTTAGTCCTATGTAATACTTTGGATCCTCCACTATGTTTTCAGGTATTCGAGAAGGTAAACATCTGCTATTGCAGGAGATATTTTCTGATTCTGTAAGAATGTAAACCATCTTAGTTCCATCCAGATAAAGTAGTGAACTATATAGTCTTATATTCAAAGTAGGTTGCTCACCTCTTTGCCTGTGTTCCAGTTGGGTAGTATCTGGAACAGGATATTCCATCCCAAGCACAGTAAGGATCTCTTGCTAGGCAACAGTCAGCACAGGCTGTCCCATACATATCACACTGGTGGAACTTTAACTGGGCAACAGCAGACTCAGAGCCAACATAAATTTGTTGCTGTAGAGAAAAAACACACAAATGAATATCCCAAACCATGTTGAAGCAATTTTTCCTATGTATCTTGTTACTCCTCACATACAGCCCACCACTTCCAACAAAGTGAAAAAATTATATGAGAACTTTGTTCTGTTACTATGCTAATGTGTGAATACTGAATTTATCATTTCCTGGAAACACACCTCAGTGGTGAAAAGCATTCAGCAGAAAGGAGTGCATACAATTTAATTTCCCATATATTTGGAATGTGCACATCAAATATTTCTATTTAAAGAACAGATACACAAAAGTGCAGGTGCACACAAATGTCAATGGCAATACATACAGCATTTCTGGAGGCAGTTTGCTAGCTGATGCACATCTAAGTCTGAATAAACTCAGTAGTGGAAAAAAAAAGAGGATTTTGATGATATTAAGCTTGACAGGCTCAACCATCCAAAAGTAGCAAACAGGATACTCTCTCTCATATATATGAGAAAAAGTATCCTGTTTGCTACTTTTAGATGGTTGACAACTCAAAGCATTTTATGACATGGTAGAGTAACTTTGCTCACTTAACAAACTTAACAAACCAACATTGCTTTCCTCAGCTGGCATGTCAACTATAAAACTGGGTGGTGGGTGGATATAATGGAGAGTTGGTGGTCAATTTTAACAATAAGTTTGAGATTCTATCTGTCTTCCTGAAGATTTTGGGAAGCTAGCAATTATGCATATCCATCCTGATATTTGTAAATAAATAAAAATATTTAAAATGCAAATAAATCTCCAGTGACTGTCATCTCCAAAGATATGAAAATGGCTACTCAAAACAGAGAAAAGAAAAATTAGTAATGTGTAATGCTATTACTTTTACTATACTGTTTTTTTTTTTTTTTGGTCATGTCAGGAGTGACTTGAGAAACTGTAAGTCTCTTCGTGTCTCTTCTCTCACACTAGAAGTGACTTGCAGTTTCTCAGGTCGCTCCTGACATGACAAAAAAAAATCTGCTGTGAGACAGTTGGCCGTCTGCAAGGACGTTGCACAGGGGACGCCCGGATGATTTTGATGTTTTTATCATCCTTGTGGGAGGCTTCTCTCATGTCCCCGCATGAGGAGCTGGAGCTGATAGAGGGAGCTCATCCGCCTCTCCCCGGATTTGAATCTGTGACCTGTTGGTCTTCAGTCCTGCTGGCACAGGGGTTTAACCCACTGCACCACCGAGGGCTCCATACTATATTGGTTCCAAGCTATGAATAAGTTCAGGGTCCCTGGAATTTTTCAGACTTCACTAAATGTAGGGTGAGCATAGCAGTAGATCAGACAATCAATAGACTCTCCCCATTTTGCTTAAAAGTACTTTAAACTTTCATGATTCTTCAGTGAGTCAGGTTCCAGTCATCAACAACTGCATTTTCATGAAGTCACCATTTTACTTATGGATTGGAACGGTTGCTTGTTTACTTTGCGGTTGATGACAATTTGGGTCAGAACATTTGAAAGAGCATGAAACCAGCAGTGTGTTAAGGATACTGTATTTGAATATTTCATTGGGAAGTGCTGCACAAGCGTGTGCTCTTATTTAAAATTCCAAACATCACTCAAGGAATACTCATTTTGTATGGCATATTTAACTGTAATACATATTTAGCAGAAATCTTTATGGCATGCTCACATTTTGTGCAATGAAGGAGGAAAAACATTAGGCATAATAACACCAGAAAAACACTGGAAGTGCTAAGGCAAAACAAAAATCTGTCTAATATGGGAATTGCTCCCCAGGAAGACTATATAAGATTTGCTTAGACCCTGATTTAATTTTAGACATGAAATTATTTTTAATAATAGTAAAGGTAAAGGTTTCCCCCTGATGTCCAGTTGTGTCCGACTCTGGGGGGTTGGTGCTCATCTCCATTTCTAAGCTGAAGAGCCAGCATTGTCTATAGACACCTCCTAGGTCAGTGTTTCTCAACCTTCCTTAGGCTGCGACCCCTTAATGCAGTTCCTTATGTTGTGGTGACCCCCAACCACATTATTTTAGTTGTCAGGCCTTGTTGTTCTGTTTCTTATCGTGATATGGCCTAAGGGCTAATCAACAAAATTACTACTGTTGTGACTTTATAACTATAACTTTGCTAATGTTATGAATCATAATGTAAATATCTGATATGTAGGATGTATTTTCATTCACTGGACCAAATTTGGCACAAATACACAAGACGCCCAAATTGAATACTGGTGGGGTTGGGGGATTGATTTTGTCATTTGGGAGTTGTAGTTGCTCGGATTTATGGTTCATTTAAATTCAAAGAGCATTCTGAACTCCACCAATGATGCAATTGAACTGGACGTGGCACACATAACTCTCATGACCAACAGAAAATACTGGAAGGGTTTGGTGGGCATTGACCTCGAGTTTGGGAGTTGTAGTTCACCTACATCCAGAGAGCACTGTGAACTCAAACAATGATGTATCTGGACCAAACTTGGCACGAATACTCAATATGTCCAAATGTGAACACTGGTAGAGTTTGGGGAAAATAGACCTTGACATTTGGGAGTTGTAGTTGCTGGAATTTATAGTTCACCTGCAATCTGAAGCATTCTGAAGTCCAACAATAATACAATTCGAGCAAACTTCCCAAACAGAACCCCCATGACCAACAGAATATGCTTTCTGATGTTCTTTGGCGACCCCTATGACACTCCCTCACAACCCCCCCCCCCCCCAGGGGTCCCAACCTCCAGGTTGAGAAACACTGTCCTAGGTCATGTGGCCAGCATGACTGCATGGAGCACTGTTACCTTCCCGCCGGAGCAGTACCTATTCATCTACGCACATTTGCATGTTTTTGAACTGCTAGGTTGGCAGAAGCTGGGGCTGATAGCGGAAGTTCACGCTGCTCCCCGGATTCAAACCTGTGACATTTCGATCAACAAGTTTAGCAGCTCAGTTGTTTAACCCACTGCGCCACCGAGGGCTCCTTTATGATTATTATTTTTAAAATAACATAAAATAAGCAAATATGTTCAGGTTCACATCTAGAAACATGTATATGATTGTCCACAGTGTGCATAAGGCTTTGGCAAAAGATTCTAATCTCAAAAAAATATTTGGAGTCTTAAGTGCCAAAAATGCAAGTTTCTTGCCTTTAGAAGCTGCCTGATCAACATTCAACAGACACGTTTCTCCATATGTATTGTTTAGCCAATTCAAAAAGTGTGGTTTCTCCTCGATATTGTTGTGAAAGAAATACAGTGGAAGCATAGAGCATAGGACCTTGTACAAGAACCCTAGCACAAAGGTAAAATAAAGGGGGGGGGGGAGGACTTTGCTGCTTCCATTATCATGGATAGTGTGGATGAGGGGTTTTGCTGCTTCATTAGAGCCCAGCCAGGAACAGCAACTCTTTCAACCAAACCTAAAAGCAACAACTATTCACCCTGCTGACCAAACACAAGAGGGATCTTTTGCTCTGAACAACACTCACCCTTTTGGAAGAAATTTCCATGGATATAACAGGAACCGGCACCTAAATAGAAATATTTTTTTTTAACTTAGGAACTAGGTCACATGTGTAAAACAGATAAATATTTGAATATAAGTAGGTTGAGGGTGGGGGACCTAAAGGGTCACTTGTGTTTGCATAGCAAATACTGTTCCATTTGCACTCATACAAAATACTGCTATCTTGATTCTTAAAGTTTCTGATCAGCTATTTACTGGACAGCAAGCAGCTTCATTTGGCAAAGGAACAGGATATAATCCTTTCCTTCCATTCCAATACATTTCAGGAATGTGTGATGGAGCTGCTCCACTTGGACATCTATACATGTGTTTGCCACATGCATGCACTCTCCCTCTTACACAGTTATTTTTTAGAACAATAAATAGCAGGAATTGGATGGGTGTGCATATAAGTCTCCATGGGGCATTCCTATTTTTGTACTTTGGTGTAGCTCTGTAGTCAAAGAGAGAAGAGGGGAAGTTTAATTTTTCCCTGTTATACAAAACCTGCCTCTGCTATGCAAGTATAATAAATAAGCAGCCATAGTTTAAAGCATATTTGACATAGCTTATAACCACTTCTTTCATTCACTAAAGTAAACTTTATTTAAAAGTTGCTTTAAAAAGAGTAGGGTCCTGGAATGTAATTCTTTACTTATTTCATTCTAAAAGAAAATGAGTAGTCATTTTATTCCTGATTCAGGGTTTTGTTTTGAAAACTGTACAGTTCTATAAGATTATTTTTGCAGAAATTTCACACTGCGGAAGACAACAGTTTCTGTGCAGGAATTTTCTCCCCAACAAAGCTAAATGTGAATTTTTGTAGCGTTTAAATCCCAAACTGTGAAGGTGCTCATCAATGCAAGTTTTGCTTCATCCTCAAGACAAGCTTAATTTTCCCCCTTTTCGAGTGATGGCTATCATCGTGGAGTATATGGATCAAGTCTCCGATAGATCCCCCCTCCTATGTGGGCTCCCCCAAGGTGCAATTCTCTCTCCGCTTCTCTTCAACATCTACGTTAGACCCCTTGCTAGTTTGGCTCGCAGTTTCGGCCTGGACTGCTACCAATATGTGGACGATAACCAACTCCTTCTGCACCTGGAGCCTGGAGCAACATCAATTCCAGACAATTTCACCCTATGTCTGGAAGCTCTGTCAAACTGGCTACATGCTAGCAGACTGAAGGTGAACCCGGCGAAGACTGAGATTCTCTGGCATGGCCGCCCAGCAGGTCTGACTCATCCCTTACCTACCTCCGATGGTGCCGCCCTATCTCCATCGACCAGTGTTAAGAGCTTAGGTGTCATCCTGGATTAGCATCTGACAATGGAAGCTCAGGTCACTGCTGCCAGCAAACAGGCCTTTTTCCATCTACGACAAGTGAGGCAACTGGCACCCTACCTATCTGACGAGGCTCTGGCAACTGTCATCCATGCCACGGTCACGTCTAGGCTGCACTATTGAAATGTACTGTATGTTGGCCTTCCGATGTCTACAAACCGAAAGCTCCGTATTGTTCAGAATGCGGCAGCCAGGTTACTCACAAGAACGCCCCTGAAATTCCATATAACACCAGTGCTGCAACATTTACATTGGCTTCCAACTGAGTACCGTGGCCTGTATAAGATGTTAGTTCTGACCTTTAAAATTCTTTACGGCCAGGGTCCATCCTACCTTAGGGACCGCCTCGCCTTCTCCCATCATCGGAGGTCACAATGACCAGCCCAATGCAACTTACTCTATATACTGTGTCCTAGAGAATTGCACTTGGAAAGTACCAGACGCAGAGCTTTTTCTATTTCTGCCCCTGCCTTATGGAATTCCTTGCTGCCCTATATGAGAGTCATGTGTGACTTAGGGCCTTTTACTCTAGCACTTAAGACCTGGCTTTTTACTAGAGCATTCAATCTCTGTTAATTTTTAAATTCTGTATGTATATTATCTTTTACAATTTAGCTGTAAATCGCCTAGAGCATTCTCGGATGGAGGGCAATTAATAAGTAATTAAATATGATGATGATGATGTTCTATGTCACTGTGGTAGTAAACACATTATGGAATTTAACTGATCTTTAAGTGATTTATCAAAGGCAGAGAACCCTCCCTTTCATTGCTCATTCAAAGTTCAAATTAAATCACAGACTTGATTTACTCCCTAAACCGCCTTGTGTTATCTCTACACTGAGAAAGGCGGTATACAAATACAGTAAATAAATAAATAAGAAAGGCATCATTGCACTCTGTTTTATTTTGCCAAGTTTAATATGCATTTACTTTGGCTGTTGTATTTTATGACGCTCCTATTTTAATATGTTTTATTTTATGGATTCTTTGCTTTTATGTTTTTATGGACAATTGTCCCACATGTAAGCCGCCCCGAGTCTCTCTGGGGAGATGGTGGTGGGGGATAAAAATAAAGTTATTATTGTCACCAATTTAAAAGAGTAGTCAGTGTCATTATAGGTGCTCTATGTGGTCAGTTTATCCAAAATGGTGAAGTTCCTTAAGTCAGTAGTTCCCAACCTTTGGTTCTCCAAATTAGAATCATAGAATCAAGAGTTGGAAGAGACCTCATGGGCCATCCAGTCCAACCCCCTGCCAAGAAGTAGGAATGTTGCATTCAAATCACCCCTGACAGATGGCCATCCAGCCTCTGTTTAAAAGCTTCCAAAGAAGGAGCCTCCACCACACTCCGGGGCAGAGAGTTCCACTGCTGAACGGCTCTCACAGTCAGGAAGTTCTTCCTCGTGTTCAGATGGAATCTCCTCTCTTGTAGTTTTAAGCCATTGTTCTGCATCCTAGTCTCCAAGGAAGCAGAAAACAAGCTTGCTCCCTCCTCCCTGTGGCTTCCTCTCACTATTTATACATGGCTATCATATCTCCTCTCAGCCTTCTCTTCTTCAGGCTAAACATGCCCAGCTCCTTAAGCTGCTCCTCAATTAATAAATAAATAAAAATTGTCAATATCTCTCTTGAATTGTGGTGCCCAGAATTGGACACAATATTCCAGGTGTGGTCTAACCAAAATTATTTTGGCTTCAGTTCTCAGTATTTCTTACAGTTGGGCAAGCTAGCTGAAACTTCTGGGAGTTCAAGTCCCAAACACCTGGAGAACTTATAAAGAAGCCACTGCTTTAAATCATTATCTTTCCTGTTGCCTATTACACCAGGCATGTAGCCGGGGGGGGGGGGGGGGGGCTTGAGAGGCTTCAGCCCCCCCCCCCCGAAATTCTCATGGTGGTTCGTGAAAAGGCCTTACTGGTGCATTATTTAAACTGTTATGTTTATTCATATCAGGATCTGATCACCATACTCAATATATCCCATATGCATGGGGGTATTATTGGGGTAACGATACAAAAGGTTTGCTAGGCTAGACCCTCTTTCACTCAGACCCCCCCAAAACTCAGCCCCCCCCCGAAACCCCCACTGAAAAGAATTCAGCCCCTCCCGAAACGAAATCCTGTATTACACTGTGGCTTTTTAAAAATGTAAGTTCAAAATTCAAAAGGATGTGAGAAATCTAGGGAAAAATCAGAGCAGAGGTGCAGGGAGGAGGGAGCAAGCTTGTTTTCTGCTTCCTTGGAGACTAGGACGCGGAGCAATGGCTTCAAACTACAAGAGAGGAGATTCCATCTGAACATTAGGAAGAACTTCCTGACTGTGAGAGCCGTTCAGCAGTGGAATTCTCTGCCCCGGAGTGTGGTGGAGGCTCCTTCTTTGGAAGCTTTTAAGCAGAGGCTGGATGGCCATTTGTCAGGGGTGATTTGAATGCAATATTCCTGCTTCTTGGCAGGGGGTTGGACTGGATGGCCCATGAGGTCTCTTCCAACTCTTTGATTCTATGATTCTAGGTGGTTTTCTCACATCAGCTTTCTACCAGCTCTCTACTAGAAGATTTAAGAGCCATATCTATGTTCTGTGCTTTAGACTCTTGTCAGCAACTTGGTTTCCATTATTTGGATGTTGGAAATGATAAATCCTCACATAGCTGTTGAGCTATGGGACTAGAAAACTATGGGAAATGAGGCTGTAAATCAATTGGACATAAGATAGTAAACTGGCAGACAGCATTCATTATCTGTATGCAGGATTGACTGGGATCTCTGAAGAAACAAGACCAGCTAAGAATACTAATAAAACATGTGCTAAGTAGGAATTAGAAAGGTTCCTTTTGGATAATTATCAATGATTATACAAAATGATAATACAGTGGAATCTTTTTTTTTTTTTTTAGGACTGGTGATAGATTTTAAAGAATCAAAACTCCTAATTTTAATTAAGAATTGTACTAGAATGGGAAGTTCCATACTGATGAGCAAATTATCACTTTTCAAATACAAGAAGCATGCAAAGAAATCGCCTGTTTATCATGGATGTATGTGAAAGTTGTCTAAGGTCATTAATTAATCTATATATTATCCAAATTAGGAATACATTGAAAATTGGCTTGCTTCATTTCCCTCATATTCAAGGTCTTGCAAAATACACTCATGGCTGTAAATTACATGTGCATTTAAGTCTGCATAAAAACAATTTTTCCAATTAATTTTAACCTGGGTTGCTGTAAGTTTTTTGGGGCTGTATGGCCATGTTACAGAAGCATTCTCTCCTGATGTTTCGCCAGGTATTCTCAGAGGTTGTGAGGTCAGTTTTAACCTACCTCAAGTGCGTGCAATCTTTGTTGTTAGATGAATGTTAGAAAATAGATACCTCACTAACAATTTCATCACATTAGATAGGGAAGTGTGAGAGCAGAGTAAAGCTCAGTTTTACTCAGTTTTTTAATGAAACTGATGTTTTCCCTATCATCTATCATACTGTTAAGTCAGCTTTCAGTATTCTTTCACTGCAGTTGCCTTCACGCTGCAGGGATTTTGCACCAACCTCCATTCCTCTCCTTGCTCATTGTTGAAAACTGTTGGGAGAGAAAGCTCTCCCTCTCCCTTCCCCTCCCTTTCCCTATCCCTCCCCCCTCCCTATCCCTCCCCCCCTCTCTCCCCCCCCTCTCTCTCTCTGGGCTGCCTCACAGAGAAGGGTGTGGACTTTGGAAAACTATAACTCCCATGACTGCATAGTATGAAACTATGGTATTTAAAGTGGGGTCCAACAGCATCCATTCCATACTGGAAATGAACCAAGAGAAGGGTATGGACCTTGGAAAACTATGATTCTCAAGATTGCACAGCATGGAGACATGGAATACTACTACTACTACTACTACTAATAATAATAATAATAATAATAAGTGGTTTTGTATTGGATGTCTCTGTCAGCACCCCCTTTAGCCCATTAACTAAAGGGTTATAAGCATCAAAAACAACCTCAATATTCTAGAACATGGCTCTATAGCCCGAAAAAACCCACAAGAACCTAGTGATTCCAGCCATGAAAGCCTTCGACAATACAACCTCAATATTACTTGTCTCCGACTGGATTTCTCTTTTAAGAAGGCCTACTTCTGGAGAGTCGATGATGCCCTTTAGGTGGGTTAGATTAACAAATTTCCATCTAAGTCTTTTATTATATTGCAATTCCAATGTCTGGCTCTCCTGATTGGTGCTAAGTGTGGGCTTTCTAAGGTCAGTCTGCAGGAGGTATCTCACTGTCACAGGTTGGTGATCGCTATCCAATCTGGGAATAACTTCCAAGGGAGTAAACGCCGACTGGAATTCCCTGGAAACGCAAATGAAGTCTATAGCACTGCTGGCGTTTGCTGAATGGAAGGTGAATGGGTATATAAATTCCTCATTTAAGTCTCTAAGGATCGTGAGGTCGAATTTGTACAGTAGGGCCACCAATGAAACTCCTGCTTTGTTTCTTTGACAGTCACGGGACCTCCATCCAAAGTCGAACAAGCTTGCATCTGGGGGCATGTTGCTAGCTGATGCATTCTTCAGTTTGGAGTTACACAGTCTCACGTTGAAATCACCCAGGATGATGGTCTGTGCTGCCGGGAACAGCATATTAATTTCCTCCAGTGCCCCTTCAAGAATTGACCATATATCCCGTTTATCTGACTTTGATGTTGTAGGTTGTATGTAAACATTTAGGAGGATGATAGTTGGACTCCTTTTTGCCAAGGAGGCAGAAATATTTGTTAATTTGACTGTGAGGATGTTAATACAGTTTGTAGGGTGTGGACCTTGGAAAACTATAACTCCCAGGACTGCATAGTATGAAACTATGGTATTTAAAGTGGGGTCCAAGAGCATCCATTCCATGCTGGAAATGAACCAAGAGAAGGGTATGGACCTTGTAAAAATATGATTCTCAAGACTGCACAGCATGGAGACATGGAATAATAATAATAATAATAATAATAATAATAATAATAATAATAATAATAATAATAATAACGGCATTTAAAATGGGTCCCAACTGCATTCATTCTCCAGTGCAGATGAATCCAGAGAAGGGTAAGGACCTTGGGAAACTATAACTCCCAGGATCACATAGTATGGAGCTATGGTATTTAAAGAGGGGTCCAAGAGCATTCATTCAATACTGGAAATGAACCAAGAGAAGGGTATGGACCTTGGAAAACTATGATTCTCAAGACTGCACAGCATGGAGACATGGAATAATAATAATAATAATAATAATAATAATAATAATAATAATAATAACAGCATTTAAAATGGGTCCCAACTGCATTTATTCTCAATTGCAGATGCATCCAGAGAAGGGTATGGACCTTGGGAAACTATAACTCCCAGGACCACATAGTATGGAGCTATGGTATTTAAAGTGAGGTCCAAGAGCATTCATTCCATAGTGTAAATGCACCAAAAGAAGAGTATGGAACTCCTAGGACTACACAGCATGGCGACATGGCATAATAATAATCTTTCTCTCCCAGCTTTTCCATGAAACACAAGGAATAGACATATCATGGAAGGAAGGGAAGAGTAGGAAAGGAAAGGACCCCCCGAAATTCTCATGGTCGTTCACAAGAAGGCCTTACTGGTACATTATTTAAACTGTTATGTTTATTCATATCATGATCTGATCACTATGCTCAATATATCCCATATGCATGGGGGTATTGGGGTAACGATACAAAAGTTTGCTAGGGTAGACCCTCTTTCACTCAGACTCAGCCCCCCCCCATCAAACTCAGCTCCCCCCACATCAAAATCCTGGCTATGGGCCTGCGGGAAGGCTGTCTTTTAAAAAAAGGAATTGTTCTGGCAAATTAAAAACTTGGTGAGCAAAACGTAATGCTTTCCCTAACAAGGGAAGTTTTGGCTCCTTCCACAATTTCCCCTCCCACATATTGGGGAAACATTTCATTGTAAACTTGGGAGCAACTAATGCAATCACATTACAGAAATGGTCAAACATTCAGATGATTGCAAAAAAAATCACTTCCCTACCACTTAAAATATGCAAAGAATGTTCTATGCTACACTTGAAACCACACTAATGTGATGACAAAAAAATTGCTTCCCGGATTTTAAGTGTAGCACTCTGTGGAATTTAGTAAATGTGATCAAGTGGTTAGAGAAAAAAATCCCTTACTTTGAACACTTGCAGCTCTTCAAGAATCACTTCTTCCATCGATTCTGTCTCTTGGTTATAAATTGTAATGACTTTCAGTACAATCCCATTATCTGTGAATTTAAAACAACAGCAATAATAAGAGAAAGTACTGCTAACAAATTTTTACTTGTCAGCCATGAATGTCTAAACAAAACATATAAGACAAATGTATTTTCCATTCTATCTAAAATATGTGAAGCACAAATGACACTAGACACAAGAAGATGAAAAGTACTCAGTTGGATTCAGTTGTTTGAGGCTATATGTAAGTTATTAATAGATGTATTTTTATCCAGACATTTTGGATTACCAGCACAGGATCACATTATGGTTTCCCTCAGTTCCAACCTTCCTTATCAATGAAGACAGCAGATATCTTGCCTCCCCTATGGCATATTTAACAAACTTGGAGGTTCCTCTTCATTGAAGGGCTTTCACCCTGGCTCGATGCCACGCTCTCCCATCAGCTGTACTCGAAGGCCGCTACCAGAAGATCGCTTTCCCAGAGAGACTCTGCCCCTGTGACTCGGGTCATGAAGAAACAATAGAACATGTGCTCCTTCAGTGCTCGTTCTACAGGGATATCCGTGCCAGGGTTATCTTACCTCTGATACACAAACACCCAGGCCATTCAGGACAATTTTATACCTCCATGCTACTTGTAGATATTAATTCAGTGACAACCTACAATGTTGCAAGTTCTGTGCAGCAGCATACAAAATCCGTCAGGGGATGACTAGTCCCAAAAGTTAACTGTGTGTCCAGTAATCTTCTTCTCTGACTCTACAATTTGGTGATGGATCTGGGCATTGTATGTTTTTACCCTGTTTCCCCTTCCTTTCCGCTCCCTCACCCATATTGTGCTTCAGTAGTTATATTTATATTTTTAATGTACCAAACATACCAAGTATGTATGAAAATGTAACTCTATTTCCTGTGCTGGTCAATGATCGAAATAAATGATTTGATTTGATTTGATGACAATGATGACATCTGATGATGCAGAAGTTCAGACACTATTTTGCAAAAATATTTTTGCACAATCACATTCCATTGTATGTTGTGAGAAACAACATATTTTTGCACAAAATGCTGCATTTTGTACATTATGCAATTTTTGTGTAAACAAAGTTTCTACAAAAAAAAATCCAAATGAGAAAAATGTGCCCAAAATCTTGTAATTTCTCAACACATCTTGAGATATTCTTTATCATCAAGTATGATGAAATTTGCAAATCGTTTTATATCACCATATTGGCTAAACACTCTTAGAGAAGGCATCAGTAACAAACTTCCTCTTCCACACTATGAGTGACACATATGGACATTTTATTACAGTGAGTATAGATATGGAATAAATTATTTCCAGCTCAGGATATATTCCTCATAAAATTTGCACAGGATGTTTTTGTGCAGAAATTCAGAAGTGTCTGCTCAGAAAGCAACATGATACACACACACACACACTTTAAAATACTATTGTATAGGCAACATTGTTTTCTGTGCAAGGCTACCATATGCGAATTTTTTTGCGCTTGTACTGAAGGGGTTTTTATCAGCTCAGCATTCTTCCTCTCAGGGTTTCTTTATACTTGAAAAACATGTTCCTTGATTTTTTTTTAAGTCAATATTCTTTTCAACTCTCTCTTTGAACTGGAGATTTTTCTGGCTTACAGTTCATACTAGATAATAACTGCATGTAATAGACTTTAGACCTAGTTCCTGGACTGTTGAGAAGCTTGAAAGTGACATAAATCAGATTTTAGCAGAATTCTGTGTGTAGGAAATGAGTTCTAGAAGCAACGCAGAGGCTAAAGTTTCTAAGTACTTGAGTTAAAAAGCATAGTGTGTTGACCCACTACTACTGATACTTGAAATAAATCTTCAAACTGAGAAAGAAGAATCCTTCTAAACCACAAGCTTGAAAAGTAGAGTCTAGCTGAGCATAGAATGATACACTAAATTTTAAAGTAATTGGACATTAAAGTTACACTTCACTTGATCTTAGCTGAAAGGAACAACAGCTGGGAGAAAATAAAATAAGCCGATAGACTACCAAGGTTACAATAAAATGATTTATTGCCATAAGAATGGAAGTGTGGTCCTGGTCATGCCAAGAAAAGGGATCAAAAGCATATCCTCCTCATTGTTAGGCAATTAAAATCATTTTCTAAAGGGGAGAAAGCCAGGAGTGAGTATTGACTGGTAGGAAACAGGAAGAGGGTATCAGCTAAGAGGTCTCATGTAAGGTCTAAATGTAGCCAGTGCACAAAGAAAGTCAGAAAAAAGAGGAGAAAAAACAAGTACTCTTTCATTTACCTGTCCCAATAAATAAGACATCGTATTGCCCATCTTCTGCTTCTACTCTGTCTACTGCTATTTGTTGGAGTTTGTATTTCCCATCTGTCTTCACAAGCACTGGTTTCTTATGAACAGGCCTAACAGGCTGATACATCAAGGGATGGCTTCTAGCAAACCGAATAGCTTCATCTGGATAGTCTTTGGTGCTCCCATACAGCCCTCCATTCACTTTGCTAGCACACTGCAAAACAGAAAGCAAATAGGTTTATAAGATACTTATATTACTTTTAAAAAATGAAATTAACAATATAATAATATAACAATAATATAATTTCCTCTCTTTTTGTAACACTTTGTTACAGTATTATGACTGAACAGAATATATCAACCCACGTAGAGGGCATGGGTCCATATGCATTAGTCTAATCCTGATATTCCCATCTCTGCACTAAATATTTTCATGGTAAATAGAAGGTTATGAAGGTCTGCAGGCATCCACTTGTAGTAGCCCCTGCATGATTTGGAACCCTTTAAAGATCATGGCTACCAACTGCAAGAAGGATGAGATAATTATACTTTAAAGAGAAATTGAATAAATTGTATTCTGCTGCTGTAACCACAAAAATGTAGAAGGAAGAGGAAAGTTGGTTTTGTGGGTGGTCTGTGCTGATTTTGAGTTAGAAATGGTAAGAAATGTATAAGAACTGACAATTGACATCCAGTAGTTTGTCAGGTACTGTCTGGTTGTGCTGTTCTTTCAAACTTCGTGGAGATATGGTTCCCAAACCTAGGTGTTTTAAGTGTTTTGGACTTCAGTTCCCAGACTCTCTGTTCATTGACAAAGGAAGCTGAGTCTTCTGGGAACTGAAATCCAAAACATCTGAAGAACTAGAGTCTGAGACTCAGTGATCTAGGGTTAAGCTCAATTACAGTGGGGGCATCTATGCTGACTACTTATGTCAGTTTGGAGTGAGTTTGAGAGAAACCAGTTTCACTGTGCATATGATTTATATTTACATGTCTGGAAAAGGTTTGAGGTCAGGATGGTGACTACTGACTACATTAACAATGGAAAGTGACCTCAAACAAGATCCAGAATTCACAGTATTTTATCCAATTTCTGGTTGTAATGTGCACCAATGCTTCAGAGACATGAAACCTCATCAGATGGTCTTTGAGCTCTCTTTCCATGTGTTTAGGAAACAGAGCCCCACAGAGGCCATCACGTGACATAAGGGCACTTCTGGTGGGACTCCATGGCACTCCATTACCTAAGTGCATGAAAAAAGAATCTGAAGACCATCAAAGCAGCAGAATGCAGGAGAAAGTGGAAGGTGGGGAAAGGTGTGGCAAGACATGGGATGGCTTGTCATCTAAGAAGATAGAGAAAGATGGGAGGGAATGGGGTAAGACAGGTTGGAGGGAATGGTGTAAGAACCCCATCTGATGAGGTTCAATCTATTATCTGTCCAGGGAGTAACTTAGTCCCAGCTGCCCGTGCCATTGGGGCATTTTTGACAGTCTCTTTGCTCTATCATTCTGAATTTTAAATGTGCTCCATTGTAGGAGGTGTGGTGAAGTGTTAATTTTAATCTGCAGTTATGTGTAATTATAGATAGGTGTTTAAAATGGCAAATATATAGAACAGCATAACTGGGGGATGGTAGCCAGCTTAGCTCACTCTGAGCTGAGTTGTCATGGAAAAAGGGGCAAAGCCAACTGCCACTTGGCAGGGCAGCCATTTTAAAGCAGTTAGTCTGTAGTCAGCGAACTACAGGGAAGGTTGGTTCTCTTGTGTGTTGGGAACCAGGGAAAGGCTGATTCTACTGTCTGGAAAATCAGGAAGGTTTTTGCTTTTAGCCTGTGTAGTTTAGATAGGTTGAGTTGACTTATTTATATTATTAGCCAGTGTATGAGCAAAAGGGGGAGAGAACCCTAATAAGAATATTTACTGCAACAGAAATAACATAAGGAAAGAATAAGCTTGTACCTGAAATAATCGGTCAAAGAAAGAAACACATTTTGAAGGAAAATAAGTTTGAAATCTGTTCAGTGGAAGGAATAGTCCTCTTAAGAGTTGTTTTCTGAAATGTATTAAATGTAACCTCTGAAGAAATGTGCCTTTAAGAGTTAAGAAACATTGAAACCATCAAGATTCTTCTATACTTCAATAAACTTGTTACAGTTTCTTCTAAAACCAAGTCTCTGTTACAAATACTTTCAAGTTAAGTCATGCTACACATTGAAGAAAGCACAAATCAATATTGCAAGCTATTCGTTGTGTTATCAATTTAATAAGTCCTTACAAAGTGGTGGCCCCTTTACAAACCATTACAAACTGGGTGCCATCTTTACTAATTGGTGGCCTCATTACAGAGGGTATTAACAGTGCACTTTGCATTCTGCAGAGCCATTCTTGCTGTACAATATAATTTACATTCAGGGATCACTGATACATATTAAGGCATCTAACGTGGACTTCCCCCTGACTTTGGTGGCATGCATTTTGTATCAACCGCAGCTTGGAGTCAGCTTGAAGCTGCTTAAATAGTTAGCACAGATGTGCCCAATGGAACTCTAAACACGCCAACTCAAATGGTGGTACACCCAGGTATGTATGGAGGTACAGCTTGCTACTGGCAAATAGATACACTGCTATCCTAAAAAGGAAATTTTAAATGCACTGCTGAAAGTACAGAATAAAGTTTCCTAACTTGCTATTGATTGCTCAGTTCAAACGTTGCCTCATGCTCTTTAATTGGAACCATTTAGGATTTTGCTAGAACTATTTTAGTAATCATTTGTTTCCTCCATGGCTCTTGGAAGCAGTGTGGTTTCAGAAACATTTCAAGCACAACCACAGTAGCAGGCTTTCCCCATTTAAATTGGATTTTCAATCAATAAAGTGAAATAAAATACTCTTTATGTTTACTGGAAACATTCAGCCTCAACTTGTGGCAGGGCTGTAATTGACACTAATAAACTCCTGCACTTGTCAAATGGGGCAGTGTTTATTTTCCTTTGCTTGGGGCTTGGCTCCCATGAACTCTTTGCTCTGAGTTGGTTTTTGAAGTGAATTTTCTAATCAGCCGACAGTGGAATTTTCACTGGCTGCTTGTCATAAAAGTCAAATCACAGAGCTTTTTGCAGAAGCTCAAAGGTCTGGCAGTGCCAAATCCTGTTGAAAGATTCCAACTCGAGCACGATTTGTGGACATAATATTTAGATTTAAAGCTAGATGTTTTTAAAGGAACAGCCACTCTTGGTGTTTTAGAGAATAACTAGGCCATCAGCACATTGGGGGACAGGGATATTTATAGTCTTCTGGATTTGCTTTGGGATGGTGTTTTCAAACGTAGCACACTGGAAATCAAACAAAATGACTGATTAAAGAGAAGCTGACAGCAACCATAGACATTTTGGCAAATTCTAGTATGGAATTCTTATAGAATTTGTGGGATCAAGATATATAAATGCCAAATTTTCAGGGCTTTTGTATTCAGTTTCCACTTAGCCGAAGCAGGAAGATTCTGACTGAAGAAGATAACATCACAGTACTGCTCCTTAATGGAATTTCAATGTAGGATTTGGACTTCAACTCTCAGAATTTCCCAGCCAGTATGACCACAGCAAATGTAGTGGCCGAGGCTGTCTGGAGCTATAGTCCAAAAACAAACATTTTTAAATTATCAGTGAGATATGACTCATTTGGGGTCCCCTCGGTGGCGCAGTGGGTTAAAGAACTTAGCTGCTGAGCTTGTTGACCAAAAGGTTGCAGGTTCGATTCTGGGGAGCGGCATGAGCTTCCGCTGGTAGCCCTAACTTCTGCCAACCTAGCAGTTCGAAAACATGCAAATGTGAGTAGATCAATAGGTACCACTCCGGAGGGAAGGTAAGAGCGCTCCATGCAGTCATGGCAGCCACATGACCTTGGAGGTGTCTATGGACAACACCGGCTCTTTGGCTTAGAAATGGAGATGAGCACCACACCCCAAAGTCAGGCATGACTAGACTTAATGTCAGGGGACAACCTTTACTATGATTCATTACACCAGGAGAAAAAAAATATACAGTAATAGCTCCTGTATACCCCTGTGTCTTCTCCAAAAGAATCTTCATTTATGGACCAAGTCATGAGAATCCTTCACATATTATCGCTGCCAGTGGTGGCCTCATCACACGGGACTAAAATTGGCAGTATACACTGATCTAGCCCCAGTCACCCATGGAGCCAGCCGGCTCCCATCAGACAATGTCATGCCAGCTCCATGGATGAAGGAGGTCCGAACTGGTGCAGCAACACAGGAGCCTTCCCACGTTGACAACTACTTTAATGGGGGGAAGCCACATGCTCCACAGATTCACCATGCTTCCCCCCCCCCCCCCCCCATGGGATCAACAGCTGCAGGAGCTGGGCAATATGGAGCAAGGAGCAGTGGCTTTCCTATCCCCCATGGCGAAGTGAACTGAGGTGAGCCTTTTTTTGTTAGCTTTGTGATGAGGCCAATGGATAAGGGCCACAGTTTGCCTGAATCACATAGTCATACTCCAAGTGGATGCAATCTACTAAGGTTCTATAGATAGATAGATAGATTTATTGATTGGCCTATTGGCCGTATCAAAACATTTAGCACATAACACATTTAACAGTCATACATACAACATACAACCCTCGCTATAAGAGAGGTTAAAATAAAAGAGGTTAAAATAAACAAACCGTTAGCAGATCCCGTTCAGATCAAATATCTGTGTCACCTCCACAGTTTACCCCAATTGATTCTAAATGTGCAATTCTCCGCTGTGTTGCTTTGAATAGAAAAAGGGCTGTTTTGTGTGTTATTTTAGGATTCTGGCCGGCCAACAAAAATGAAGTTTTAATATGTGGATCCCAGTGTGTTTTGTGAATAATGTATGGTCCAAGGCAATAGTCTCTCTCTTTCTTATACAGCTCACAGTTGAACAGAACATGTGTGATATCCTCCACCTCTGATGCTCCGCAAATACAAAATCGTTCATTGTATGGGACTTGATTAAACCTTCCGTGCTTGACCATTGAGTCCAGCTGCTCAAAACGAGCTCTGGTAAATACCCTCCTGAGGTGTTTTGGCATTTCTGTTTTTAGATATCGAGCTGTTTGGAAAGTGTGTTTAAAGCGGCTTAACCATTTCAATGAGCCAGCTTTACTGAGGGTAGCAATGTCTTTTTGGCCTTCTATATCCAATACTCGTTGAGCAACTATTTTTGGGTCTAGCTCTTCTAAGAGATTCGGATACCGAGTCGGGAGTCCACAGCTCCTAATATATTTTGTCAGGAGAACTAGCCAAGAGGTCTGATGTTGATGAGGTGAGCCTTTTTTTGTTAGCCTTGTGATGAGGCCAATGGATAAGGGCCACAGTTTGCCTGAATCACATAGTCATACTCCAAGTGGATGCAATCTACTAAGGTTCTATATGTTATTCAGAAATATTTTGATGAGCACTAATTCTGTCACCATTTCTCATTCCCCTGTTATTATCAGAATTTCTCTACTTTTTATTTTTAGGAAGCCAACCCCCCTCCCAAAAATAGAAACAGTTTTTTATTTTATAATATACAAAATTATTTTGGCTATTGCACTCACCGATCCCGGTCTTGGGTATGGTACTTTCCCTTCATACACAGACCAATGATATTCAGGTCCTTCTTTATGAGCATATGGTCCATTGAAAGCTGCCCGAATACTAGCCATGTGATAGACACATATAGCATATCCTCGAAATATGTTGCTACAGAATAGAAGTAAAAAAACCCCCAATAAAGCAAAGATTCCAGATGTAATATAGCTGGGCAGATGAGTTAACCACTGAAACAAAGCATGGCACAGAAATATGGAAAACCAAATTGAATCCTTCTTGTCGTATATCAAATATATTAGTTTTGGACAGGCATTCTTCAAAAATCCATTCAGTTTCATTTTGGGCAAACCAGTCTGATTTGGTCCAACCAAAATCTGAGTGCAGTTATCCTTTATATGTTTTCTTTTTGCCTCTTCCCAAATGTCACTATCAAGTTGTAGTTTCAAAAGAAGTACACATTTATGTATTTAAGCACATGTTAAACTTATATGGATACAAAATACATATTTTGAAAATATATATATAGATGTTTATTTTAGGGTAGTGTATAAACATAAGCATTTGCAAAATTAGGCTTTTTTAAAATCATACATTTATGAAGAAATGGACCTGAATGGATTTGTTAATAACAATAAGCACAACTAGTTCAGATTCGAAGTTGATTGATCCATCCCTTCCTATAGTTAGGACCTCATCACATTAACTGCTGGATTTGCCATGGATTGTGGTGAATCCAGTGAAGTCTGGTGTGGGGAACCCATTGCCCCATGTCCCGCACTGTCCATCTTGCCACTCACCCTATGCCACAGGGGAAAGTGTCTGATGCCCAGCTTACACCACTGATCTTATGCAACACAGGAAGCTCCCAGTGTTGCTGCTGTGATGGCCAATGCCAATTTCATCTCTCTTCAGGCACGGAGCCCTGCTAGAAGTGGATCAACATTATGGGATGGGAGCCAGTGGGTTCTGTGCCAGAAGAGTGGTAAAAGCAGCATAGGACAGGCAATTTTACCTGTTGGATGGGGCTCCTAGACAGTATGATTTGTTGATGGAAGATGTTATTTATTTATTTATTTAGAACTTTTATATCCTGTTCTTTTCTACCTCTGTGGAGGGACTCCGAACAGCTAACAACAGCAAAAACTCAATGCTACACAATAAATAACATTTAAAAACATACATAATAAAAAAGTTATAAGAAAATAGAGGAACTGCATGTGTGGGACATATAGGGTAGCTTTGCAGAAAGTTGCATGATCTACTTTCTTCTTCTGATTGGGTGACAGAGAAAAAATGCTGCATGTAGCTGTCCTTGTCCATCATGGCAGCCAGAACCTACCCCCTCGGGGTGGGAGGGGTGCCACCCCAAGGTGGTGGAGTAATTTTAAATTGGAAAAAATGACCGAAGCAAAAAAATTCAGAATTTATCTCAAATTTGGAAGCCTGTGTTTTGATTCATTGATGCTTTGGATGGGATCTTCCCATCCTTCAATTCAGCAGGTTGTAGCTACAAATTGCTGATTTTTTCCAAAATTCAAAATGATATCCAAAGTCTTGAACACCTCTAGTTTTTAATGAGCAATTGCTTGCAGGGAGCCTTTTTATGTGGGTTTTAAATGATTGCATATTGTTTAATTTCTTATTCTGAAATTGTAATCTTTTAATTGTGTCTTAATTTTATTTTCATGTTTTTAGCTAATTTTGTTATATGGTTCTTGCGCTGTATAACATCCCACACCAGGAGAAAGGTGGCACATACGAGGGGTATTTTTAAAGTAAGGTCCGTTTTGTTGTAGACACTAGTAATTCGCGCGCATACCGCAACGAGCACGTGCGTCGTGTACCAGCATGCCTTGCAAACAACCGTGCTCAGTTTCCGCTCTGTAGCTAACCTGTACGGTTCTGTTCTGTGCTTTAAAAATGTTTAAGACTATCAACTCACCTGCCGCATGTGAGATTCGCTCAGTGATACGGTTTTTGTCAGCAAGGAATTTGCCTGCTGCAGAAATTCATCGACAGATTTGTGAAGTGTACGGTGATACTGTTATGAGTGAAAGCAAAGTGCGTAAGTGGGTACGACAATTCAAAGATGGCCGTGACAATGTCCATGATGAGGACTGCTTCGGTCGCCCTTCTTTGATTACAGATGATTTGGTGGCTTTTGGTGGCGGCAAGTTTTTATGAAGAGGGCATTTTAAAATTGATTCAGAGGTATGATAAGTGTTTGAACAAACTTGGCAACTATGTCAAAAAATAGAGTGAAGTATGTACTTTCTGAAAATAAATTTACTTTTTTTGAAATAAACTTTCATTGTGTACATATGTTCAAACGGACCTTACTTAAAAAATACCCCTCGTAAATGCCATAAGATAAATAAATAATCTCACACCAGTCAGTCTCTCCTATATCTGAGCTTCTTTTCTAGTTTACTCTGTAAATGGGCTCTCAATCAAACCAGTTCCCTTGAAAATTAGTTTTCTAAAAATTTATCTATATTTCACTGAGTTGTGTCACATCATGCTTTCTTACCTAGTAGTGTTGAAGAGTCCAAATATCACTGGGTTTTTGTTATCCCGTGTCTGGAGTAAAAATATGTCCTCTGCAAAATATTTGTCAATGCAATGGATAATACATATAAATAACATGGATTGTTAATAATATAAAAACACAAATGATTAAATATTGGCTAACAATTTCTAATTCTGAATAGAAATTGATTTAATGGCTACATTTCTGTCTAGCAAGAAAAGCCATTTCCATGCACGACACTGCAATGAGTGTCTATTCATAAGACTGTCATAATGATTGTTTAAAATTATGGGAAAGAACAGTAATGAGCCTTGGACTCACACAATGCTCTCTATGCTCTGTCAGGGCCGCAAAAAGATCAATAAACTTTGCACATTTTGCTTAATAAAAGTTTATCACTATGTCCGAGCCTTAATCTTGCTTATAGTTTGTTGAAACAAAGCTACTTTATATGCAGTGATATTGTCTGAAATGGATTTGTTTCATACAAACTATAGTTTATCTGAACTATAGTGTAGAGTGGGCAAAACAGTAATTTGCAGTTCATCAAACATGTTGGCATAATAATAATAATAATAATAATAATAATAATAATAATAATAATATTTTTGTCGTGTCAGGAGTGACTCCTGGTGTGAGAGAATTGGCCATCTGCAAGGACGTTGCCCAGGGGACGGCCGGATGATTTGATGTTTTTATCATCCTTGTGGGAGGCTTCTCTCATGTCCCCGCATGAAGAGCTGGAGCTGATAGAGGGAGCTCATCCGCCTCTCCCCGGATTCGAACCTGCGACCTGTCGGTCTTCAGTCCTGCCGGCACAGGGGTTTAACCCACTGCGCCACCGGGGGCACCATAATAATAATAATAATAATAATAATAAATAAATAAACTTTATTTATACCCCGCCACCATCTCCCCAAAGGGGACTCGAGGCGGCTAACATGAGGCCAAGCCCAAAAACAATACAGCAAAGTTAGACAGAACAATAATCTTCCAATCTACTCCTTGTAGTCATGCCAAAAAAAGACAATAAAAATAAGAAGTATGAAAGCTCAATATTCACTTCACCTTACTTTTAACATGGCAAATCTTAAATTCTCTAAGTTCACCAGATCCATTCTTACCATGGAATATAAGCAAAGTCAGTCCTGTTTAGTACAAGGATGGTAGACCAGCAAGCTAAAGCAGGTATTTCAGAGGAAGGTAACTGACTGACACAACCACATTTGAGTTTTCCTTATCTAAGAAAAACTTGTAAAATGCATGTGTTACTATAGGGCTCCTTCTACACGGCCATATAAAATCCATATTATCTGCTTTGAACTGGATTATATGGTGTAGTAGACTCAGATACTTAGTTCAAAGATGATAACATGGATTGTGGCGCAGCTGGCTGAGTGTCAGCTGCATTAAGATCACTCTGACCAAAAGATCATGAGTTCAAAGCCAGCCCGGGTTGGAATGGGTTTCCAACCAATTGTGTGTAGCCTGTTGTCGACCTTTGCAACCCGAAAGACAGTTGCATCTGTCAAGTAGGAAAATTAGGTACCACCTTAAAGTGTGGGGAGGTTAAATTAACTAATTTATGAGGCCATAAAAAAAGACTCCAGCAAGCACTCCAGCAAAAAGCATGTGGGGAATGCGGAAGTACTTCATCAGTGTCAGAGATGGATGATGAAAGCAACAGCTCCCCTAGCGGCCAGAAAAAGTTAAATAGCCTCTGTCTATGTCTGTATATGTTGTATGTCAAAATTGGCATGGAATGTTTGCCATATATGTGTACACTGTAATCCGCCCTGAGTCTCCTGCGGGGTGAGAAGGGCGGAATATAAAAGCTGTAAATAAATAAATAAATAAATAAATAATTATCTGATCTGATAATCTGGATTTTATGGCAGTGTAGAAGGAGTCTACTGATGGCAGAAGCACACAAACTCCAAACGCCTTATGTCCTATTTGTATTTTAGGTTCTTCAGAACTCCACAGGGTTATGGTATAACATTGTGATCACAAATCTGGATAACCAAGAAGTGATGATGTGTCCCTTTTGGTCACATTTTGAGCGAATTTGGAGTTGGTTTTGGGTGCTCCTGCGATTTTTTTGGCCAGGGAAAATCCCTAAAACAGTATTTTGACAAGTCTTGGAAGCTGATTTTTTGTAGAAAAATGGGGGTAGGGGGATGGTTAAAATGGGGAGTACTGGGGGTTTGGGATATCAATGGTTGTTCCAAGAGTTGCACTGGAGACTGCTAACAGATCACATGTGCTGTTACGGTATGGGGTATGAATGGGGAAATGCAACTCTTAGATGTCATAGTTCAAATCTCATCAACCCAAGAGAGCATACACAGGAAACAACCATATCTCTGTAATACCAAGTACGTTTGCACTCTGGGGTCATCATTGGTTATGTCTTTATCTTCTGGAAAAGCATGAAACTCACCCAACTCATCAAAATATGTGTCAATACCATTCATTCCTGGCACAGAACAAATCAATCTTGTTTTGAGAAAAGTGGTCCATTTATTCACCAGCATTCGTTGTCCACCCATATCATTCTGGAAAAGAAGAAAGAGAACAAAAGCTCAAGATCAAGATGAGATACCTTACAGGGTCCCTACTGCTTGCTGCATTTGGAGCAAGCTAATGGGAGAAAATGTAGACCAGAACCATGGGACAAAAAGGACTTTTATGCACTAGGCTTGATTACAGATCCATTTCTAGCCATTTCCTTTGGCCAACCCAGCTTCTTTGGTTTGTTTTGTTACTTGAAATGGCAAGGGCCCGGCCATCACGGATTCTTGTCCATAATGGACCACGTAGCAGCCGATCTCAGCTCTTCCTCCCCTATTTGGCATCACTTTTTAATCTGTTTTGCTTTTCCTTTATTTTCTTGATTATTTTTATTTAGTGGGACTAACGGGGAGTTTGAGACATGTGGATGGGTGTGTGTGTGTGCATTTGGGGGCTTGGGAGAGTCACCCTTTTAGCTTTTTTCTCCTTTCCCTTCTTTTAGAATTATCTTTAAATACTTCTAAAAGATAATTATTCATCCCAGCAAAAAAAAATAAACCCTTATTCTCTGAAAACTACTACCACCTAGTTACCTCTCATCTAGAGTAGAAACTGCTTTAAGGAAACATTAAACCTGAAGCAGAAAATGTCCTGCAGTAGAAAAAAAAGGTTTTTTAAAAGAGTAGTATCTTTAATGCTTTTAATCCAAGTCTTAATGAAGGACATGGGAGGCTTGACCCCACATATGCCACCCCGAGTCCCTTCAGGGAGATTTTCTTTGGTCGTGTCAGGAGCGACTTGAGAAACTGCAAGTTGCTTCTGGTGTGAGAGAATTGGCCGTCTGCAAGGACGTTGCCTAGGGGACGCCTGGATGATTTGATGTTTTTATCATCCTTGTGGGAGGCTTCTCTCATGTCCCCGTATGAGGAGCTGGAGCTGATAGAGGGAGCTCATCTGCCTCTCCCCGGATTCGAACCTGCGACCTGTCGGTCTTCAGTCCTGCCAGCACAGGGGTTTAACCCACTGCGCCACCGGGGGCTCTTCAGGGAGATGGAGACAGGGTATAAAAATAAAGTTGTTGTTGTTGTTGTTGTTGTTGTTGTTGTTGTTATTATTTTATTATTGGTCCTAGAACGGTCCTCAGATAAGCAGCAGAGCAATACTATCTCCTTGTGGTTACTTTCATGTGTCCTCTCAAATTTTGTTTAATACCCCTTGATATACAGAATTTGTTCTGCAGCCTATATGTGATATATTCCAAAACCATGGTTAGGTGAGTGCCTCCTGTTATCACCCAGCATAACTGCCTGGGGATGTACTATACTAAGGCTTTTTGTTGCTGTTTCACTTTCAGGTCTAGCCAGGCATGTACCCGGGGGGGGGGGGGCGCTTTGGAGGCTTCAGCCCCCCCCCCCCCCAATTCTCATGGTGGTCTGCGAAAAGGCCATACTGGTACATTATTTAAACTGCTATGTTTATTCATATCATGATCTGATCACCATGCTCAATATATCTCATATGTATGGGGGTATTGGGGTAATGATACAAAAGGTTTGCTAGGATAGACCCTCTTTCACTCAGACTCAGCCCCCCTCCCCCCGAATCAAAATCCTGGCTACGGGCCTGGGTCTAGCAGTTTCCAAAGTCAAAAGAGGACAAAACAAAGGAGCACATTGGAAGTAAAAAATTTTTTTAAAAAAATCAAGAAGAGTTTTCCTTACTGCACACATTCTTCCCACTCTGGAGTAGATGGCATGAGCTCCGGTCTCAGCCTCTAATGCTTTCTCAGTGAAGAAGAAGTACACCTTGTTATCTTCCTGGTCTTCATTGTCAGGAATCAGAAAGGAGCTCACAAATTTAGGTTCTTTAGGAAAGAAAGAAAAAGAAGAGGAAGATATCCATTTGATTTCAGAATCTTTGCACATTCAAGCAAATTACATGCATGCCATTAATTTGTTTGATTTTCAGTTTTGAGATTCTAAAATGGCCCTGGTAAGACGTAGGCATTGACTGGGCCAAGGTATACAGAATATGCTTAGATTTTAATGTAGTGCTGAGCACATGGCAAAATCAAGATTTACTTTTTGGAATTCCCCCTCCCCCCATCCAAATTATCTTTGAGGCATGATTGGTTGATGTAGAACTACGAGGGGTATTTTTTAAGTAAGGTCCGTTTTGTTGTAGACACTAGTAGTTCGTGCGAATACTGCAACGAGCACGTGCATCGTGTACTGGCATGCCTCGGGAACAACTGCGCTCAGTTTCCG